>NW_021703778.1:29250042-29710579 GCF_005190385.1 Monodon monoceros
TGTGTGTGTGTGTGTGTGTGTGTGTGTGTGTGTGTGTGTGTGTGTGTGTTAGTAGCCCTGGCATGTCCCTGAATATGGAAGGTGGTGGTTTGGGCTTTTTTTGGTGAGCTCTGGCTGCCTGTCCAATAATTGCTAGAAACACCTCTTCAGACTCTAGTCTGACTCCCTGTGATAAAGCCCTTTCAGCTTTACGCCCCCAAATGGAGCAGACTGTGAGGATTTGACATGATTGACAGGTCAGGGATCCTACAAATGTGCCTCATGCGTCTCCCAGGCTTTAGGGTGGGTCTGGTTTCTGAGATGGCAGCAACATTGTTCTTTAAGAGGGGTTTTGGGTGGAGTCCTTAGGCAGTGGGACCCTCGTCCTAATTAAGGAGAACTCCAGATCCCAGAAGAGAAGTGTGGAGGGTGGTGGCTGCCGGGGGGGGGGTCCCCTCCGCTCCCCCCAGACAGGGGTGGAGCCCGAGGATGCTGGGCGTGAGGTTCATTGGCCGAGTCCTTAATGCTGAGGCTGCGATAGAGTGGGTCTGACTTCCTTACTTAAATGGAATTTATTCTGAAGAGACGCTTAGGAGTCAGAGTGAAGCAGAGGGAAGGAAGGGGCTGTTGTTCGTGTACTTTCACCCCACATTCATCCGTGCCTCCCAGACCCTGCGGCAGCTCGGGGCCTGACAACCCTGTCCCGGGATGCAGCCTCAAAGCGTGCCCTGGGGACCAGGAGTGGGGAGTTGATTTTTCGTGGTGGGGGGAGTTTCACAAATGGAGACCCCCTAGAAAGACCCGTAGATGGTGCGTTCTTGGGGAGGGGGGTGGCGCGAGGGACTGTGTGTGGGCTCCGCACCTTCCAGCGACTCACCTCCTGTTTTCTTGGGTTTTGATTGGTTTGATGGAGGACCTTTCCCCTTTGCTAGCCTCATAGAGCGTCCTCAGCTTCCTCGTTTAGTTACCATTGTGTCAACATGAGAGTAGTTCCCGAGAAGGCATTTTTAGTGCATAGCCGTTGTTATTTTGTGGCTGGAGAAATGACCTGCTAGTATCAGTGACCTATTGTTCGTAGTTTTGAGGGGGATCAGTACCCCCAAACAGGTGGACGGGGAAGTGAAACACACGTTCTACTTTAGAAACGTGAGGCCTGGTTCAGTGCAGCCTGCACGTTCATTCCAAAATGGGGGTAATGAAGCTTCATGGTTTCTAGTTTCTGCTGAGAAGAGCAGTCTTGTATAAATTCAGTTTCTGTATTTAGACCAGTGTATCAGTTGATCTTGTTCTCTGTGGTGTTTATGTTTTTTGGTAGGGAATTTAGACCTTATCAGATCCCTGAGTACAAATTGAAAGAATGTTTCAGGAAATTCTGGCATCTATTGTGATTTTAATAGATTGGGATTCTCATGATTTCCTAAGATCCCCCAAAAGCCAGTAGTTGAGATAGTTGTAGAAATCCAGTTGTGCTGCCCCAAATCCAATTCCCCATCTTAAGAGGAAACACGGCTTGAATCTAAAATGTTCCACGTTGAAGCCCTGATGACTGATGCACCAGTGGCGGAGGTTGTGATTCCCAGGGAACATCACGAGGAGGGTCCCGGACAGAAGGAGAGAGTGAAGACCCCGCCCCACGCCAGGTGTAGGCAGTCCTCGCTGTTTTTTGTAAGCCTCAGGTGTGCAGCTTAAACCTTCCGAGTTATCTTAAACAATCTCATTGTTCATGGTCTTTGATTCACCTTGTAGTTTGTAGATTTTTCAGATGTTGATGGCCTTTTCTGCTTCCTTGAACTCTAGTTTTTGTAAGAGGCTAGAATGAGAATGTGTAGGAAAAGCAGCAAGCCAACATTTTGAGGAGAAAACCTGGAATATATGGCCTGATCCCAAGTGAAGATTCACATTTTTCTCTCCCGCCAAATTTTAGTGCTGCTGCCCCCTAAATGGCCAGGAGTAAATCATGCTTGGCCAAGGCATAGGCAGCTCCCCTAATGAGCTAAATAGTTCTTGTCTTTTTTCTTTAGTGCACCTTTTTGTGGAGGAAATTCATTTCTGTAATTATGGAGATATCTTTTTTTTCGGGGGGGGGATAGTTACTTTGAAAAGAAACATGGAACCCCACACTATAAAAATTTATGTAGTCAAGAGGCTCTTTTATTGTAATAAGATTTAGTTAGAATACTAAAGTTGAAAGCTCCTTATATTTGACTTTAAACTTTTGTGGGTGTGCACATGGGTCTGTGTGTCTGTGTGCATGTGTGTGTGTGTGTGCATGTGTGTGTGTCTGTGTTCCTGTGTGTGTGTGTGTGTGTGTGTGTGTCTGTGTGTGCGAACATGCACATATTCTCCATCACGCCATGCAGCTCTGGAAATACGTTGGCCCCTCAGTACTTGTTGGTTGGCTGATTTTTTTTGAAGTCATGTTGGTTGACATCCCATGACTGTGTGGTTAGTGATTAATATGGTTGTCGTGTGATGTAATACTTGGGTCCTAAATTTAAGAGTTAAATAGAAAATTAACCACAGACATTCTCTAAGTAATTTTTTTTTTTTTGCAGTACGCGGGCCTCTCACTGTTGTGGACTCTCCCGTCGTGGAGCACAGGCTCCGGACGCGCAGGCCCAGCGGCCCTGGCCCACGGGCCCAGCCGCTCCGCGGCACGTGGGATCCTCCCGGACCGGGGCACGAACCCATGTCCCCTGCATCGGCAGGCGGACTCTCAACCACTGCGCCACCAGGGAAGCCCTCTCTAAGTAATTTTTACTTGTCAGCATTTGTGGTTGGCAGAATAATGGCCCCCCAAAGATGTCCACATCCTGATCCCTAGTGAGAATGTGTCACCTTCCATGGCAGAGGGGACCTTACAGATGTGACTAAATTAAGGATCTCAAAATGGCGAGATGATCCGGGTTATTGGGGTGGACCAGTGTCATCACAAGGGTCCTTATGGGAGGGAGGAGGGTCAGAGTCAGAAAAGGGGATATGATGGGGTCAGAGGTTGGGGTGGTGATGCGGTGCCTCCAGAAGCTGGAAAAGGATGAGGGACGGACTCTCCCCAGAGCCTCAGGAGGAGCCAGACCTGCCCACACCTCAAGGTTCGCCCGGTAAGACTTCTGACCTCCAGAACCTTAGGAGATAAATTTGTGGTGTCAGAAGCCACTAAATTTGTGATAATTTGTTACAGCAGGAGTAGGAAATTAAAACAGCGCTTCTGTTCATTGCCTCTGAGTGTTTTAGAAATGACCAGGTTGCATCAGCCTTTCAATGTGCCTTAAATTATAGTGAGAGGTTGTTTCTAGGAGATAATAGGTATTTAAAGTACAGTGGAAAAGAAAATTGGACAGAAATAGTTATCTTCTCTGAATCTATTATTTGGGCCTTTAAAAATGACATTAGGATCACATAGTTTGGTCTTGTTAATAACATGTTGTGTTGGAAACACTTGTTCAGATCTCACTGGGGAATTTCTATGCATTGCTTGTGAGAATAAGGAAGGAAAGTAATATGAGAGGTAGAAAAACGTTGTGGATCAGCATTAATCCATGTTTGAGGACTGGGACACAGTGAAACTGCATACTTCGCTGAACATTCTCACTCTGCTATTTTGTGTACTTTGTAATAAATAATGTTCACATAGATTTCATGTACTCATTGACATGTTGGAACTTCAATGTGAACATGGGACGTTTCCCCAAGCACAGTGGTGTGGTAGGGCATTCCTGGGGCAGGTTTGTTTGTTTTGTTTTGTGGGGTGTGGGGCAAGTTCTTGGCCAGTCGCCCCTGAGCAAACCATCCTTAGTGTAAGCACAGTGAGCTCTCCTGCAGCCCGTCTGGTGGGTTGTATCGCCACTGCTGTCACTGGGGGCTTAGGAAGGCGGGCAGTGCCCCCACTTAGGAAGTGAGGGAATGCCTGGTTTGGGTGGGGGTCATCTTTGCTTACCCGTCCCACCCACCAAGGAGCTCTGCGAGCCTCTCTGTGGGGTTTCCGCTGGGGCCCGTGGAGAGGCAGCGATGAGTGGTGTGCTGCTGTGGTCGTGTGTCTGTGCAGAACCGAGCCCTTTGCCTCGCGTGTGCTGTGAGGACTCATGTGGGCCGCGGGTTAGTGCAGAAACCCTCTGGGAGCTTCGGTGGAAGGAGTGGAGCCAGGACTGTTGGGCTGTCCTCCAGGCCGTGGAGACCTCGGCTGACACCTGAGTACTCCTGAGCCTTGCCAGGCAGGGTGGCTGAGAGGTCCCCCTGCCCCTTCACTTACCGCAAAGAACGCCCTTCCGATGAGACCTGGATGAGACTCCGACCCCCCCCCCCCCCCCGTGAGCCTGGAACAAGCCCTTGCATACCGTCCCAGATCCCACCTTTGTCTGCTAAACCACAAGCTGGGCTGCTCCCACCACTGATCAGTGAGAGCAAAGTGTTAGCTCTCTCCGTCCCCTGGTCCTCGAACCCGAGCCCCTCCTCAGGGTCCCCCAGCGCAGCTGGCCTCAGTGAAACCCTCTCTGACCTGAGTCTGACCAGGCCCTTTCCATCCCATTCCCCACACTCATCCTTCCTGGCCTTGCTAACTCCTCCCTATAAAGGAAACACCCTTCCTGCCTCACCCTTTAGGTGCTGGCCGATCTCGGGGTCGCAGTGTTCTGCCCCCTGTTGTAGGAGTCTCCTCTTCCCACTGCAATAATCCCTTTGAAGAAAGTCTCTCCTCCCCAAGTTCAGATTTGTTTTTCACCTGCCATGCGGCTTCAGCAGAGAATGGCTAGAGTGGGCGGGAAGGAATCCTCTGCCGTCTGCATTCCAGGCGTGTTTGAGCTCATGGGGAACCCTTGTGTCTGGAAAACCTATTTTTAGTTTTCCAGCTTCAGATGGAATTGAAATTGAGTAAGCCAATCCTCAGCATCTGTCTGGAACCATGAATTATTGTAGTTATAAAAGGAGTTGTTTCTTAAAATAAAAAAATTTTTAAATAATAAAAGTGGTCATTTCTATGTAAGATTTTAAAAATATTGAGGGTGTTTCTACCTCTCTCATAAGCATTTTGGCGTCTAAAATAGGAATGGTGATTTTTGAAGCACAGGTGTGTCTTTAAACTATTGTTGAGTGTTATAAGCCTTAATATGGTTTTATTTTTGATTTTTGCCTCATTATCTGTGAAGCAGTCAAAGTGTTATAACTTAAAGTAGGTGACTGCCTGAAAAAAGCCATCTTTTTGGTTTTCTTTCCTTTGTAACCACGCGAGGAAATACAGCGAGTGTAGACGGAGTGGTGAATTTATTTCAAGGCATGTGAGCAGACTGGAAGGGTGCAGAGGCTTCCAGGAGTGCACTGTTTCACATGTTAATCTGAAACACACCCTGCATTTTGGCAAAGCTGGTTACTGAGATGCTGTTTGTCGTCACACATTGGAGAGAGATTTTAATGAGCCTTAGAAAACCTTGGTTCATTCCCCACCTTTGCTGTAGGAAGGGCTACGAGGAGGAGCTCAAAGCCTGGATCCTGTTGTGTCTTGACTCAGTTAGGGAACCACTTTCCTGTGTGCTGTCAGAGTCTGTACTAGTTTTTATTCTTCAAACTTCGCTGAGTAGTTGCAGGACCAGAGGGACACCAGGCCTGTGCTCCCCGGACACACGGCTTACTCCACGTGATCGAATGGCTCCCCGTTCAGTTCCAGGAACCTCCTCTAGTCCTGCACCTGCACCGAGGCTGACTGTGTCCTCAGACAATCGATTTTCTGGTGGTGATGGCGCCATGGCCCCCGTGCGGCCTGCAGTGGAGCATAGACTGCATCTTGCCCCTTCACTGGAACACCTTAGTTTTTATTTCAACTAAGGTGGTGGGGGTTATTCAATAATAACTTTTATTCATTATAATAAAAAGTTAAATTAAAAAAAGAAAATTCTGGAAAGGTTTAGAGAACTCATTCATAATAATTAAAGGCGTTTTTTCTATCAGAGCCCACACTTGGATTCTAAAAATATGCAAACCATTTCTAAGTTTATAACTCTTCAGCCTAATTTCAGTGGAATCAAAGGCTGAATGTGTTGAAATGATCTTGCAGGCTTCATTGGTCAATGGCAGTAAGAGGGAAGCAGTTAAAAATAACTGCTCATCTGAGGGATACTTTTCTTTGTTTTTGGTGGACATGGCGGGGCATTTACTTGGCTTTTTCGCAGGTTTCCTCTTGCTGTTAAAATGTGCTCTGTGGGTTCTAAGAGCTCAGACCAAGTGTTTCATGATGTCCTCGTGTCTGTTCACATAAATGCTGTTTAACAAAAACTGTATTGTACACGCTTAAAGCTGAATACCCCTTTTATTATAAAACAGAGAGAGATGAACAGCCAGCGTTTTATGGGAGGGACTTTAAGAATGATTTTAGCCTTTTCCCTGAAATGAAATAACGTTTTCTTGGATTATTCATGTATTAAAAGGGAAGAAGGAACTAGATCACTCCAGATTCTCAGTGAAATTTAAGAAGTACTTAAATTCATCTGATCTCCTTTTGGAAGATGTTTTGAGTTTGTATATTCAGTAAACTGTATTGAGGTTAATTTCCAAAGTTTCCTACCATTCACCTTTATGTTTTTAACTCGCATTTTTTGCTCAGAATCTAAATGTTTTATTTGGAAACTCGTGACTTTCATATTTCTTCAGTAAACACCATGAGATATGAAAGGACAGATGGGAGGGGGTGGTGAGCAGTTGGGACACATGAGTTACAGGGCTCGGTTTGCCCCAGTTCACACTGAGCTCTGAGCTTTACGGGTCTGCAGTGTCAGCTGTGGCGGCTGGATGAGATGAGCTGGGAGGTTCCTTCAGCCCTTTTTAGGTGAGTACCTCGAGGTGGCCCTGGGTGACCCAAGGATGAGCAGCGCGCTGGCGGACGGCAGCTGCACTGCTCTCCCTTCAACCGGAAAGCGGGTGGTCAGACTGTGCCTTGCTGTGGTTTGGTCTGTTCCTGACCTGTTGAGCCTTCCCTTTTCTCCCTGGTCTTTATCATTCTGCAGTTTGGAAAGTGCCTTGTGATTCCAGGAGCTGCCTCACCAGATATGTTGCTAAATATCACACAGATAGTAGGAGTGGAATCACACTCAGATTAAGTTGACACTTCTGTGAATTCCTTTAACTTTTGTTTTTGCTGGGTATTGTGTTCAAATGGACGTCTTGGTTAAGTCTTTACCTGTTCCGTGTGCGTGGTTGACTACTTCTAACCCTTTCAGGGAAGTCTCACTTCTGCTGGAATCTGAGGAAGGGAGAGGCTGCCGTCTCCCCAGAACGAGGGGACATGGCCTTCATCTGTCCTCCTGCGGAGAGGAGTCCAGATTCTGCTCTCCGAACCCGGTTCACAGCCGGGAGAGCTCGTGGTCTGTGGAGCCCAATTAGGGCTGACTTGTCCTTTCTTCGCTTACTTTGTTTCCGAGGTCCCGGTTTCACAGAGCCTTTGTCAGTTCAGTTTGTGAAGCAGGATGAGGGTCCACATTTGTCTCTGATGCAGAAACTTTCAGGGTATGGGAAGGTGCCCGTGGGGGTGGCCTGTGGTGAAGTTTTCCCTGCTTTTGACAGAAAGACAAACATCCATGGGCTTTTCTTTTGCCAGTGACAGTTTAAAATAAAATAAACCGCGAATTCACCAATGGTGCCGGGGTGCCTGCCTGGCTTCAGGTAGTTCACTCTGCTTCACATGCTGTCATGTTCGGGCAGCAGTGAAGGTTCTCACTTTGTTATTCTTATGCTTAAGAAAAAACCCTCATGCCCTTCATGCTTTGGATTTGAGGAGCAAGTGCTTGGGACAGGTGGGGTCTTTGGCACACCAGGGGGCAGGAGGGGATGAGGAGTCCAGGGCCAGCATTCTGGTGACTGTGTCCCCATGGTGCCCGAGTGGGGTTTGGATTGTTTTCCATGGGAAATGCGTGTCCTAATTGTATGTGTGCTTTGTGAGGGTGACCTTTTGGATCAAGGGAGAGGAAATCCATATTGTGATTCTTCGTTGATTTAAAGCCTGAATTTATGATTTTTTATGTATAGTATCATGTCATCTGCAAACAGTGACAGTTTTACTTCTTCTTTTCCAATTTGGATTCCCTTTATTTCTTTTTCTTCACTGATGGCTATGGCTAGGACTTCCAAAACTATGTTGAATAAAAGTGGCGAGAGTGGACATCCATGTCTTGTTCCTGATTTTAGAGGAAATGCTTTCAGCTTTTCACTGTTGAGTATGATCATGTATGGCCTTTATTATGTTGAGGTATGTTCCCTCTCTGCCCACTTTTTGGAGAGTTTTTAATCATAAATGAGTGTTGAATTTTGTCAAAAGCTGTTTTTGCGTCTGCTGAGGTGATGATATGGTTTTTATTCTTCAGTTTGTTGATGTGGTGCATCACACTCATTGATTTGCGGATATTGAAAACCCTGCATCTCTGGGATAAACCCCACTTGATCATGGTGTATGATCCTTTTAATGTATTGTTGGATTCTAGTATTTTGTTGAGGATATTTGCATCTACGTTCATCAATGATATTGGCCTCTAATTTTCGCTCTTTGTGGTATCTTTGTCTGGTTTTGGTATCAGGGTGATGGTGGCCTCATAGAATTGAGTTTGGGAGTGTTCCTTACTCTGCAATTTTTTGGAATAATTTCAGAAGATATGTGTTAACTCTTCTTTAAATGTTTGATAGAATCCACCTGTGAAGCATCTGGTCCTGGACTTTTGTTTGTTGGGAGTTTCTAAATCACAGTTTCAATTTCAGTACTTGTGATTGGTCTGTTCATATTTTCTATTTCTTCTTGGGATAGTGTACCTTTCTAAGAATTTGTCCATTTATTCTCATTTTGCTGGTGTATAGTTGCTTATAGTAGTCTCTTACAATCCTTTGTATTTCTGTGGTGTCCTTTGTAACTTCTCCTTTTTCATTTCTAATGTTATTGATTGGGGCCCTCTTTGTCTTGATGAGTCTGGCTAAAGGTTTATCAATTTTGTTTATCTTTTCAAGGATCCAGCTTTTTGAGTTTCATTGATCTTTTCTATTATATTCTTTGTTTCTATTTCATTTATTTCTGCTCTGATCTTTATGATTTCTGTCCTACTAACCTTGGGTTTTGATTGTTCTTTCTGTGGTTGCTTTAAGCATAAGGTTAGGTTGTTTATTTGAGATTTTTCTTGTTTCCTGAGGTAATATTTTATTGCTATAAACTTCCCTCTTAGAACTGCTTTTGCTGTATCCCATAGGTTTTGGATCATTGTGCTTTCGTTTTCATTTGTTTCTAGATATTTTTTTATATCCTCTTTGATTTCTTCAGTGATCAATTGGTTGTTTAGTAGCATATTGTTTAGTCTCCTTAGTTCTCTAAGTCTCACAGATTTAGAGAATGAACTTATGGTTACCAGGGGAGAAGCGGGGGGGGGGGGGGGGGGGGAAGGATAGATTGGGAGTTTGGGATTGACATGTATCACTGCTATATTTAAAATAGATAACCGACAAGAATTTACTATATAACACAGGGAACTCTGCTCAATACTCTGTGATAACCTCAATGGGGAAAGAATTTGAAAAAGAATAGATACATGTATATGTATAACTGAATCACTCTACTGTACACTTGAAACTAACACACATTGTTAATCAACTATACTGCAATATAAAATAAAAATTAAAAAAAAGAATAGGCTGAATTCTTCTACTTCAAGGAAACTATTTGCCCATAAAACTCAACTATGAAAATTTATAATTGGCAGTCCCTCAGATAGTATCCTATTTACCGTTAAAAATTATAACAATATAGTGTCCCAAATATTATATATTTCAAACTATTTACTAATGTAGATTAAGCTTTCTTCAAATTAGTTAGAATTAATGACCTTTGCTTATGAAGTCAAGAATATCTTTTATTTGAAGAAATAAGTTGAAATCTTGTGATTCAGGGAAATTAAAAATTTCGTGCTTAGCTAAACACATAGAAGTTAATTTTTAAAATTGTAAAGTTTAGCAATAGAAAAGGTTGAGTCCTTTTTTAAAAAAAAAAATAAAGCCTGAATTTATGCTCGATTTAGGAATCTTGCAAAGCAGGGATGAGACGGGAGGCCACCCATGAGTGTCCTCAAGTAAATGCTGCTCTAATAACATTTTCTTTTTTGTGTAAGGACTTTACCCCTGTGGTGATTCACTGGGCACCCTTGGTGCCCTGTCTGGAAAGACACGTGGAGTTTTCCTTGGGGATGACTGGTTATCCATCAGCTTCTTCCAGTGTTGACTTGACTGTGGCACTGATGGGGTCCAGGGCGGCTGCCTGCTGGGGCCCTAGGTGGTGACGTCCAGCCCCCGCTGCTGCGGGGTGAGGGCCGAAAGGAGGGCACACCTGCCCTGTAGGGCGTGTGCAGGGGAGGCAGCAGTGATGCTTGGGGACGTGGGGCGGGGGCAAGCTCAGTCCTGACTGATAGTTTCTTCTGTATGTTTATAAACAGAAAGGAGAGAAATTGGGGTCAGTCAGTACCTGTGGGTGTAAGTTCTGCCCTTGTGACGTCCCAGCTGTTGTCAGTAATATTATTTATACTCGTCTAACCTTAGGCTTCTTTGGTATAAAAATATGAGGGGACAGAAGTAGTTCACGGGCATATAAAGACTTACATAATCATCAATAGGCCTCATTTTATCATGAATCATGTATTATGAGCAAATCATGAAACAAATTCATTTAAATTTAAAAATATATATTTACTGTTCTCATTTTTGTGGCAAACATTGATTATTGGTTGATACTCGGTAAAATGTTTCACATTTTTGTAACTAGGGCCGTTCTGTCTCTGTGTGTCCTGGTGACTAGGTGTGTATGCTCGAATTCTGCCTGTGGACCAGGAAGGGTAGAGGGTGTTGGGTCTCAGGGCTGGGAGGAAACCTACAGGTCACTTCAAGGAAATAACCTGCGGTTATGGAATAGCTTCCAAGTGTTGTTTGCTGTTCCTTTCCCTCTGCATGTTTGTTCACCTGCTTCACTCTCATCTTTTCTCTTAGGTTGTGAACTTGTCTGAGTGGTTGCTTTGTGTCTTTACCAAGTGCTGGTAATGGTGGCTTATGAGCAGGAGCTGGCAGGGCTGTAGGTGGAGGCTGTCGCCAAGGAGCTCAGACAGGGTAGCTGTCACCCCGCTGACAACTCTGCCGGGATCCCTTATGCTGGTTAAGTTCCCGGCGTGTCCTTTCCGCCTGGACTCCCATCTTTCTTCAAGGTGAAATGGCTTACTTGTCTTTGTCTCCTGAAGTATAATTTTAAAAAATAGTTGAATAAATATATACAGGATAAATGGGTGAATAAATGATATGTCTCATAAGGAGGAAACTTAATATCAAGTATTACATGACTATCATGGACTTATTAAATATTTACATTAATATAATGAATTCATTAAAAAAATGAGGGTATTTTGTTTATGGGATCTTTCTGTTTTCCATCGTGCTTATTGCTTGTGTCTCCCCCGTGCTGTTTGGAGTAGGGAAGGTATTATCGTGCCTTTGACAGGTAGGGAAACTGAGGAACAGACCGTAACTGCACATCCAAGCAATTCGGTAGCCAGTGTAGGGCCTGTGACCCTCGGTTCTTGGAGTTTGTATTTGTGCCCCTTTTAACACAACAGGTCCAAATGTGTCAGGGTCCCCTTCTGATCAGGGGAGGATAGTCAGTTAATTTGTTTAGGTGTCAAAGATGATTGCTTTCAGACTTAATGATGTTCGTAACGCAAACAGTAAATAGTTATATAAGAGTTAATATCCTGCTTGCAGGATGGTCCCGAATAGTAGATTTCTAAAATAAACTAGGTGAGAGATGATGAAAGCACTAGTTTGGAGGGCAGGGGATGAGCTGAGAGATACTTAGGAGGTGAAATTAATGGCAGTCGGTAGTGACTTGAGGGTCTTAGAAACGAACGGTGGAGAATCAATTTTCCGATTTGGGACAGTTGGTTAGATGATACGTATCATTTTCCAACAAGGAAGATAGGAGGAAATGGGGATGGGTTAGGTAGTGAAGGAGACAGTGAGTTTTGTTTGGGGGAAGTTGTGTTTGCAGTTGGGGGGCATCCTCAGTAGGAATGTCCAGTGGGATGTGGGCAGAGTGACCAGAATGGAAGAGCCATTGACATCATCTGGGAACACAACATAAATCAGGACACTGGGCAGACACGTTCTTACTATCACCCTAGGTGTGGGCATCTTGGGGTTTGAAGATGGAGATTTATGAATCCTTAGGGTGGAGTTGGGCCAAGACAAGGGTAAGACACCGAAGTGGAGTTGTCTACTGAGGGAGGGCAAGGGATAGAAACCTGGATGAACATTATGGGCAAAGAAGGAAAATCGGCAGAGGAGACAGAACCCCTTAAATACCCCGGTAACTATGGGATTCAAAGGCTAAACAGCATAATTCAGAGTTGCTCTTAGATGTTTACAGGATTTATTAGATACACACAGAGGCAAGAAGAGCTAGTCGGTTTATCACAACTTGGAAACTATAAGTTTTAAATCACAGGGTTAGCAATACTCCTTTTAAGCAAACATTTATGATAGATGCGTTCCATCTAGTAATTTCCCTTAATGAACTTACAACATGTTTTTCTTTATTCCAGTTGATATGATAGCTCTAGTTTGTTTGGCTTTCACTGCTGTAGAAAATTCCATTATTTGAACATAATTCATCCATTTTCCTGTTGATGGGCATTTGGACTATTTGGTGTGTGTGGGTCTATTCAGAACTTCAGGATTTCCTTGTAGACGCTAAGAATGTTATAATGTGATAACATTATGTGCCATTTAACCAGCGTGAACTCTGATTGCAGCCATACAAAAAGACAGTTCTAGTTTATTGATAATACGTAGAACCATTTTATATTCAGAAACACACAAATGTGGAGTCTAACGTCATCCAAATGGCTCCTCAGATCTTAAGTTTGTTTATTTTGTTATTAAAAATTTCTGCTAATTCAGCAAATATATTAATTATACAAAAATCTGAGAATGTGAAGTTATACATTTAGAACTGAAATAAACTGCATTTTGATTAATAATCCCAAATATATGGCCATGATGTTTTTTCTTTTTACATGACCAGTGTTCTTCAATTGAAAAGTGAAATTATATTTTAATGTATGTTTTCTATCTCCACACTTAGAATGGCACATAGTTGTTTAATGAAATGTAAAAATTGATTGCACAAGAATATTCCCATTTGTGGAACATAATTTCCCAATAACCAACTTGCTGTAGATCTACCTTAGATGCTTCAACTGTCATTGGATGACTTACCATTCACCTCACCTTTAACACATCGGGATTATTAAACAGTGGGTTTCTGACAAAGGTCCCTGTTTCATTGTCTTGAAGTCTTTAAGCGTGTGTTTGTGGGGAGGGGGTATGTAGGATATTGTAGCGTCTTTCTGTTTACATCTGAAGTTTTTATTTGAAAGTTTTTTTTGCCTGATATTTCCCTTATTTCTATTTCATGGACTTCATGCTTTCATCTAACTCATGAAGTAAATAAATGAAAAGGAAAATTTCGTTTGGTCACCAGCATGACTTTATTTGCAAGGCTCAAAGCAACTGGGTATTTGGAAGCTTCTGTGCAGATTGATAGTATTTTTTTGTTTTAAAAAATAAGTGTGGTTATTTGTCCTCCAAATGAGCAACTGTCTGGTGGTTCTGCTGAGAAAAATGCAGCCATGAAACTGGTTTTAAAAGATGTGGGAGTGGGTGTGAGAGGTCGGCTTACAAATTATACCAGGAATGGAAAAGCTCCTGCATCATCTGTGGTAAATGGAGATAATTATTTCACTTCTAGTGGTGATGTGCACGGAATCCCTGTTGCAGCATTGATCTTGACAAGTGAAAGGTAAGAACAGACACTTTGTTCAGCTCGAGGCTTACCGCTTGTAGATGGTTTTCGCGGGTCCCTTTGAGGACAGAGTAGGGATTCCGTGACTGAGGCGTAATTAGCGGGCAGTGAAGAGGGGACAACGGCTGCAGGTCCTGGTGGATCCAGCTGATCGAGAGCCGTTTCCCTCGGGCTCCTCAGGTCCTGTGTATGCGCTGACCCTCCTCACATGCCTGCAGATGACCTCGAGAGTGGGGGTGACTTGAGGGGAGAGAGCAGGGGGCTCATTCTGGTCACTTGAGACCCCAGAATAGGACAGACAAGGTCTGGTGCCCTGAAAGCAACCCCTTTGCTGCTGAGAATAGGGGAGTTTCCAGAAGAGTGCACTGTCCAAATGAGGCTGAGCAAGAGGAGGGGTGGGTTGGCATTGGTTTTCCACCACCTCCCATCCTCCACGGTCCAGAGGGGTGACGAGGAGGCCCTCCCTGCAAAGATTGTCCCTCGGGCATCGGGTTTGCACTCCCAGCCCTCAGGAGGATGGGCAGTGCTGGCCGAGCTCAGCCCCTTCCATGACACCCAACGTTTGCTCCATTTTTAAGTCCAGTTTCCCAAAGGCGTCAGATTCTTGTGTCACAGGACTCAATTTCTTCCTGTCTGTCATCCCTTTCATTCAGTTTATCCACCATATGTGAAGAGCCAAACACATTAATTTGTATTCATACCTGGTGTTCACCAGAAATAGTTATCTCTCACTCTGGACTATTTACAAAAATTTAATCCTTCATAGAATGAGGATTGCCATTACTAGACACAAGATACAACACGTCATAAGACAACTGGTTTGGGAATCATTTACTTTACCTCATACCTGAGCAGAGAGTATTTATGGTTAAATAAGGAGATCTCTGAAGTCCTTGCCAGCTCAAAGAATTTTATGAATTTTGTTAGACCACTTCAGACAGAAGGAAATGTTGCATGAAGAACAGTCCAGACTGTTTGGTGCCGTGCCATTAATTCATTGGAATGAATGTATAATTTTCTGTAGAGCCCTTTTGAAAGGGACAACACTTTGAATATGTACCTTCTAGTATGTTTGTTACCGAAACGTGACCATCCCATGGGGTTTTGCACTGTATGGTCGGCATACATTCTGCACTATTTTGTGATGGTGGGGTGAGGAGGGTTTAGCAGACTAGCATTTTGATAAGTTAGTTGGTGTGGGTTGATGTGTGTGTATATTTCTGTCTTAAGGTGGGAATATTTCCCACCATCTGCCAGACATCTGATTCTTATTTCGTAGAGTTTCTAGGTTCCTTCTCCTTCTATTTTTAATTTGATTTCTAGTACTCTGAAGGCAAAGAAATGGAAAATAAGAACCATCTAACTCACAGGGACCGAACCCTATTTAGGAATAGACAGTAGCTTCTTTCTGGCTCTGTGTTTGTTTAAAGACTGCAGTAAACTCTTCTGTTCACCAGTCAGGGCATGAGTTGTCTTGTTTAACCTAGATGTGAATGAATCAAAGCTGTCATGTGCCTTGTTTATGACGTCCCAGATTTAAAGGAGCGTGTGCTGCCAAAGGGGTCAGCATCCAAGTTCTTCACTGAACCTCTTGGGTTAAAAGGAGCTGTGGGGCCTTGAGTCACCCGAAGGTCATCACCAAGAGAAGATGATCAGTTGGGAGTTAATAATTCCAGCCTTTCCAGGGCTGAATAACAGAGCTTACATGGGTAAGAACCTTGTGTCACGGTGTGTTCCACTTGAGGCACTGTACTATTTTAGCTCCTTATTTTGCACCATGCACAAACTATACTTTCTTCCAATAATTACTTACCCTTTGCTCTTGTCCCGACATCGGGCCCTCTTGTTAGTGGACCCAAGAGGCCATCTGGTCCGAGGCCTCCATGGGGCAGGCCCTGGGCTGCCAATCTGGTGCCCAGTTTAATGCATCTCAGTATGGTTGTGGCCTTGTTCTCAGGACCTGCCATTCAGAGAGAGTGTGTCTGTCTTTCCTGCAGGTTAGATAGCTGTGTAGGGCCACTCTACTGGAAACCACCTCCAGTTTTTCACCTGTTTGTGCTGCAACTTGAAGGTACTTATTATCTAGTCAGTGTTGATCCCAACCATCTTAATGTGAGGATGTATTCATATTATAATTTTAATTAAAATATTTTCAGTAGTTTTTTATGAATGTCATTCTGTTGTTAAATTGTTGGAGTTTTTATGGAGAAATTGGTGCCATGTTGATAGCCTTTGGAAACTGTTTTGAAATGAATTGCTTTCTCCCAAAATGTATTCAAGTTTTACATGTATATTTGCCTGGAAGCTGTTAAAGCATTGATCTGTTTACAGCTGTGCTGCCTCATACCTTCCTTACAAGAAGAATAACATCATATAGAGCATTATTAGTTTGTTTTGCTTCCAGACAAATTTCTTTTTCCACAAAGAAACATTTACTAAAGTAAGTAGTAAATTATAATATGCTCAGGATACAACATGGATCAGTAGACAGAATAGAGGGTCTACAAATAGAACCACACAAATATGGCCATTGATTTTTGACAAGGTGTGCAGAACCAATTCAATGGAAAATGGATAATAGTCTTTTCAACAGATGGTGCTGGAAGCACTGAGCATCCATATGCAAAATAAATGAAAAACAACTTATACAAAAGTTAACTTTAAGTGGATTCAAGCTCTAAACGTAAAACTCTGAAACTTCTAGAACTAAACACAGGAGAAACTCTTCTTGACCTGAAGTTAGGCAAAGAGTTCTTAGACATAATACTGTGATTCATAAAAGAAAAACATAAGTGAAATTCATCAAAATGAAAAACTTCTGCTCTGTGAAAGATACTGTTAAGGAAAATGCAGAGACATTACACATTGGGAGAAAATATTTACAAATCACGTATTCTACAAAGGACTTGTATCCAGAATATATAAAGGACTCCTCAAATTCAGTACTAAGAAATCAAACAATTTACGTGGACAGAAGACCTGAACAGATATTTCATTGCAAAGGATATAAGGATGGCAAATAAGCACATGAAATGGTCAGTGTGACTAATCCTATTGAAAGGCAAATTATTATATACAACCATGATGAGGTGCCCTAATAGAATGGCTAACATAAAAAACATTGACAACACCAAGTGCTGGTGAGGATGGGAGACTGCAGCTCTCGTGCATTGCTGGTAGGTGTGGAATGCTCCACTCTGGAAAACAGCTTGGCGGTTTCTTACAAAAATAAACATACACTTAACACTTGACCCAGCAGTCCCACTCTGGATAGTTACCCGAGAAAATCAAAAGCTGAAGATCAACAAAAACTTGACCTTGAATGTTTATAGCAGCTCTATTCATAGTTCCCCCAAACAGATGAATAGTTAAACTGTGGTATATCCATAGCATGGAATGCTACTCAGCAGTAAGAATAAGCAAATTGTTGATCCACACGGCAACTTGGATGATCCTCCAGGGCCTTTTGCTGAGTAAAAAGCAGCCAGTCTCAGAATATTACATTCTGTAAAATGCCATCTACGTGATGTTCTGGAAAAGAGAAAACCATGGGAATGGAGAACAGATCAGTGGTTGCCTCTGGCAATCATCATTCTCTATTTCTATGTGTTTTGCTTTTTTAGACTCCATATATAAGTGAGAATATACAGTATTTGCCTTCCTCTGTTGGCTTGTTTCACTTGGCATAATGCTCTCAAGGTCCATCCATGTTGTTGCAAAAGACAGGATTTCCTTCTTTGCTATAACTAAAATTCCATTGTGTGTATATACCACATCTTCAGCTGTCAGTGAACATTTAGGTTATTTCCATGTCTTGGCTATTTTACATAATGCAGTAATGATATTGGGGTTGCAGATATTTCTTTGAGAAAGTGATTTCATTTTCTTTAGATAAATACCAGCAGTGAAATTGCTGGATCATATGGTAGTTCTATTTTTAATTTTTTGAGGAGCCTCCATACTGTTTTCATAGTGGCTGCACCAATTTACATTCCCACCAACAGTGCATAAGAGTTCTTTTTTGTCCACATCCTCACCAACATTTGTTTCACATAGATCTATATAGATATATATTTTTTGATGATAGGCATTCTAACAGGTGTGAGGTGATATCTTATTGTGGCTTTAATTTGCGTTTTCCTCATGATTAGTGATGTGGAACACCTTTTCATGTACCTGTTGGCTATTTGTTCTCTTTGAAAAATGTCTATTCAGGTCCTTTGTCCATTTAATTGGCTTATTTGCTAGTTTGCTATTGAGTTGTATGAGTTCCTTACGTATTTTGGATATTAGTTCTTTATCAGATAGATGGTTTGCAAATATTTTCTCCCATTCCATAGGTTACCTTTTCATTTTGCTGATTGTGTCTTTTGCTGTGCAGAAGACTTTTAGTTTGATATACTCCTACTTGTTTATTTTTGCTTTTGTTGCTTGTGCTTTTGGTGTCTTATCCAAAAATTTGTTGCCGAGAACAACATCAAGAAACTTTTCCCCTGTGTTTTCTTCTAAGAGTTTTACAGTTTCCAGCCTTACATTTAAGTCTTTAATCCGTTGGAGTTGATTTTTGTGAGTGGTGTAAGATAGGGGTCCAATTTCATTACTCTGTGTGTGGTTATCCAGCTTTCCCAGCACCATTTGTTCCCAGCATACATTTCCCAGCACCATCTGTCTTTTCCCCATTTAGTGTTCTTGGCTGCCTTGTCAAATATTAGTTGACCATATATGCATTCATTACCCTTTTCGGTTTTGAGGGCATTATCTATTTGGGGCCTTCTGGGTCTCTTAAAGAGCTATGTTTCCTGGTTGAGCAAATTGCTTTTCCCTTTTATATGGCAGTTAGGAATGTTTAATGCAAACAAGAACTCCCTCCCCCAACATTTTTGTGTGGTGATTAGTGTATTCAGGTGTAGATCAAGTTCATTCTTTAAGGGCCACAAGTTTTGCAGTTAGTGTTATTTTAATTATCCCTCACTTTTGAATGGGATTCTTCCAGGTGTGCCTTGAAAGGCATTGCAAGCCCAGAGGGAAGTTAGGGTATTGCTGGTTTAGAAGCATCTAGTTCAGCCAGTTTTCCTGTATCCCTGTGAACTGCACCAGATTTTCACTGGCTCTACTTTAGCAAACACAGTTTTAGGATGTGCATCATCTCAGCTGAAGCCCTGGTTTGGGGTTCTTGGTTTTATACAATTATTCACTCAAGTATTATTAAAAATAACAGTGCCTGAGAGACATTTGAATGCTACTTGCTGAACATAATCTATGTCCATTTCTTCAGGAGCATTTCTAAGGTGACGTGTTAACCTGCCATTTTCTGCATATGTGCTATTTAGTTCCCTCTACATTTAGATTGGAAATTTCTAAGATGGTCTCGTCAGCCTTCTCCCAAGTTCTCTTATTGTCTGAAGCCAGAAGAAGATTTATTCTCATCCTCCCACTTCTCAGGCTCTCTATTTTCTCAGTCTGTTTGGGCTGCTGTAACAGAACACCATAGACTGGGGGCTTAAACAACAGACATTGATTTCTCAGGGTTCTAGAGGCTGGAAGTCCAAGATCGAGGCACTGGTAGATTCCGTCTGACGAGGACCCACTTCTGGTTCATAGGCGGCATCTTCTGTGGCCTCATAGGTGGAGGGAGGTCTGTGGGGTCCGTTCTACAAGGGCACTAGTCCCATCATGGGGCTCCACCCTCATTACCTCATCATCTCCGAAGGTCCCGCCTCCTAATACCTTAAGGATTAGGGGTCAACCTATGCGTTTGGGGGACGCACATTCAGTCCACAACAACTATAATGCATGAGGCCTTTCCTTATCTGCGCTGGACCCCATACACCTGAAAGCCTGCAGAATTTCCTATCCAACCACCCACTTCTCAGGTGCTCCCTCCACTCTCCGGGGCATGCCCTCTGTCTCTCACGTGCACCTTGTATTACCCCGAGCATGCGCTCTGGGGCTCGCGTGCCCATCTGCTCTCGCGGCATGCCCTCCGCCACTCAGGTGCGCCTTGTATTCTCGGAGCATGCGCACTGGGGCTCACGTGCCCGCCTATTCTCAGTCTGCGTTGTGCGTCCCTGCTGTGTGAACTGGTGGGATTGCTTGCTCCGCCATTGCAGCGCGGTACTCTGAGAGAAAGTAGGATCTTAACCCCCTGTGAGGACGTGTGGTGAGCCTTCTGGCCTCCCTGGAGGTGAAAGAACAGGGCCCACGCCTTCACCTTTCCTCAGAGTGGTCGGCATCCGCGGGCCTCAGCCGTCTGCTGGGACCACCGTCCGTCAGCAGTCTTCTGGCGCCCAGCTCCTCTCCCCCCCGGGACATGGCCGGCTGAGGTCCGCAGACCCAGTGAGCCATGAGGAGACCCACCGTCAGGTCCCTGCGTAGGGACCTCCTTGGACGTGGGCTCAGGTGTCTGCCCTCCGGCGTGAGGGAGCCCAGTGGAGAGTCGGCGTCGTCGCCAGGTGAGCACCTACCCTGCGTCCCACCTTCCGCTTCTGCTTTCCTGGGAGGCACGGTGTGTGTGTGGGTGCGGGCTGTGGGGGGCGCGTGAGAGGGCCCGGCGCGCGGGCAGCGCCAGGTGTGTGTGTGGGGCGCTGGCGTCTGGGCGGCCCACACGAGGTGCTCTCGCATCTCCTGCTGATTCCAAACCGAGAAAGGAGCCGGCAGCTTTGGGGGAAGGAATTTTGAGCAGTTATTTGACCTGGGTAATCAGAGGATAGCCTTTTGTGCTGCACCCGCCTCTGCCACCGGAGGCTGCATGCCTTTTTCAGGTTTGGGAACGCAACTTCATTCGTCTTAAAGTGTGTTATTAAATTTTAATGTCTAAATTGCGGGGTGTGTTTTATGGCCTTTGTTTGATCTCTCTCTCAGTTGATTTTTCATTTCGCGGTAAGACAGGAGGCGTTTTGAGGGAGATAGCTAGATGTAGTCCCCATTCTGAAGATTTAAAGTAAATTCTGAAAGTACTTTGTATAGGTCGTTAAAATAATCAGCCATGCCTGTGACCATAAGGTGTATGTGACTCCTGAGCAGAAAAAGAGCCCAGCCCTGGAGGGAAAGTAGATGTTTAGTGCCGTTTCTGCTTCCTCTTAGCTAAGAAGCTGGGCAGGAGGGAGTTACAGGTCAGTAAGCTTTTCATAATCCTGCACGCCTCTTCCCCTGCGTTTAGTGCCCGGTGGTTCTGTCCTCTGGTTCTAAGTGGCCAGGTTGGTTGTCACTGACCTCGTGTTCCCAGACTGAAGACTCGGGGTGTTGAGGCGGGAAGTGTCTAGCAGGCCCTCAAGACCTGGTCTGTTATGAGCTGATTCAGCGGAAATAAGCCAGGGAACCTTTCTTGTCTTGCCTCTGATGGGCCTGGAGACTAGATCCTTATACACGCATGCGTGTACACACTGCTTTCAATGGAATTTAAACAATAGCATTAAGTATAGAAAACATTAAATGGGTCAAACTTTGTTCTCACTTTGCACTAAGTGTTGTGGGTGTTTTGCTTTCTCCCTAGAAAATCATCATCAGGGGCACCAGGTCCCCCTGCCGTGGTAGACAGGGGTGGTCTTGGTGGAGGAGAGAGAAGGGTTTGCATAGAGCTGAGAACTGCAAACAAATCTCCTTCTCTCAAATCTTTGAGGTGTGCTCCTGTCTTTAACACTACATTAAAACTGTGAAGTTGTAGAGGAGGAATTATCACCACTGTTGAATGTTTGAGGTCTCACCCCCAGGTTGAAGGAGCGATGAATGGTTTGCAAGTCTTCTTGTCAGGTCTGGCACAACCCGGTCACATGCAGAGTCGTTGGGTTCTTAGATATGTGTGGCTCAAGTTTTGGTTTAGATGGCAATGTCTCTGACACATTTTAAAGTGCTCAAAAACAAAAAACAAACAAACAAAAAGTGCTCAGAGCATTCCAACAGATAATCCTTTGCCTATGGAGACACCTGTTTATGCCAGACAGGAAATAAAGAACATTGTTCTATAGCTTTATTACTTCCAGGAGATGGTAACCCTCTCCTTCATTTTTGTGCTTTTTAACTAGGCTGTAGTTGAGCAAGACACTGGCAGGAAGACTTTTCAGTTTAAAAAGTTCCCCTGTATGACTCTTGAAAGTCAGGGCAAAACAAATCCTTGCTCCTGTTCTGTTAATTCTGTTGATGTTTGGAATTGGTTAGGGTCTCTTGGAGAGGGAAAGAAAGCAGTGTCATATGCCCCTTCCTGAATTGGGCCAGAACTAGAAGTCAGTTGATAAATATAACAGTAAGATTTTTAGCTATTTTTTCACCCTGTAATAGAACATAATGAAAAGGCAGAACAGAGCACCCTTTAAGATGTAATCTGTTGCTCAGAATTGGTGGGGATGAAATAGGAGCATAGGGTCCAGAGACCTATTCTGCCCATAATGTGGAGGGAACTCAGGCAAGGGAGTTTCTCTTCTGAGCCTCAGTTTACTCATATGTAAGTGAGGATGATGATGATGCTCACTTATTGTTGTGAGGAGTAAATGAGATAACGCAGGTAAAGTTCTTAGCCCAGTTTAGTCAGATAATAAACACTCAACAGTTAAGTTTCTGCACAGCCATGACCCTCGTCATCATCCTAGTAGATGCAGCATTTTGTGACTTAGGACCAGAAAAATCACATTTCCCAAATGAAAAATATTTGTTTTAAGGGCTCTAGTGTCTACCAGTATGGAAACCAAAAATAAAGGTGCCAAGAAATAACATTTTTCTAAATTCGTGTACATTGGTCTGAAATAGCCATTATAGATACTAAGTTCCAGGAGGACTAGGGGAAAAAACTGTCATCTGTCTTCAAATCAGTGTTTTAACAGAAAATATTTCTCTGTGTTTCCTCTCTTATCAGAAGGAGATGGATGATGAACCCAGCAAGTTTCTTTTATTCACAGGGAAGAAAACACAGTTTGTTTTTCTCAGATGGTTTGTGTGTGTGTGCTTTTTCAGCCTGAAATGTAACTCATTAAACAGGCACGTTTCTGAGAAATGACTATTTGTTTAAATTACAGGTAAGAACTTGCAGTTAAATTTTGTACAGTTTGTGCGGGTGTCCAGACTTTCTTCTTTGGTTGTATTGGAGCCTACATGACTTGTGGGTACTCCTGAATTAAGGAAATGGGACGTTCCCAGAGAGTGGGTTTTAGGATCGTGAAGCAGAGTTTAGGGTGGTGACTGTTTCAGAAGTGCATTTGTCATTGTGTCTCTGGTGCAGACAGCCGCCTGGGTTGATTTCATTGTGATGTCCATAGAGACCAGAGAGAAGGAGAAGGAAAGGATGCTAACCAGTGCTTGTCCTGCAGCAGCAGGTGGGCAGGAGCATGCTTCCAACCCCCATCGCCATGTGACTGCTGACTCTGCTGGCAGCCACTGAGGACAGTGGGCCTTGGGAGTTGGGGGAGTTAAGGGTTGAGGAGGAGAAGGAAGTGGTCCTTTTTCTGTTTTGGAGAGGCTGGCTGGTTAATTCACATGGGTCAGTTCAGGGAGCCCTGACTGTGGGAGTGAGGGGTCCCTGTTTGCTGGTCTGCAGTGAGTACCTGACCCCTAGTCCTCGAGGCAGATCCCATTGTTCTCCCCAGGAAAATGGGTTGAAGTAGTTTTATAGAAATGCATTTACCACCGTTTGGCTGCACTGTCTCTTTCCTGACAGAGCCTGGTGTGCTTATACTCACCACCAATGGGAGAGACTATGACAGCGGCTCTTCCTTGCAGAGTGAAATCAGTTTGTGCAGGTTTCAAAGCAGGTGATCTTGCGAATATGAGGGGCGCTGGTGCTTAGGATGCTTACTCCTAAATTGTGGCACAGCATCAACAGGTGCTCGCACCACCTGGCTAGCACTGCCTCAGTTTGTGGGAAGCCAGGCTGCCCCAGCTCTCGGAGTCCCTTCATTTAAACGTATCTGTTAGCATCTAGTCTGATCAACTTTGTACTTTGCTTATTCTCTGTTTTCTTTCCTACTTGTGCCTTTTCATAGAATACTAGAATGAATTCCACTTCACATTCTTTGTGGAGATGGAGCAGTCTATCTGGAAGCTCTTTATTACACAATGAAAAATAAACTTAGGTGAAATACTTCTTTATAAAACCCTCTGTGCATACAGGTTTCCCGCCCTCACCGCAGGCTTGTTTCCACAGGGATAATTCGTTGGGTCTCTACCAGAAAACTGCAAAAGAGCAGTTGGTGTGACTATTTTTTTTAAAAAAACTAGAGTAAACATAATGAAGGAACCATAACCTGTTGGACCCCTTTGTGAGATCTGTTTTGAGCTATGTCAGCTTTTTTTCTGTGCTGTGGTAATAACCTTGTTTTTTTCATCTGAAGTGGTGCAAAGCTAGTGGGACAAATTTATTCTTATTTGAACTCCTAGGAAATATTTAAATAAAATAGTTAACTAATTGTTACCATTTTCTTATCACATCAGCATACTGCCTCATCAAGTTTATCCTTATAAATTATTCCCTCTACTTTTCTGAGTACTGGCATATTAGAGAATTCAGAAGAAAAATCTCCAGAAATATGTATGCTGTCATTTTATCTATTTCTTTTTTAATAATTTAAATAAACTGTAACTGACAGAAGACTCTTTTGTTGCATTGTATCCTTCCTTTTGAATATTTGCAGTGTTCTATTCGTGATCTTCTCCTACTGTCATTTCCTTGTTGCAGAGCAGCAGTAGCTTGTACTCAGGTTGGTAATGTTTTTCTGTGCATTGCACCTTGCAAAACATGCTCCAGTAAACTTCTAGCCGGAATCGTGTAGGAAGTCCCAGTTAAAATCATCTCCAGAGATGCCTTTGTTTCTTCTTACTGTAGCAGGAGAACTCTCAAGTTGGTGCTTCAGCTGTAGGACGTAGCTACCAGCATCCACTTCACTGGGCTGTTGTGGAAATCAGGCGGCTATGTGCCCATGCTAGCTGTCTCTGGCCACCAATGTTAGGTTTCTTTTATTTCATTCGGAAGGTAAGATTTCAAGTGCTTTGCCCTCTGATGGCAAGATGTTTTGCCTCCCAGAAACTTCCAACTGCTGCTTTCTACCTCATGATAGGTGGCATTACGGAAATAAGAGAAACGCACATTCCATGTGTCCTGAGCAGCCCTCCTGTTTTCTTCTGCAGCTTTGAGACCTGTTAGTTTTACTGGATTGTGAAACTTTGTCAGTGTAGACCGATGCACCATGAGGCAAAGACTGGCATTTAGGAGATTGTGAGGAACATCTAAATGAAACTGACTTGGGACTGCAGTTCTGCTTAAGAGATGGAGGCTTCCCTGGGTGTCAGACATTACCACGTTAGATGTCTCTCAGTGTTGATGTAACACGACAAGAGAAGTGATGTGAGAAAAACGCAAAGCTTGTGGTTGAAGGTTGACAGTTTCTAGGCTGGTGTGTTATGCATGTGTGCATGTACTTGAAGGTGTGCAAGTGATGTGTGTCTGGGGTGTGTGAGGGAATGTGCACATGTGTGGTGTGCACACACACGCATGCAGGAACCCCTCTGATGGTTTTCTGAGACACACATGTGCTGCCCATGGCGGTTATCTGACTGGCACCCTGGTGCCTCGGTGTCTGCGTGGCCAGTTGCCAGCTTTCTTCCTCGGCTCAGCCTCTACCTCATATTTGCCCCACTTCTGTTGTACTGGCTTCTTGACAGCTTGATGTATTCTTGACTGAAAAGATCATGAATCGGGGCCCTGAAGCAGTTACTGTGGAACCTTGCAGACCTGGAACAAGACTTGTTTGTGTCCTTTGGAGAAATGGGCTCCAGGGAGGTGGCATATGTTAGGGGAACAGTTGGCGGTGTTCAGCCACCCCCACGGATGGTCACTTGGGTGGGTTCTCCTGAGACGGCTCCTCACTGCCCAAGAGCAGCACACGTCCAGTGGCCTGGTCAGTGGATGCTGAGCTCCGGGAGGGTCATCTTGCCTCCCCAGCTCCTTTCTTGACCTTCCTCCCATTTTTCACGTTTGGGACACCTCTGAGAAGCAGAGCACAGGACAAGACCTTCCCCCCAGCTTCCTACTGGTGAACCACCAAGTGTGGTGGACAGGCTAGAGGAGTCCAGCTCTCGTCATTGGCTTATGACGGGGCAGCCACCTCCAGCTGAAGTTCCTTCATTCCTCTGAAGTTTTGTTTTTTGTTTTGTTTGTTTTGTTTTTTGATTACATAGTGCTTCGTCCTAGAGTCATAGACATGGTTTCTCGGCACAGTCCTCTCCCCACTATGAAAGTATATCCATGGGCTCTTCTTCCACTTCTCTGCTGTTAAAAAAGTAGCAGTACTTCTCAATACTACAGTGAGTTTTTTGCTTATATTAACAACCTGTAATCAAATATGCTTTTTTTCCTATATTGCAGATGACTTCTTTGATAAAAATGATAGTATAATTACTGGTGTGGAAAGTATGCAGATTTTCAGGGCTCTTGGTACAGATATTTAATTCCTCCCCAGAGGAAGGTATTTACTTCCTCGCCTTCCACGGGTTCCTAATGAATCCTTTGTTGCTCCTTGTGTCACGGGGGAAGCTGGATGTGTAAAACAGCCTCTAAAAAAGTCTGAAAGGGTCTGGAGGAAGTGTGTTTTGCCCATACCTGGCTTTTCAGAAGCAAATAAGCAGTAGGTTTGTGATACATTTTTTTTAATAACCATTTTTAAAAATTGAAGTAAAGATAATTTGCAATGTTGTGTTTGTTTCAGATTACAGTAACGTGATTCACATATGTGTGTGTGTGTATGTGTGTATACACACACATACATGTATTCTTTTTCAGGTTCTTTTCCATTATAGGTTATTACAAGGTATTGAATATAGTTCCCTGTGCTATACAATAGTGCCTTGTTGTTTATTTTATATACAGCAGTGTGTATATGTTAGTCCCAAACTCCTAATTTATCTCCCCCCCCACCGCTATCCCCTTTGGTAACTATAAATTTGTTTTCTATGTCTGTGAGTCTATTTCTGTTTTGTAAATAAGTTCATTTGTATCATTTTTTTTAAGATTCCACATATAAGTGATATTATGTTATATTTGTCTTTCTCTGTCTGACTAAATATAATCTCTGGGTCCATCCATGTTGCTGCAAATGGCATTATTTCATTCTTTTTTATGGCTGAGAAATATTCCAGTGTGTGTGTGTGTGTGTGTGTGTGTGTGTGTGTGTGTGTGTGTGTGTTTATGTGTGTATCCTCTTTATCCATTCATCTGTCAATGGACATTTAGGTTGCTTCCATGTCTTGGCTATTGTAAATAGTGCTGCAGTGAACTTTGGGGTATGTGTTTCTTTTTAAATTAGAGTTTTCATCTTTTCCAGATATGTGCCCGGGAGTGAGATTGCAGGATCATATGGTAACTCTATTTTTAGTTTTTTAAGGAACCTTCATACTGTTTTCCGTAGTGGCTGCACCAATTTACATTCCCACCAACAGTGTAGGAAGGTTCCTTTTTCTTCACACCCTCTCCAGCATTTATTATTGTAGACTTTTTCATGATGGCCATTCTGACTGTGAGGTGTGAGGTGATTCCTCACTGTAGTTTTGGTTTGCATTTCTCTAATAATTAGCAATGTTGAGCATCTTTTCATGTGTCTGTTGGCCATCTGTATGTCTTCTTTGGAGAAATGTCTATTTAGGTCTTCTGCCCATTTTTTGATTGGTTTTTTTTTTTGATATTAAGCTGTATGAGCTGTGTGTATATCTTGGAAATTAATCCCTTGTCAGTTGCATCATTTGCAAATATTTTCTCCCAGTCAGTAAGTTGTCTCTTTGTTTTGTTTATGTTTTCTTTTGCTCTGCAAAAGCTTAATGTTTAATTAAGTCCCATTTGTTTATTTTTGTATTTATTTCCATTATTCTAGGAGACAGAGCCAAAAAGATATTGCTGTGATTTATGTCAAAGGGTGTTCGGCCCATGTTTTCCTGTAGGAGTTTTATGGTATCCAATCTTACATTTAGGTCTTTAATCCATTTTGAGTGTATTTTTGTATGTGGTGTTAAGAGAATGTTCTAATTTCATTCTTTTACACATAGCTGTCTAGTTTTCCCAGTACCGCTTATTGAAGAGACTGTCTTTTCTCCATTGTATATTCTTGCCTCCTTTTTCGTAGATAATTGACTATAAGTGTGTGGATTTATTTCTGGACTTTCTATCCTGTTCCATTGATCTGTATATCTGTTTTTGTGCCAGTACCATACTGTTTTTTTTTTTTGTGGTACGTGGGCCTCTCACTGTTGTGGCCTCTCCCGTTGCGGAGCACAGGCTCCGGACGCGCAGGCTCAGCGGCCATGGCTCATGGGCCCAGCCGCTCCACGGCATGTGGGATCTTCCCGGACCAGGGCACAGACCTGTGTCCCCTGCATCGGCAGGTGGACTCTCAACCACTGCGCCACCAGGGAAGCCCTACCATACTGTTTTGATGACTGTAGCTTTGTAGTATAGTCTGAAGTCAGGGAGCATGATTCCTCCAACTCTGTTCATCTTTCTCAAGATTGTTTTGGCTATTTGTGGTCTTTTGTGTTTCCATTCAAATTAAAAAACAAATTTTGTTCTAGTTCTGTGAAAAATGCCATTGGCAATTTGATGGGGATTGCATTGAATCTATAGATTGCCTTGGTTAGTATGGTCATTTTAACAATATTAATTCTTCCAATCAAGAACACAGTATATCTTTCCATCTGTTTGCATCATCTTCGATTTCTTTCATCAGTGTCTTATCGTTTTCAGAGTAGAGGTTTTTTACCTCCTTAGGTAGGTTTATTCGTAGGTCTTTTATTCTTTTTGATGAAATAGTAAATGGAATTTTCCCTTAATTTCTTTTTCTGATATTTTGTTGTTAGTGTATAGAAATGCAACAGATTTCTGTATATTGTATCCAGCAACTACCAAATTCATTGATGATCTCTAGTAGTTTTCTGGTAATGTTTTTAGGATTTTCTATGTATAGCATCATGTCATCTGTAAACAGTGACAGTTTTACTTCTTCTTTTCCAATTTGCATTCCTTTCATTTCTTTTTCTTCGATTGCTGTGGCTAGGACTTCCAAAACTATGCTGAATGAAAGTGGCGAGAGTGGGCATCCTTGTCTTGTTCCTGATTTTAGAGGAAATGCTTTCAGCTTTTCACCGTGAATTATGTTAGCTGTGAGTTTGTCATGTATGGCCTTTATTATGTTGAGGTATGTTCCTTCTATGCCCACTTTCTGAAGAGTTTTTTTAATCATAAATGGATGTTGAATTTTATCAAAACTTTTTCTGTATCTGTTGAGATGATCATAAGGTTTTTATTCTTCAATTTGTTAATGTGATGTATCACATTGATTGATTTGCAGACATTGAAAAATCCTTGCATCCCTGGGATAAATCCCACTTGATCATGGTGTATGATTCTTATAATGTATTGTTGGAGTCTGTTTGCTAGTATTTTATTGAGGATTTTTGTATCTATGTTCATCAGTGATATTGGCCTGTCATTTTCTTTTTTTGGTGATATCTTTGTCTGGTTTTGGTGTCAGGGTGATGGTGGCCTCATAGAATGGGTTCATAATGTTACTTCCTGTGCGGTGTTTTGAATAGTTTCGGATGGATAGGTGTTAACTCTTCTTTAAATGTTTGGTAGAATTCACCTGTGAAGCCATCTGGTCTTGGACTTTTTGTTGGGAGTTTTTAAAATTACTGATTCAATTTCAGTACTAGTAATTGGTCTGTTCATATTTTCTGTTTTTTTCTGGTTCAGTCTTGGGAGATTGTACCTTTCTAAGAATTTGTTCACTTCTTCTAGGTTGTTCATTTTGCTGGTGTATAGTTGCTTGTAGTACTCTCTTATGATCCTTTGTATTTCTGTGGTGTCCGTTGTAACTTCTCCTATTTTTATTTCTGATTTTATCGATTGATTTGGGCCTTTCCAGCCCTATTTTTTTGATGAGTCTGGCTAAAGGTTTATCATTTTCGTTTATGTTTTCAAAGAACCAGACTTTAGTTTCACTGATCTTTTCTATTATTATTATTTTTTTTTAGTCTCTATTTCATTTATTTCTGCTCTGATCTTTATGACTTCTTTCCTTCTACTAACTTTGGGTTTTGTTTGTTCTTTCTTTAGTTGCTTCAGGTATAAGTTTGGGTTGTTTGTTTGAGATTTTTCTTGTTTCCTGAGGTAAGCTTGTATCACTGTAAGCTTCCCTCTTAGAAATGCTTTTACTGCATCCCATAGGTTTTGGATTGTTGTGTTTCGTTTTCATTTGTCACTAGGTATTTTTTGATTTCCTCTTTGATTTCTTCAGTAATCAATTGGTTGTTTAGTAGCATGTTTAGCCTCTGCGTGTTTGTATTTTTTGCAGTTTTTTTCTTGTGTTGATTTCTAGTATCATAGTATTGTGGTTGGAAAAGATGCTTGATATGACTTCAGTTTTCTTAAATTTATGGAGGCTGGCTTTGTGGCCCAGCATGTGATCTATCCTGGGGAATGTTCCATGTGCACTTGAAAAGAATGTGTATTCTGCTGCCTTCAGATGGAATGCTCTGTAAGTATCCATTAAGTCCATCTGATCTGATGTGTCATTTAAGGCCTGTGTTTCCATATTGATTTTTCTCTCTGGATGATCTGTGCATTGATATAAGTAGGGTGTTGAAGTCTCCTACTGTTACTGTGTTACTGTCACATGTTAACAGACATGAAAGGAGAGATTGACAGTAACACAATAACAGTACCTGGAAGGCAGGAGTTTGTTTTATACTTTTTGTAGCTACAGGGCTAATGGCTGTAAACCCTTTCAGTGGCCATTTATTCCTTGACAGACTTTCACAGAGTTTTGTCCCGAGCACGGTGTTAACAAAGATGAATCCAAGCTTCTTTAATTCGTGAAACTCTCACCACATTTGGAGAACACATTGGCAACTGGTGTGACAAAGTGTAAAAAACACAGACTGTTAAGGGCACATAGAAAATGGAATTGACTTGACGTGATAAATTTTTCAAATTTACTTTTGTGTTTATTAATTTCTACTTATAATCCTGATGTGTTTTTCTTACCTTAAAAATATCATTGCTAATCCTGATGAATTGGTGAGAAACTCTGTATGTGTTCTAAATCTAGTGATGTATTCGTTTAACTGGAGACCATTCTCCTTGATAGGTACCAGTAATATGTCAAAAGATGGTTCGGTTTCACATCATCAAAGGATTCTTAAATACTGCTGGGTGCATCCTTACTGAAATTTGCTCATCTATGAAATGTAAGCATTTCGTCTTTTGCTGATAGGTGCACCCAGGGCACAGGAGTGATTTGTTCAACTTTAAAATTTTGAGCAGTTTGAGAAGCATATACAATATCACAATCAATGAAAAAATATATAGATTACATATAGCTCAAGTACCATTTAACAGTTTTTAAAATCTTACATAAATAGAACATAGGCTTTAACTGGAAGTGGATCTCTATTTGTGATACTCTGTTCCATCATATTTGTTATTATTTAGTCTCAATAATAGCATCTGGTTTTACTAAACTGGAAAGAAAGTAAAATGAAACAAACACTTATCTGGTACATTCTGTTGGGTAATTTACATGCTAGCTCATTTAATTCTCATGACGGCCTTATGAGGTAGAAGCATTATTATTGAAGAAACTAGAGATGAGAAAACTGGGGTTAGAGAGAGTAGAAATTTGTGGACAGTCCCAGCCACTTCTTAACATTGCCTTTCAGCACACGAGTGAACAGTCTTCAAAGTCATTTATGATTAAATACAGTTAGTACTAAAACACGATTTAATCTGTGGTGAGTCAGCATCTGCTTTGCAGCCCTGTCATGGTTAATGATGGTAATTATGAATAAAGGCCTTCATAGTGTAGTGTATGGAGTCCATTTCACAAGCTTATTGGATAAAACAAATGTTGAACACTGTTAGGTGCTAGCATATTTGGAATGGAATAGCATAGTTAGACTGGACCAACAAACGTATATGGCAATTAAATTTTAAAAATCTCCATTACTTTTGTATTAGACGAATGTGCATTCTGAAGTTGTCGCAGCTGGGCACATGGCTTGTGAGCCGTGTTGTGAATGAGCACATCTGCTTCCAGAAATAACATTCGTGTTAGGGGAGGGGAGTGCTTGAAAGGACAAAAATGCAAAATCGTTCAGAGTCTGATAAAGTGTGCCTGATAAAAATGCTAACTCAGCTTTTACTGCAGTAGAGACGAGGAATGGGTAGGAGAAGACTGTATTGTACTGTCGTGTATTTCTGAAAATGGCACTGGAAGTTGGTGCGTTTGTGCCCCAATTGAGTTCTCCCAGCACCGAGAACCTGCTGGGTGCACATTCTGAGTCTGTCATCAGGTTGGAGGGAAATGTGCACTGCAGTGCCTTTGCCCCTGAGCCTCCCCTCAGCCTGGAGAGGGCGTGGCCTCTGCGTGGCAGTGCTTATGGGTAGAAAAGGATAAGTGTGCCCTTCATTCCATGTTCTGACAGCTGGTCTTTCCCACCCTCATGGATTGCCCTTCGTGCATCATCCCTCTGGGACCCTCCTCCTCCTCTCAGATTTCAGGGCTGTAAGGCATGTGCTCTTTTCTCCTTTCTGAAGATGCACACCTGTGTCATTGCAAGGTTGACATGTGCCCGTGGGAAAGAGCACTGACCTTCTGAGACCCCTGCTGCTGTCTCTTAAGGAGAGGTCACTGTTTAAATAACCATAGTCCGCTCTATGTTTTGCAAACAGATTGACCTGGAGTCCTAGAAGAGTCTTAAGCACAAGTAGTTGCTGGTCCCAGTTCCCTCCCTTATGGCCACCTTCCTTTTTTTGTGGTAAAGAACACATATCATAAAACTCACCATTCCCTTCCTTTTTAAAAAAAAGTCTGTCTTGATCAGGCCAAGAAGTTTACAGTTTGAGTTAGTGCTAATTATTGCTGGTATTTGGAAACATCAGTTAATATATGTGACCCTCAAATGAGAATTTTATCTACTTTTTATAGAAGCAATCACAGACTTGCTAATTGTTTTATATATAATATGAATTGTACTCACTCAAACCTTGATACCATCTAAGTAATTCTGAGTTTCAAATTAGTATTTGCAACATTATGCTCTGGTGTTTTTTACAAGATAAAGTTGAGAACATGACAGCATTAGATGGAGTGAGTCCCTTTAGTTCCATTTTCATGTCTATTTTGTCTAAGCCAGGCCTGGCAAACAGATAATGTCGGTTTCTGAGCACCAGCAACAGACCAACTCTCCTAAATCTTCCCTCCCTGTTCCATATATGGATGCCATTCCCACCATGATGGTGAAAGCAAGGAATTGGCATATTGAATTAAATGAATCTTTTCTGTGACAAATGGAATCATATCAAACAAATAAGATTTAGTAGCAGACTTTGCATGTATAAAGCATCAAATACTGAGAGAGGTCACTGAGCAGTGACGCTTCCACTTTGCATGAAATGAAACCTCAGTATCGGAGCAACTGCAAGATACCTGGCTTTTGAGTGTTTCAAGAATTGTACATATAACACACTCCATGATTTTTGAGAGCCTGCATAAAAACCTCGGTGGTTATGCCAGATTTGTGTGTGTGTTTGTTAATAGGAGCCTAATAATGTTCATATTCGGGCAGATTTTGTGTTTTTCAATTAGCATTCCTTGAAAAGAATATATTGCTTATCCCATCAAGAAGATGAAACAAATGTTAGCTGTACTTTCCTGATGACAACTTGTTAAGATGGCCGATGCTTTTTTCCTATTTTTCAGTTAACAAGCTTGGCTTTGAGACAGAGAAATTTAGATTGTCAGATGCTGTGTGAAGCTGTCCCCTAAGGAATTATTTTCTATTTCACTGTTATTATTTGAAATATTGTTTTCCAAAGCGTCATCTACTAAATTTTTTCATTTGATTTTATGTGTACATAAAACAACAGAATAGTTATTTTTAATAAACACTATGCACTTCCCAACTTATTCTTGGCTATTTAGTTGTAGGAAGATAATAGTTGGTACCTTCCATTTATGGGTTGATTGTACCATTTTCTGAAAACATTTCTGTCTACTTTTTCAATATTTGGACAGAATGGCCTGTTTGTAGAAAATCCAGGGAGATAGGACATCTGGACTCCAGTGCTTTTTCTGCTCTTAGAGACCTCAGTCTCTTGGTTACTTATTTAGTCTTAATACGATTGGCTGTTATTTAGTCTAACATTGGGGAGAGTAGTTTCGTGACTACGCTGGTCTTTGAGAGTGTAGCTCTCCAGATGTTTACCTGTGGAGCCTGAGGGAGCCGTTTTTTTGTTTGTTTGTTTTTTTAATCTGAATTCACACATTTAACTCTCACCTACAGCCCTTTTGGAGTTTTATGGAAGAAAAAGTATATCTGTACGTATTAGATGAGTAGAAGTTATACTAAAAAGAGTCCTCATCTATGATCTGTCTTGGGAATTATTGGGAAGTTTTGTCCATGGTAAGCTGTGAATCACTATGGTAAAATTTGATTTACAAAGTGTTCACTGTGTCAAAGTGTGATACTGTATACATTTAAACTCACATTCTTCACTGTTGTGATACTCGAAAAAGTGGCAAATAATGGAAAAATAGCTTTTCCTTCGTTGAATTCTTGGTAAGAATCTGGCAGTACTCACTTTGGGCAGGAGAGTGTGGAAGAAATACTATAAAAGTGTTCCCAATTTGACTTGCCAAACTGTCATGAAAATGATGCCACCTTTCTTGTCTAATCATTTGACTATCTAAGAAAAAGCCATTGTTTGTTCTTGCCAGTCTGAGCTAGTGTGGTATGGGCTATTATGGTCATCACTGGAAGGCATGCCTTCCAGAAAGAGCTGATCCCAGACAGTGTAAAAGCAGGGCAGATCCACTACTCTGAAACGGTCATTCCTGAGTGCCCTTGCCGTGCAGAGCCCCAAGCTGGCTGGAATGGGAACCCTTGCCCTGATGGAGTTTGGGAATTTTAGTGGAGGAAAGGATGCATAGTTAGCTGTGGTGTAGAGGCAGGGCGTGATATGCTGTGAAGTGTACTATAGTGTTGCTGATAACACTGTGAACAGGGAATCAGATGTGTATCCCGTAATGCTTGTAGCTCCTCTGTAACTATAGATCCAAAGCAAATTACAAGTTAGTGACAAAATTATGTAATCTGTGAATTTAAATGACATGTTGTGGAAAAAATGTGCTGCCTACACCTTGAATATCCCCTATGCCTCGCTCCCCACCCGCCTTGGCAGGTGAAGCTGCTTGTGCAGCTGTGCACACCTGATGTGGAAATCACAGGGCAGGAGATGGTTACAAGGCGGCCATCCAGGTGGGCTGGAACATAGTTATATTAATGTTAGAAATAATCATTGCAATGAAAACACAGAAGGAAAAAATTCCGCAGTGAACCTAATGGGCCCTGAAGATAAGTTGGCTAACTTGGACTGAGAAACCCCATCCCAGGACAGAAGATGAGAGAGAATGGTGAGGGACAGGGGAGCAGAGAGAGGAGGACAGGAAAAGAGGAAGGGGGAGAACAACTGGGAGAGGAGGGAGGGAGACTAAAGAGTTACTTCTATTGGGCAGCGATAAGCGCTGATTATAGCAGGTCTGTGGGAGCCCCCCTTCCAGCAGAGGCCAGCTTGAAATGACAGGCTGCCAGGGGAGGTGAAGGGAGGCATGCGACGATCATCTCCCCTTTGTCAGTGGGTCACTGATAACAGATATTCAAAGAGTATAAATCTTCACCAAAGAGATTATTGTCACAGTTGTCATTTATTAGGTCCAACTGGAAAGAAAAGCACTCCTCTCTTTGGATTCTTTTTATTTTATGATATTTATCATGGTTCAGTTGAGGGCTTTCTCCCGGGAAATGTTAGAGAATAATAACGTCTATTACTCTTCAGAGCAGTTGGCTAGCTTCAGGTTCTTGGGTTGGTGGAGAAAATCTTGTCTGTGTTTTGTTGGCTAATGCAGTTCTTTTGTGGCAAAACTGAGGTGATAGATGATGCCTTTGTTGTATAGGGGTTTTGATTAAAAGTTTTGTACTGAAAAATGATAGCCTCTTATTAAATAAAGCTAAATAAGGAATACTTTTTAAAATAAATTTATTATTTATTTATTTATGGCTGCGTTGGGTCTTTGTTGCTGCAGGCGGGCTACTCTTCGTTGCGGTGCACAGGCTTCTTATTGCGGTGACTTCTCTTGTTGCAGAGCACGGGCTCTAGGCGCGCGGGCTTCAGTAGTTGTGGCGCACAGGCTTAGTTGCTCTGTGGCATGTGGGATCTTCCCGGACCGGAGCTTGAACCCATGTCCCCTGCATTGGCAGGCAGATTCTTAGCCACTGCACCACCAGGGAAGCCCCGTACATTTTTTATTATGATGCATAAACAATTTTGAATGACTAATGAAATGTAATTTTTTGTGATTACTGAACCGCTTTTGATCTTTTTTCTTTGAATGGAAATATCTTGCTGATAGTAATTCAGCAATTAATTGCTTACCTTATGCAAGGCAGTGTTCTGGGTGGGGATGAATTTGTGGAGTCAGGTCCCACTCTCAACTAACTGTAGTCAGTTGGATGGTGCCTCACGGGAATATCTGAGAACCCATGAAATGAAGGAAGCAGAAAAGTGCAGGCTCGTGCTGCATACAGTTAGAGGGGAACGGCGTCACTTCTAGGTTTTAGAGAACCTTCTGGATGAAGTGGTGCTTGATCCTGTGTTGAAAGATGGTGAAGTTTGGATCTGTGGGCTGTGGGGAGAGGAAGAAGGGAAATGGGAGATGCAGGTTGTGCTTTGGGCAAGGTGGTGATCCAGCTGGGCAGGAGGATGGGCTCATAATGGACAGCAATGGACGTAAAGACTGAGGAGTGGCTCAGGGCAAAGGTCACCGCCCAGCCTTGGAATCAGAAGGGCCTTTGCTGGCCTTACCCATGTGTCACTCTGGACTGTGTACTTAGCCTCTTTAAAACTCAGTTTCCTTATCTACAAAACGAGCAAAATAAAACACACCTTAGGAGGTTGTGAAGATTAAGCGAGATGATGAATGTGGATTTTTTTTCCTCTTTCCTGGCACATAAACTCAGTAAATGGCAGCAGCTATAAGTGACATCAGTAGGCTGAAACAGTGGTGGAGCTGGTCAGAACCAGAGGAAACAGCGTGGAGTCATCTGGTAACCTGGTCTGCTCATCCAAGGCACAGCCTGACTGTGGCATCTGGTACACTCTGGTTTGTGGTGTGCACGGTCATTTGGAGCTAAGAGGCTATTGAAATAATTCAGGGATGAGCTGATCGGATTTGAAAACATAGGTTAAGGTAGAGGAAACACAGAGAAGGTCTGATGCCAGAAACAGTAGGACCTCTGGCTGTCAAGACTTACTGACTTACAGGTAAAGGAAAATGAAGAAGCGAAAGCAGCCCAGATTGCTCTAAAATGTCCAGCAGTCTAGAAGAATGGAACTGTGGTAAATTTGTAAAATAAGGGACCTTGTCTGCTTCCGGATATTCTGTCTCCTCCCAAGTCCTCCCTTCTAGGGCAAGGCCTCTGGGCTCATCTCGTGCAGGTTCTGGAGGACTCCTTTCAGGAGGCCCTGAGGGTATCAGAGACACAGTTTCACATTGATGATGGCTTAGTCCCTTAGAGCCTCTAGTCATGTCTCTTCACTTCATTTTGCAGTGATCTCCAAATGAAGTTGAGCAGTGATTATAAAGTGCTCATACTGTTGGTTATCATGAGCTGATTAACTGATTGCTTGGAAAGGCCAGACGGCGCTTTGGCTGGTAGCATTCTGAATTTGACTTTGGAGTTTATTTTCACACAGGAACACAGGTAGCTCTTCTACCATCATAATCATTGTGTTTCTCTAGCTGTATTACTTCCTAGCTGAATTGCCTCCCTTGTTTCAGCTTTTACAAAAATCAGATCTGTTTCAAGCACATGATGTCCACTCCAGCCCTGAATGTCCCACGCTTAGTTTTAAAGAATTGGTGACTATTTTACAGAAGAGCTCTGCAGCTGGAGCTAGGCTGGCCAACCTTCTGCTTTATCTTTGCCAGCCACATGAGTCTCTGTTGCAAATTCTTCTTTGTTTTTTAAATCCTTTAAAGATGTAGCAATCACTTTTAGCTCACTGGGTCTCCATCTGGGACCATTGTCTGCAGATTCCTGACTGAATTTTACTTATAAGTTTGATCTTTAATTTCACCACGAGTGGGAGTCCCGTTTAATTACTTCATCACTTCAGCTAAGAATGCTCAGCTTGATGCTGAAACTTACTTCACAATTTTTTAAACATCTCTTCCCTTTCTGCAAGGCTGGTATCTCTCGGGAGTGGATGCTGTTGCTACACCGTCACCATCACAGGCCCAAGAAAATACAGAATGCACCTGGGTGTTTTCGTTCTGTCACTTCGCTAAAGAACAGCTCTGTGAGACATTTACTGCAGAAACATTCTAGTAGATCCACAACTGTCATCTAGATCAGAAAGAAACTTTATTTGTTCCTAAACACATGTCACTGGGACATAATTTCTAATCTAATCCTGTGCAATTGGTTTATCTTCTGCTTTCACTTGAATCTATGAGACTTGTAGAAAAATCACTTTTCCTCCTGATTTAGAGCTTTACCTCTGATTTCACAAGTGGATTATAATTCTCACTTTTGTTTCGGGTTCTAGGGAAAAAAACCTCAAAAAGAAACCAGTTTCAACGTGTCTTCTGTTGTTTTCCTTCCTCTCCCTGCCTTCCCCCCTTGCCCAAACGTGCAAAGGTTCCTGACCCTGGGCTTTTGTTGACTGTTCCACCCCAGGTGGTCTTCCCCTCCTGGGTAGCAGGAGTGCTGTTTTGCTTGTGAGACACATGCTTCCTCTTCCCTCACCTCAGAGGCTGCCTGGTGGCTCTGGGGTGTGACCATTCACACAGTCATTCCACTTGTTTACAGGGTGCTGTCACTACTGTGTCGTCCTCAATAAACTTGGAAGTTCAGGTGGTGACTGATTACCATGGCACCCTTCGGTGCTGCCCCAGAACCTGCTCTGAGCCTTGATCAGAAATGCTTTTCTCTGTATCATGCTGATGCTCAAGGGGTAGCCAAGCTGAGCATAATTTTCCCAGAAGCATTCAGATGTATAGGAAGCACATTTCACAAAGGAAAACAGCAACCCGGGTAATATCTACTGTCTCTCTATTTTGGTGAGCATTATTGGGAGGATCACAGTTGCCCGGAGGGCTGGTTAAAACCCTGGTTACTGTCCTTGGGCCAGTGTTTGAGTTTCTGATTTGGTGGGTCTGGGATAGGCGAATATGTGCATGTTCCCAGGCCGTGCTAAGAACCACAGATTCAGGCTTTGTGCAGCCCAGTGTATGTTAAATTCTATTTACCTAGAGTTACTTTGCCTGAATAGGTCAGTTATCAAAAGAGATTTAAACCACTGGAACATCAGTTCTAAGCTTGCTTGGTGGTCATTTCATGGTTTATGGAATAGGATTTTTCTAACCTGAGTCTTGATTCAGAGACAGAGCATTGATGGAGAAGGGGCACAGGGGTGTAGAGACATCCGTGTTCTCATCAAGGACTTGGGCAGCACTAGCTGTTGTGTCACGGGCGTTCCTTCAGATGCAGGATTAAAAGTTACAGGCCACTGCTACGCTCCTGTTTGAGTCACCCTCAGGAGTTGACTCTGTGGTGAGATCCTCACTGAATCCGAGTTGCCACAAAGGCTCACGTTCTCTGCCTTCTGCTGGCCTGGGAGCCTTCATATGGATGCCTGCAGCTGGGCATGGGCCGTCTCATCTCCTCCACACCAGCTTTCCTCTTGCTTTCTGAACACGTAAGCTTCAAAATCCAAGTGAACTCTGAAAACAGCAACAGTGCCAGAGCGTTAGGACCTTTTATTTTGGAATGGAATTTAACAGGAGGGAAAGGCAACCATAGAAGTGAAGGGTTTGGTTGTGTCTCCTTTTGGCTAATAATAGTTGTGTATAATGAACAGGTAAGTAATAGTGAGCCTTCTAAAGAAAAATGCACACATTTGCACTGTAAATACATTAAATGGAAAAGTGTATTTGGAAGATTCCTGACAGAGTAGGCTTTTAATAAATGGCAGTCATTACTATAGTTTTTAAATTGGCAAAAATTACGTTAAAGCTCTTTAGATTAAGCTAAAATGTAAACTACTGCATTTTTTTTGGACTGAGGATTTTAATACAAAAACACCCTAAAGGGAAGTATTGAAAAACTTTTTATCCCTTAAAATGTGGTCCAGTTGTGAAACAGACTTTATTTCTGCTCCTCTGCTCCATCAAGAAGTTCCAAATGCATCAGGATGTAGGTCTTCACGGACAGTAGTGAGAGCCCCTCCGCCCCCCAGGAGAATGCAGGAACACGTAAATATTTAAAACGATGACAACAAGTCAGAGACACGGTTCTTGTAAATGATTCTTCTGATGGATGGTTTCTTTCTTCTTTCTGATTCAGCAATACGGTTACTGTTCCTAAACTATTCAATATCATTGTGCCCAGTTGCAGTGTATATAACGCATGTGTTTAACTTCTCTTTGCTCTTGTCAGTTTATACAAGTATGGGTGTGACTGTGCTCCTGTCTTAGATTTGGAATGACTCCAGGAGTTTGAAATTTAAGTGCGTTTGATGATATTCTGTTAGAAACATAACTTGCGTGTAGCAAGTGGTAAAAGCACAATTTTACATCTTATTGCTTTAACACGTGTGAATTCCAAGGTTCTAAATTCTAGGTGTTATCAGGGTAGTAGTCTGTGGAAAATGCCTTCTTTTAAACTTGGAAAAATTGATTAATCTTCATGCATTGTTTAAAAAGCTATAACTAAGATGGAAAAGAAATCTTCTGGGCTGATTCTAGTTGAAGACAATTTCACTTCACAGTGAAGTGTAGACTATTTGAAAGTCCAAATAGTGACTTGTTGCGTGTTATTGGTACTGTTTTATATTTTAGAAGTGACACATTGTTTCCTTGAGTGGGTAAAACTTTTGGAAGGGCAGCACTCTTTTCATACTTGGAGATGTGCAAACACTCGAATGTGCTGCTCTGCACAGAGGATGTGATCATGACTGTTTATGCCTGGTCTGTTGATAGAGGACATGTTACTCCATCTGCTGTGGGCACTTGGGGCCCTGACGCTGACTAGGGACAAGTGCAGGCTTGAGCTGGCTCAGCTGCCCATGGTGAGGGTGTCCTTGGGCTCCCTGTCTCTGATGCTCCCCCCGGGAGTGATGATACAGTCCTACACCTGCAGGTACATCAGCTTCGTGCCTTCTTTCAATAGAAGAAGGGAAATTTGTGGCAGGTAAGGGGACCAAAAAAGTTTTTTATTCTGTTCATCCTTAAAAAGGCTTTGCTTTTCAAGGTTTTGCAGTAGAATATTGAGCTTGCTGGGTTGTGATGCAGTTTTGCTTGAGTACGATAAAGCAGAAGGTCAGAAAGGGAAAAGAATGACTGTATTGTCTGGTTGGTTGAGTCTTCCAGCAAGTCAGGCTAGAAAATATCTGTTGTTTTCTAGTTTTTACCCATATGCTTGTGAAATGCTGGAGAAAACGGGTGGATGTCACCAGTGTTTGGTCCAAATACTGTTATGTCAGGCACTGTTCTGAGTACTTAGATGTATTGACTCGCTGCATCCTCACAAAAACCCCAAGAGGCAAATACTATTATTGCCCCCATTTTACAGATGAGAAACTGAGGTTGAAAGGGCACTTGCAAAAGATGACAAAGCGAAGTGACAGGTTTTAACACAACTGTCTGCCTTCTGAGCTGATACCCTTGGCTCTAGGCTATGCTGTAGCTTAATGTGTTACCTGGACTTCAGCTTCCAACTAAGGTGGAGTTACAGGGACGAGGTTCACCTTGGCACCTCAAAGAAAACACTAGACCAAATGTATGAACAATCAGCATCCAAAGAAGGACTATGACCTGAGAGGGGAAACGAGTGAGGGAGCCCTGTGATGGTCCCTTTACTGCCTGTGGGGCTTCCCAGGCCGTGGTGCAGGGAAGGGGAGCAGGTGGAGCCCAGCAAGATCCATGATCGAGGAGATAGAGCTGATGGTGGAGACCAAAGCACGGTCCCCCGTCTTCTTCAGGGAGTTGGAATCCCCCCTGGCCAGAGGCTGATCATCAGTCCTGTTTGGGGAGACTTTTGTCGAGCAGGATAATTACCTCATTCTGTCAACTGTGAGCCTTCCTGCCTCCAAGAAAATGGACACACACATATGAAAAAATACCAGAAAGTGATTGGTGGTGGTTGTTGATGGTAACCAGTGTGGTAATTAATACTTTCTTCAGTTAGCTGATCATTTTGGCAGTCATTGGGTGTTCAAGTATGTCAGTTATCGAGTTTATCAGCAAAGGGAAAGTTTACTGTGAAACCAGCCTGAGAACCAGTAGCGTTTCAAGGAAACAATGGCACCTCTTCAATAAGACTGATTTGAGGGCTTATTGCCAGGGAGTGGGACATTCGAGAAGCCTGCATGCTGGTATGTCAAGTGGTTCAAGAACTTAAATCTTGATTGACTCTTAATTAACAGTGAGGTAGGTATTCTCCTTGAAAAGATCAGTGTGTACAGGACTCACATGTCACCGAGGCTTTTTATTTCTGTTTGTATCCAGTTCCAGTCACTGAACCCTTCTTAACTTTGTCCTCCAGCTGTCGCTCCCTTCCCTGAGTTCCTGCTCTGTCTCCTGGCATTCCCTCCAAGAGAATACCCTTCCTTTGTGCATGTGTGTTGTTTCCCCACAGACGTTAGTCTCAAAGAAGCCCTGCCTGTGCCATGCATGCTGTAGGTGCATGTAACCACTTGCTTCGCGTGGCTCTTTTTATTTATAACTCTCAGCTTCTAAAAACCATAATTGTCTGGATTCCAGAAGCCGTAGGCACAGCAGAGACAGGGGCACTGAGTGAACTGGGACTGAGAACAGGGAGGGGAACTTAGTCAAGGGCAGAGATAAGAGTCTCAGGTTTTCTGTGTCTCCGGTTAACAGACTAATGTCAGATGAGTAGCTGTTTCCTCTGGTGTGGCCAGGCTTCCATGTGGCACACCCAGGTCCCAACTCCTGCAGGGATTGTAGCCACACCTGCTCCTCTGCTGCCTCCCTTCTGCGGGTTGTGAGGGGATCCCGTAAGCTTGGGCTTAACATACCAGAGGGTTTGGGGACAGGAGGATGCGGGGACTAGAAGGTACAGGTACCAAGGCAGGAGGGCCACCATGAGTCTCTTTGTGGGCAGAGTTGTGAGCTCATCTTGGTTAGAGGCTTTCCCATGCCGGAACTTTCCCCAAAGGGCAAAGAGGAATCTTGGCTTTTGGGCTGCTGCTGGAACTGTCCTACTATAGGATTTGCTGTTGTTACTGTGAAGGGTGCCAGTTAACCTGGCCGTGTCAGAGGCTCTGGGGATGTGGGGCTGTGGGATAGTGACACTTGTTTTCGGCTAATATGGTCCTTCCTGAATTAAAAAAAAAGTCTGTGGCTGATGCTATAGGGGAGAAAAAGTAATTTTCCCCTCTACCCTTCTGAGTTCTTAACTGAGGCTCCCATAATAAAAGACAGATTAACAAGAGAAAAACCTAAGTTTATTAACACACATATCTCATGTGCACATGGGAGATGCCCAGGGGAAATAAGTAATTCCTGAGGTGGCTTAGAATTCAGACATGAAAACAATCCTAACAGGTGAAGGAGAAGTGGAAGGTAGCTCTTAGGAGAGGGGAAGGATTTTTAGGGAAGATGAATGGTGGTCCCTTAGAGGACAGATGGGAGGATGGCCGTTGGTGACAGGGTCTGTCTGGGGGTGGGGCCCACTTCGAGGCTCCTCTCCTGTGACAAGAGTCAGTCTTCCTGTTGGTGAAGCTCCTGGGGAGGGGACCTGTGACCCCTGAGTTCCTGTGGAGGCTCTGTGTTCAGGCAGATGGGGGGGTTCAGAGGAAGCTCTCCCTGCATCTGCTGCCATTCAAGTGCCTTCAGCTCGAGGTAGTCAGTACACCAAAGTGGCACATTTTGGGGTGGCATGTCCTGAACTCCTGCAGTCTTGTTTTGGGGTGGCGTGTTCTGCCCTTCAATGCTGATTATCTTTATGTAAGAAGCACAGTACTTGAGCTGGGTTTACTGTGGCCCTTTTCTGGCTCTTCCCTCTGAAGTTCCCCCGTAAAGACCAGACATTCTAGGCCAGGCTGTTTTCCCAGTTACACATCGTTTCCAGCGTCTGGTGGTCCAGGACCAAGTGCCCAGGCTCTTCCTTCATTATTAAAATCATTCACCTAAGATACATCACTGCCTCAGAACTTCTGATCAGCATAAAATATGGCCAGCGCTCTCACACCTGGTTGATTATAATTCTAGAGAAGAGGAAAAATTTCACTCTTAATTAGTTTGTGTGATCTCGTAGATGCAAATATATAATTCCTATTAAACTTTCAAAATCTTGAAAGTCTCTTTCAGACTCTGTTGGAAATCTCAGGTCTGTTGCCACTACTTCACTCTCCTTCTTACCAAGGAAGAAATTGAAGAAAGACGTAAGTGACTTCTTCAGGGTCACAGTGACGGCTCCTGGCAGAGCTGGGGTTCTGCTCCTTCCTCTGGATTCTTCCCTTTACATCATTAATGAGACAGCCTTGGCAGGGGAGCGTTGTTACCGGGCCTAAACTGTTAAACTGGCCAAGTGGACTAACTGACATTTGTCATTATTTTGTTCCATTGTTGCCTCAGTTAACTTAGAAAAATAATATTTACCAGAAACAGGTAAAGTTAGGGCCCCACCTTTGCATTCCAGTGGAATTCTTTGTGCTGAAATGCTTTCTGTAGAGTGACCATTTGTTGGTAGAGGAATAATCGCAGAGTTTCAAAGCTGGGAAAGACTTAACAGTCTTTATGCCATACAGATAACTATCTGACAAATTGTGGATTCCTGAAATGTTAACTTATGCTTACCCATATCAGGGACACACCTTAAGGTATCAGATTCACATTGAGGAAGAGCGACTTTTCCTTAACCATGACAGTCTGACAGACGATGGCCCAACCAGGCTTGTTCCTGCCTCTGCCCCTTATCTGAATCTCTGGGCGTTTGTCTTTAAATTTCACCAACTCGAGAGTTGTCTTGAGGACTTAATCTGAAGTAGTAACTCCAGGGCACCATCCCCTTAACCCTAGCAATAACCAGTATTGCTCTTTTATTGTTTTTTACTACTTCCTCCTCCTTCCTGGCTCCTTTCTTCCACCAGAACAGTGACTCCCTGAGAGCTGGCCTCTATCCTATAAACAGTGCTGGATTTGTGGGGTCATCTGATAAATATTTACAAGCAAATGAATGACATAGACATTTTTAAGTAAAGAAAAAACTGTTGTTTTCCAGAAGTCTTTGTGTGAGCTCAGGCTTTATTTGTATTTAGGCTGTCCTGTTTCTGCTGGCTTTTAAGTAACCACATTATGGATTGAGGACTTTTAAATGCACATGTGTGTCTGTGTGTGTGTGTTATGTGTTTGAGTGTATCTAAAAGGAAGAATACTCACTTTTGGAATGATGTAAATGATGGAAGGTGGACAAAACTGTTTCATAGGGAAAAAAAAACTGCCTTATAAACCCTCTGCAAAGGATATCTAGAGTAAACACTCAAAACAAATGTTTTCATAAAAAGCCATACCAAACACTGAGAACTTGTTGGAATTAAGTGTAAATAACAAGCAGTACCAAGCAGAATCTTTGCATGAAGGGTCATTTCACAAAACACTAATAGTTTACCCTAATTTTATAAATAGCTGGAGAATGAGATTCCTGTGAAAACCACATTGAAGAACTAATTTATTTCATTAAAGTAGCATTTGTCACTTCCCATTGTCATTCATTGAGCAGTGACAAATGGTTTAATTTACATGCTGACATTTATTATAATTTTTAATCTTACTTTAAGCTGGTTAGAACATGCCAGCAGTCCCAACTTTCAGGCATGTTCAGGTCAGTGTTTTGTACCTGACCGAGTCTCTTTCTGGTTGGGGTGGGAAATGCCCTTGGTCGGGCCCCATGAGTGGGTGCAGACAGAGGTGCTCTTTGCATTCAGAATAGAGAAGGTTCTGGCTGTGCTGAGGTCAGTAACGAAGATGTGTAGCTTCAAGAGACAACAGAGAAGATTCTTTTGTCTGTTTTGCAGCTCCCCTGTGCTACCACTTGATGAAGCTCTTCCACCTAAATGTTGACAGATTGTAGTGGGCTTACCGTTATCCATCTCATCGTCACCCATGTCCTACTGACACGTTTGCTTCAGGGGCCAAATCTGGACTCCAGTTGCCCCGTCTCCCACCCTCCTCCACAGCCTGCCCACGGCCATATGGCCCTGTGTAGAGGGGCCTAAAGCCTCCCTGGATTTTCTATTGCTAGGAAGACTGTGGTGGTTCAGCTCTTTGAAATTAAAGATAGATAGACCAAGTGTAATACAAAGTCATGCAAATCAGTACTGTAATATGGTAGTTTACGAACACATAATTATATCTTCCTTTACATATTTCTGAATGATACAGACTTTGAGATTTGGGGGTGAATTTTTAGAATTCTGCGAAGTATAACTGGTTAAATTACTTATGCAAATGACTCAGGTCTTCTCATTTCAGGTAAGAATAAGGAAGGTGCAGGGTTTTGTGTTGGCTGTGTACGCTGGGAATTTTCTTTGAACCTGTTTTTTGATTGAGAAAATGAGGGAAGATTTTCCTACCTGGAAGGGCTGTTGTTAGGGAGCCACAGCATCTGGCACCAAGTTCTCAAGTGATCTAGTTTTTATTATATTTAATATTTTGGTAACTGTGTGTCTCACAACAACATGCATTATCTTTACAATTTATAGAAAATTGTATTAGGACAGGAGCAAACCAGGAACTACCTTAATCTAAAAAAATGCTAGGCTGAAGTGCTCCTCTCTTTAAGCACTTTTATTACTTCAGTCCTGGCATATAATCCAGCTGTGCTGGCGACCATGCCGGCTCTGCATTACCACAGTGGAGTGGAGACATCTCAGTGTCACTAGGCAACACTTGCACTCCCCCACCTCAGGCTTCTGCCTCTCTCCCCTGTCTCTCTTTCTCTCTCCCTCTGTCTCTTCATTTTCATGTCTCCCCCCCCCCGCCCCCCACTCCTCGACTCTCTCCCTCGCTGTCTCTCTTCATCTCTCTTTCTCTTTCTCTCCCCCGTCTGTCTCTCCCTCTCCATCTCTCCCTCTCCATCACTCTGTCTCTCTTAGTCTCTCTCAGTCTCCTTCCCACTACTCTAGCCCTCTTAACACTTGGCTGGGAAACCAGAGGGAAAGAGCCCAGTTACTACAGAAATACAGGGAATTTTATGTGGACTACTTTTGCATCTTGTTTTTCATTTTAATCTAAGTACAAAAGGCAAGTGTCAAAACAAAATCGCTGTTAATTACTCTCTGCATAGTCTGAGTCTGGAGCCTTCCATCAGAGCTCCAGTAGTTGCAAGTGTCTTGGCCTAAGCCCATTGGTATTCTTGGCGACACTCCTACGAAATGTTTAGAAGTACCACAGGATGTACACAGGAAACGATAGTATGATCTCTGATAAAAACTGCAGAATCCTGTTTAACAACAATTTTTCAGATTTGTCCATGGGCAAGTCTTTGGTTTAATAAATATTTATTGCCAGTCTCTGCTGGTTGCTGGAAATGTGGAGAGAAGGCACAGCCTCTGCTCTGGGAGCAGCCAGTGTGCCAAGAGGCAGGTGCAGGGCTGGCATGTGTGCGGCGTGCAGGGGCGACCCAACCCAGTCTTGGTAGAGTGGGCACCCAAATATAATGGTTAGAGTTTGGAGAATTCGCGCACACACATGCATGTGCTCCTGTGAGTACCTACCCATGTAGGATCATACGATGTACTTTGCACACTTTTTTTCATGTAACATTATGTTGTGAACATTTTCTCATGCTTTAAAATATTCTGTGAAAAAACCCCCCTGGCAGCCTTTGAGGTAGTGAGAGGAATACAGTGTTGCTAGTATGTAGGAAGCCCAGAGGGTGACTCTGGATAAGACCAGGAAGGTGGGTAGAGGCCCATCGCACAGGGCCTGGTACCTGTGTATATCAGTTACTTGTGGCTGTGTTTCAGATTGTCCCCAAGCAACCAGCATTCATTATTATACAGTTTCTGTGGGTCATGGGCTCAGGTCAGCTTTGCTGGGCGGTTCTGTCTCTGGTCCTCTCGTTGTGGTCAAGATTATGGCCAGGCCGCACTCATTTGAAGGCTTGACTGGGCCTGGAGATTCTGCTTCCAGGACGGTGCCCTCACATGGCTGTTGTGAGAGGCCTCAGGGCCTCGTACCTGGCCTTTCCCCAACCACATGGCAGCCAGCTTCTCCAGAGCTGAGATGTGAGAGAACTGGTCACACCAAGCAGCCCTGGCACAGTGTGGGAGGGACTGTGCAAGAGCGTGAGCACCGGGGGTGGGGTCATGAGGCCTTCTTGGAGCTGGCTCCCATGCCATGTAGGATTTTGGACATTATCTTAAAATGGAGCCTCGGGCTTCCCTGGTGGCGCAGTGGTTGAGAGTCCGCCTGCCGATGCAGGGGACACGGGTTTGTGCCCCGGTCCGGAAAGATCCCACATGCCGCGGAGCGGCTGGTCCCGTGAGCCATGGCCGCTGAGCCTGCGCGTCCGGAGCCTGTGCTCTGCAACGGGAGAGGCCGCAACAGTGAGAGGCCTGCGTACCGCCAAAAAAAAAAAAAAAAAAAAAAAAATGGAGCCTCAAAAGGATTTTTAAATAGGCAATTGATACAATCTGGCTGCAATATGGAGAGCGACAGAGGAAAAGTGGATATGCGTTTGGGTGCTAATTGTAAAAATCAGATCAGGATACTTGTGGGGAAGGAGTGGTGCTGTCCTTCCCAGGGAAGGACTGGGACGGGCCGTGGGCGAACTTCTGGGGTGGGTCACAGAGTTTTGTTTCTTGACTTGGTGGTGGTTAAAAGGTTCACCTTAAAGTAATTCATTAAGGCATACATTTGTTTTAGGTGGTCTTCTTATTTTGTTTGATGTTACAGTAAAAAGATGGTTTTTATTTTTTAAATTTTTTTTAGAGATTTTTTTGATGTGGACCATTTTTTTTTTTTTTTTTTTTTTGCGGTACACGGGCCCCTCACTGCTGTGGCCTCTCCTGTTGCGGAGCACAGGCTCCGAACACGCAGGCCCAGAGGCCATGGCTCACAGGCCCAGCCGCTCCGCGGCATGTGGGATCTTCCCGGACCGGGGCACAAACCCGCATCCCCTTCATCGGCAGGCAGACTCCCAACCACCGCACCACCAGGGAAGCCCCCTGATGTGGACCATTTTTTAAGTCTTTATTGAATTTGTTACAATGTTGCTTCTGTTTTATGTTTTGTTTTTTTGGCCTTGAGGCATGTGGGATCTTAACTCCCTGACCAGGGATCGAACCTGCAACTCCTGCATTGGAAGGTGAAGTCTTAACCACTGGACCGCCAGGGAAGCCCCCCAAAAGATGGTTTTTAATAAAGTGGGAGTGGGGGATTGATTAGCAGCTGTCCCAGTGACATGGCAAGAGCCAGGATGTCTTGAAGGGGAGTTGCAGCCGTGGGATTGCGCATGGAGCGGGCAGGTCAGAGAGAGAGGAGGGCCGTGGTTGGGCAGATTTGTCCACTTACCTGATAGAGGGACAGCAGGGAGTTGGGGAGACTCCCAGGTGTGCTTTGGGCACCAGCTGGACGGTGGTGTCATTTCTGAGCTGGTTTTGTGGAGCACGAGGTTGACATCAGCTAGGGCAGGCTGAGTGTGTGAGTTCCTGGAGATTTCCCATGGAGACGTGCAGTGGCTGGTTGGTTATAGGGACCTTCTTCTCAGGGAGGGTCTGGGCTGGGGTGAGGACATGGATGGGGCTTGAGCTGGGGGAGAGAAGCGGAAGGGACGGGGACAGAGCCTGAGACTTAGTCACGAGTACAGAGTGGGTCGGGCTGGGCATGGGGGTGCTGACTGGAAAGTTGAAGTGCTGTTTCCTTCCGGAGTCTCACGTTTTCCTTGGCGCCCTGCTCCTGAGTGTGTTCCAGTCGTGTGAGGGTGGCAAGGAGAGTTGACACTTGACGGCTTCTAGGAGGAGGGGTGGGGAGCGTGAAAGTGACTGCAACTTGTCGGCATCTTACCTTTATGTTTGCTTCTTTAATTACTTTGCATCTCTGATAAAAATGGTTGGTTATTGAAAACAAGCGAAACAGAAAAAAATAAGAATGAGAAAGAATGTGGAACAGGCTCATAAAAAGAATGAAAAAATCAGTTTTTAGAAGGGGAGTTAAAGATGGTAAATGGGTTTGCTAGAAGTAGGCATGAGGCAGAGTCATATGGCACCAGCCTTAAGAAGAAACAAGCACTTGGGTTCAATGGCGAATGTGCTCAGTGGTGAGTTCTTTCTGAAGCCGCCCACCAGGCTGTGGTGCAGGGATATCCCCAGGCCCCGGGTGCCCCTCATGTGGATTGATTTCCAGGAGCAGGTTAGAGAGAGAGGGGCCTCCCGAGGGGCCTGTTACACCCCAAAGACTCTAAGGTACGTTTGGCTATTGATTCCAGTGCTAGAGGTACTCTCAGTGTTGCCCTCCCTCCAAGCTTGTTAGGGGGGCATCAGCTGTAAGCAGTGGCTTAATTTACTAGTTTTAGGCACAGAACATTCCAGAATCTTAATGAAAAACATTATTAGGATGGTGAGTATGTTTGTTGTACCCAATTGAGAAAAATGCTTTGAAATGAGCTCTGGGGAAGGCATGGTGACTGAAATGGTGAAAATAACAAGAATGTTGAATTTGAAGAAAATTGTTCTCAGGTCAGACCTATGACAGTATCCTGAGGAAGATTTGGGAGATAAAAGGATAGAAAATGGAAGGAACAGAGTGGAGAGCAGCTTGTCCGCCACCGTCCTGTTCCCTGGCATCTCTCTGGGTGGACTTGCCTAGTTTTATTCTGTGCAGGAAACTGGGAGGCTCCTACCTTGCCAACCTTGGGTGACAGCTGACCCTCTGCTCTCGGCAGCTGGAGTCTGGAGTCGGGTGAGCACCTCCTTCTCTTTGCTGGGTTTCTGAGGAAGCTCCCCGAGGGCTGATGACATTCACAGTTCGAGGACCCTCACACGTGCCTGTGTGTCCCTGTCATTCTGCCTCAGGCCACGCCCTGGACAGGTGGGGGCAGTGACAGTGGCCAGGTCCCGTGGAGCAGGAGGGCTGAGTGGTGTCCTTGGCCGAGTTGGTCTCAGTGGTGGAGTACGTCATCCACACGGCCCCGTGGTGCCCGCGGCTTGGGGTGGGGAGGCCAGGCTGCACCCCCCACTCCCTCACAGCGTCGTGGAGGACTTGTCCTGGAGGAGAAGCCTCTGCTCCAAGTCATTCTGCTCAGCTGGACAGTGAAACCGTGTGGAAGTGCCCAAGTGGTAGGAAGTGTCAGCCATTCAGTCATGGTTTGCCTGGATCATTTCCTAAGACGTGATTCTTGGCAGCGGCCGGGGTGTGGGCGGGAGCCGGTACCAGTTCCTTTCCCTGGGCTGTGACCTGGGCACACAGGCAACTAGCCTGGTCTGGGATTTCTTGTGTGTAAAAATGAGAGTTTTGACCTCAACAGTGGTTCACAGGTGTCCAGAACATGGCCTGTTTTATTAAAGAGCCTCTTCAAACAATTATAGTAACAGCAGTGTGCTTTTTTTTTCTTTCTGACACATGTTTTTACTGTGGACCTGATATTGTGTCAGATACTCTGCTGATCCTGGGGCTACAGAGATGAATAAGGTACCGCCTCCAGGCCCCTGGGTGTTGCCATTCTTGGCCTCCCTCTGAGTTGAATGTTAGAATCTAGGGGTTGGAAGAGACAGCAAGCCTTCAGCCGAGCAGGGATATGCTGGGTGACAGTGTTCCTCCCACTTCTTATAAGACTCGTGTTCTCACAGAGCTCTGCAGTGGGCACCGCCTCACCCTGACTCCCTGGAGCCTCTCTGCCTTCTCCACCAGCTCAGAGCAGTTCTGCGCTTTCTTCCCTCGACGCTCTTCATCATCAGAGCCAGCCATCACATCTCTCTGGCCTTCCCTCTGCCAGACAAATGGAGACTCCCTTCACCATTTAGCACGTGACACAGATTCCCCACACTTTACTGTCTTAGTCCTTCTTTAGGCAAAGTTCCTGCAAGGCAAGTTAACTAAAAATTAACATATAAAATACCTCATGCTCAAAATCTGTTTTCTTTTTTGTTAGAAAGCCATGTAATTGCTCTGATTGGAGAGCAGTGAGGAGTGTGGACTTCTGAGCCTCTGCCTGGATGCAGACCTCAGCTCTGCCCCCTGCATGCTGTGTGCCTTCTGGCCGGTCGTTTACCTTTCTGGGCCTCAGTGTCCTGTCGTGCAACGGATCACTAATGGTACCTACCTCACAGGGCTTTATGAGGAGGAGTGACGCACTTGTCACATGGGAGTCCACTGCGAGACTGTTGAAATCCAGAGTCCTTCCGGTTAGTCACTGTTGAGCACAGAATAAGATTGCTCCTCACTCTGTCTTCGTTCTCACCTCTCTGAGCTTCTTCTGTTTGCCAGTGTAAGTACGGAGAGAGTCTCTCCCAGCTGGGCTGCGGCTGAGAGGGCAGGGATTCATGGACTGTTTTTGAGGTCAGAGCACAAGGAGCACAGGGGGAAATCCTAGGATAGAACAGAGGTCTAAGGCAGAAACGAAAGCACAATTGTAGGAGACTATCTCACTTTTTAAAAGCTGGGTGTCTTCAGATAAGCCAAGTTCCTTAACATTTATCTTAGCATACCTGAAAGTTCTGCTCATAGCCTCTGTGGATGCTGTTTTACTGAGAATTCAGAGGACAGTTTTTTGAAAAATGGGCAAACACAATAGCCATCCTTAAAACAGCAGAAGGGATCGATTGCAGTAAATTACAGTACAGCCCCGTTATCTTTGAGGCCTGGGAAAGCACTGTAAAGTCTCACAATCTATTTGTACTCACCGATTAGGGCACATGAAAGTGAGTTGTGAACACTCAGTTTTGGAAAAGGAAATCAGGCCGGATCCATTTACTTTCGTCCTGTGATCAAGTGACTGTCCTTCTGTACAAGGAGAAAGCACAGGGAGAAAGTCCCCCCAAACTTCAAGCATTTTGATGGTTTGCCGGCAGGGCAGGCCCTTTGGTGGGGGAGCAGGCATCACAGGTTGTAGAGTTACCTACTGTGGGCATGTCCAGAGAGGATCTGGTGGCTGAGGAGCGCTCTCTCCAGCATTTCCTCCTCCTCCTCACTTCTAGCGATATTCATTCTGTTATTTGATTTTTGACACACACATGTCCTTACCCAGGGAAACAAACATAACTGGGGAAATAACGATGCTGTTTACACCTGAGAGACCACAGAAAAGCAAGGAGCTTCGAGGAGCAGATGGATGCATCACAGGGGAGGGAAGAGAGAGCAGCCCGTTACGTGGCTAATGAGAGCGGCAGGAGCAGCAGTGAAATATTGATGGAAACTAAACTGAAATTTGGGTATCATGTGGGGAAAGAGGCCATGGTTTACTTCTAGTAGGCATGCATTTTTACATTTATTTATCCTTATTTTCTTTGTTGAATTTGCATTAGTTGATTGCAGTTCACATTATTTTTGAAAAATATGCAAAAAAAATCTCCCAGGATAAATATATTAAGTATGATCCTGGAGGTATTTGTCTACAGTCTCTTTGTGACATTTCTATACCTTGATCTCCACATTTAAGTGGGAAGCCCAGAACAAGTGTCTTTAATGCATAAGAAGGGCCGCCATGCCTGTGTGATAGCAAGGGAATGTCTGTGTGTGGATGTCATTCCCAGTCACCGTCATGGGGTGAGGTGTCCAGGTACAACATCAGAGCTTTCCTAACACAACTCTGCCAGTACGTTTTGTCCTGGTTTTAAGGCCTGAAGTAGTTGTCCAGGTTGTCCAGTTAGGAAGGGATGGAGTTGCTACCTCCCGTGGGTGCTCCAGCCCTCCAGGGTGCCATCTCTTCTGGGGCTCTCATGTCATCCCACTGTGCCCAGTTTTCAGGAATCACCAGATGGTTTGCTATTGGTTCCTGCTTTGTCCTGCCTTCTGGAGGCACACGCTCTTCAGGGAAATACTGCCTACCCACTGCCAGTCCACGGTGGTCTTTCCTCAAAGTTTTTGTTCCCTTCAGGGGGTGGAAAGAGTCCGGCCTGTGCCCTGGGAACCCTGGCTCTGGCACCATTTCTAACGACACATCCTCTCTTCCCTTGCCTGGCTGTGGGGAGCAGGAAGGGGAAGGATGCACAGGGGCTCATGCCCTCCTGTTTCTCAAGAGCTCAGGGCAGTGGTGAGGGAAACGCACGTCCCTGCTCCCCTGAGCCCCTGGCATGTCACGTTGAGGTGGCACGAAGTATGTACACTATTTAGTGATAACTTACAGTCTTCCCTAACAATGATGCATTTTATATAGATGACATTAGAATAAGGTAATCCAATATCTGATCAGACCAAACTTTAAACAGCAGAAAGCAGGCCTCACTGTAGATGTTACTTCCTCCAAGAACAGTGCTCATCTCTGCTATGGATGGAAATGACCGCTTCCTCTTCTTCCTGGAGCTCTTCGTAAGCGACCCTTCTAAGGTTCTCTTTGGTTCTGCATTGTATTATAGTTACAAGTGTGTGTGTATAGATAATTTTGTGTGCATGCTATCTATTTCTTGAAGGTATGGGCTAAATCTTACTCCAGTTCCACAGCATTCAGTGCACATACTCGAGACAATTGTTCAGTGAATGAACAAATGAAAAATACACATAGTGACTTGAAATTTTATGTGAATTCTGAATGCATCATGCCATACTTGAAACTTTGAACTCAAACTTCTGCAGTCCTCTGGGTAAACTGGGCTTTCACACAGGGTGGGTAAAGAATTGAACAACTAAATTGAGTGGTTTGTAGTTTGGGTTCACTAAATAAACAGAGCACCTGCATTGTTAAGTGTCTGCAAATCCATGCACATCAGGCCCCTGTCATGAACATGTAGCGCATTGCTTTGTGGACTGTCCTGCATGGGGGCGGGAGGCCACATGTGAACTGACTGTGTGTCCAGCTGGTACCACTTGGCTCCCACAAGGAACCAGGAGCAGGATGGAAGGCAGAAGAAAGGCACTGCTGCCCCTCAGAGGGCCTTTCATAGCCTGGGCATCATGTGGAGGGAGACCCCTGGCCAGGCCCGTGTACCCCTGGATCCAGGGATTGGGAACAAGGAACTTGGTGGAAAGGACTTTCAATAGCACCAAGCCCTCTGCTTGCAAATGGTTCCTAGCTCTGGGTTGGAGGCAAAATGTAATGTCCTCTGAACCTCACCCATAAAATAGCAAATTTGGGCTTCCTTGCTCTGTGACAGCAACACATATGGCAGCTGTAGAACAAAGGCCAGATCTGTGGAGGCTTCTGCACAACAGCCCCTGTTACCTTTATCACCTCACAGAGCAGCTGGAGCCGGGCTGATTCAGGATATTGGGTCACCTCTCTCAAAGTTGGATTTAAAGAATGAAGTAGAACAAATGTAATTACTTATTTTTGAATACAGAATATGTACATACTTAATATATCAGAATAATAAGGAAAGCCTTCCAAACTGTTTCCAAAGCAAAAGCATAAACCATCCTTTTACTTGGCAGGGACTTTACTATGTTTCCAAAAAGCCAGCAAGCACTGTTCCTAAAATAGTCCCATCTGTTCCTCTGCATAGACCCTATTAAATTCCAGCTAAATTTTATCTCGATGTGACAGATTGTAGAATTTTTTTTTTTACTAGAACTTTATGATACTTTATTTCTAAATACTGAATAGAAAGTCTGGAGAGGAGATCTCAGAAATTATAGAACTGCCATTGACAGCCTCCATCAGCCACAACAGAGAATGTGTGTCACCATAGCAACTGTTGTTAGATTGCACACCTGAACCCGGGTCACTGAGACTAGTGCACCTTCCCAAAGCTGTAGAAGAAGCAGTCGTTCGTTCTCTGAAGAGATGAAGGGACCTTCCCCCTAATTCCCATGTGTGGCTGTTCTCGGATAGAAGCAGCTGTGGCACATCTGTGAGGGATCTGGAGGGTCCTCCCTTCCTGGAGGCACAAGTAGGGTGGGTCTTCCCATGTGTCGTCGTCATGTCTGGATGAAGGGGCACTTCAGTCAGGTGGTCTCGTGTGGTGAACCTCAAACCTGGGACTGAAGAAGACTGCTCGTTGAGAGAACTTTGGGGCTACTTCTGCTTCTGACAGTTAAACGGTGGTTATACATTTATACTTGACCCTTTCATAGGATGGAGGAGTGGACAAATGTCTGGACAGTCACCAGGATCTTGAGTCTGTTCATATATTTTTGCTGAGTATTGTGCTAGGTATGGAATATAAACACTAACTTTTCTCTGCAGCCCACAGAAAACAGACATGCATGAATTTTCCCAGAAGATGCTCCTTATCAGTTGAGACTGAACTTTAACACCGGGAATGTTTCAGAAAAATTTGCAAGTGGTGCAGCAGGTGCTCAGCAGCAGGTCTGATTCCCTTCACAGGTGCTACAGTGTGGATGTCGAGCTCACACTTTCTGTTGGTCCGCACTGTTCTTGTGAGAGTTTTTGCCCCGGGAGGCGAGGACCTTTCCTTGAAGTGAACGTCCATCAGTACTTGACCTGATTCAGTCCACCAGGATGCAGGGGCTCTGGGTGTGGGACCATGAACCAAGGCCTTCCCTTTAAGAGAAGTTGATACGGGAACTTGGGATCTGTTCACCAAGAGCCACTCTTGCTCGAGAAAGGGGGCCAGACCCTGGCTGCAGAATGCTGTGGTGTTGCAGACGGAGGCACGAGCCAGTGCTTGTGGACAGTGTTCCTGGGCAGTATTTGGGAACCGTGGGTCTGGGGCAGGGAAGGGCAGTGAGCCCCACGGTGTGCTGGCGGGGGTGGTATCGATGTCAAGAAAAGGCAGGGAAGCTCTTTGAGAAGGTGAAAGGAGGGAGAGGGGGCGGAGGAAAGAGCCAGCACCTGAGCCAGGACTGTCGCTGAGGGGGGCTGGAAGCCATGGGTGGGTTTGAGTCAAGGACCTGAGTCGTCTTCCTTCCCTGTTGCCAAATGACCTGTGGATGTTTGTTGACTGCTACTGTGGTGATTATCCTGAATGTAAAAGGGATTTAAAAAAAAAAATTATAGGAGAAGGGGCCTAGGGATCTGATTTCCTTATGATTTTCCAGAAGTTCAGGTTTCTGCCAACCCTAAGCGTGGGAGTGGAATGGGGATGCCCTGTAGATACTTGTGTTACAGAGAAGACGTCAGTGCAGACCCGATGTTGTAATAGCCCTGATTATTTCATATGGGAAGAAGGCTCACACCTACAGCAAATGGAGTATCATTAGCCACAATATACAGATCCTGAGAGGGTCCAGAACAATGCTGTTCATAGAACTTTCTACAGTGATGGAAATGTGTTTCTGAGCTGTCCCCACATGGTACTGAGCACCTGAAATGCAGTTAGCGCAGGTGAGGAACCGAACTTTTAATTTTCATGAACTTTTAGCTGCTTGTCACCAGTGGTTTCCACATGGGACAGCACGGCTCTGGAAGATAAACCTTGTGCGTGGATAAGGTCACAGTATTAAGTTTGGTATGTGAGTTCTTCTCTTGAATGGCATGTGCTCCTGTTGTGTCTGCCCACCTGTGGCTTGTGTTAGTGATCTGTCTCACTCACAGATGCTTAGTTTTGTGGTAAAGATCTGCACCTGCAGAGCGGGAGGGAGGAACAGTGAGAAGTGAAGAGCCCCAGCGCTGGGTCAGGCCCCTCAGTGTCTTCTGGGAGAGTTGGGGTGTTTGGTAGCAGGCTACCTGCCCTGCCTCTTCCTTGGTGGTGCTGGGTGATGTCTGAGTGTCTTAGTTTCCCTTTCGTGTGCCACATCTCCCCATCTGCTAGCATAGACAGTTCATTTGTAATAGTGGGGTCTTTATCCATACATGTGTGTCGTGCTTTCTAACAGGGTGACTTGCTCTTGGGGAGAATCTGAATCTAACAACAGTTGGTGCCCCCTCAGCATGTGAATGGATGAAGTTTATCTAGTGTTCAGATTTCCTGGGGGTGGGAGTGATAAGGACAAAGTCTAAGAAGGCTCATAGGGGATTGAGGGGCAATGATGAAAAACCTTCGTACACACACACACACCCCTAAATGATTGACGTAACCTCACAAAGATGGAGTTTTTAATTGGAGGATTGCTGAAGCCATTGCTTGTGGTATTTCCTGATGGGTTTCTTGTTTTCCATCAAGTAGAAAGTAAAATTTTCGTTTCTAACTCTAAGTAGAATTTACATTCCTTTTTTCCATTCCCATGTGGGTGGGGACTGGCCGGATGAACTGTAAGGACTCTGTGTTTCTAATCCTAAATCACTTTTTGGATTGAGTTTTGGGGTGAGTTGAGCTGCCCTGTATTTCTTCCTGCCAGTGTCCTCTTCTCTGGTCTTAGAAGTGTGCTGTATTTGTATCATGCTTTAAGTGTACACAGTGGCCTAAATTGCTACTTTTCTTTAAAGTCAGATACAACATTTCAATTAAAATTTCATGCACAACTCAGCTCACAGCCCTGAGCTGTGCAGGTGTGGCGGGTCCAGGGTCTGAGGATTTTGGAGGACACCCCACCTTTTCCCTCCCTGAGAACACCCCTCAAACATCTACCAACTGCCCGTTCTCTCTCTTCCAGAGTGTGTTCTGGAAGCTCAGCATCCTGAGGTGTGCTCACGAATGGGTCTCAGAGCCTGGGTGTTTCAGGGCATGGCCTCTTCGGAAGCAGAGCACAAATTTCTCCTTCCCTCTTGCCCTGCTCCCTGGGGAGGGCACAGACTGGCACACATGGATCAGAGAGGAGAGATGCCGGAGGTGTTGACAGCGTGTGTGGGAATGCGAGTGGGGAGAAGTGGGCCCTGGGTGTCACGACAGGAGGCAGCGTGTGTGAGAGCACTTTGTAAACCACAGTTATGCTCTGACACAGAGGAGGCTTCGCACAGAGAGCGCATTTGAAGGGAGAGCGAGTGTTCCAGGCCAAGGGAGCAACAGAAGCAAAGCAGGGAGGTATGAGGTGTTGGGTTCATCACGGAATGGACGTGAGGTTGAAAGTAGGGGAAAGAGAGGGGTGTGTAAAATATGTGATTTTATTTATGTCATATATATATATTTAATATATGTCATGTACATAGATATACACACATGTGGTTGAGATATATATATATCTTTGAAAAATATTTCTAGGAGCCTGTTGGAAGAGTATATGATCATCAGTTCTCTGGATCTCAGTTTTCATATTTATAAAATGGTAAAAACAATAATGCGTTTTTATCTCATGAGTTGTTATCAGATTAAACAGTGTGTGTGGAAGTGCTAGGGGGCTATTGGTGTCAACTTGTGGGCTGAGACTACTCACTGCCCCCAACACCCACTCCACCTCTCCTCCTGAAGAGCAAGAACCCTGAGTGTTTGTGGGGCACCTGCTGTCCAGCCACAAAGCAGTGTCATTTTCCTGTCCCACTGTACTGTGGCCAGTGACAAAGATTTGGCTATTGAGAAGGAAGTGTGGTTTGCTAGTTCTAAGAGGCTTTTAAGTTGGGGACCTGCTTTCCCTCGTTGATTGGAGCTATAGTAGCTGTCTGAGACCACAAGACTAAGGGTCATATCTGGGTATGGTGAGCTGGGAGGAACTTGGGCCCCACAGCTTGGTGGAGATACCCTAGTATTATCTGTGTGAGCAAGAGCCAGTGGAAATTCGAGGTTTTCTCTTGTGATCATTTGAACCTAGTCTTAACAGACCCAGGTTATGTGACATAGTAACATGAATTTGAAGTCATTACTGGTCTGATTTAATGAAAGCTTGTTAATAAAGTTAAACATAATTTTGAGAATGACATTTTCAAGTTAAGCTAATGAGTGTTGGTGACAGAGTGTTGGTGACATCTTCGGCAACATGCTTTAACAAGGAACCAGGAATGAATAGGTTTTATGTATTTGTGACTAGTTCGGTGTACATGGTGTTTAAGTCCAAAAACAGCCTGCTCTACAGGTAGGTAATTCTCTCTGAGCTCTTGATTATAGTTAATTTATTTATAGATTAAATTATTTCTTATTGATAAGTCATTCTCAGTTCTTGTCTCAGTGGCCATAGTTGGAGGACACTGCCCTGAGCCTTTTCTCTGGTTTAATTCTGAGTTCTTGGTGGTTTATAATTTTGAGTAAGTCTGAATACAAAAGTAAAAACAAAAAAAAGTTCACAATTTTGTAAACACTTTCTCATGCACCACACATCATTGTTCAGAGAGGTACAGTGCTGAATACAGTCTCTGAGAAATTCAGAAATTGTAGTTGTGCTATTTCTGCTTTCCTGGCCCCATGTCATTATGGCCTAGCTGCTTCCTTGGGTTTAGACAGCACTTCTCAGAATGTGGTTTGTGGGCATGCCCAGACCCTCTCAGAAAATCCATGAGGTCAGAAAAAATTATAACAATTCTAAGATGCTATTTGTCTTCCTCACTGTACGGATGTTTACAGTGATGACACGTAAGCAATGGTGGCAGAACTGCTGCCATCTTGGCCTGAATCACCAGCCTGTTCTGTTTGACTACATTCTTTGCTGTCACAAACTCATGGGGAGGTGGGGGGGGGGGGAAGGCCAGTTTCACTTGGGAATACACTTGATGAAACAGTAAAAGTTTTAGTTTTATTAAATCTTAACCCTTGGTAGACTTTCCTTTAACATTCTGAGTTGATGAAATGGGAAGTGTGTGTAAGGTACTTCTGCCACATACTGCAGTGTGACGGTTTTCTCAAGGAAAAGCACTCATGATGAGCTGAACCAGCCACTTTTTCCTGAGAACTTTTTTTTATTTTAAAGAATGACTTGCAAACTATGAATATTCAGACTTAGGTATTTGGAGATGTTTTCTCAAAAATGAACAAATTTACTCTTTCACTTCATGGAAAATAACTTACATTTGTTCCCAATGATAAAATTTGAGCTTTCAAGTAGATATTAAACTTTTGGAAATGTTGTATTCACCACTGTTCCTGACGTGACCAATTGGGATTTTAATAGAAGTGATATTTTGATGTTATGTGAAGGACTGTGTCAGCCTTTGGAAAGCTGTGCGTTTTCTAAGTGACCAGTGCGTGATTACGAAATCACATGTGAGTAAAAGCTGTTCACAATGCAAGAGGGCAACGAACATACAAGGAATTGAATATGAAAGTTCATCAATAAGATTTCAGATTCCACATTCCAAACAACCTGTAAAGAAGTGCCAGTTATTAAATTTGGTGCTGCATCAAAGAAGACCAAAAGTTACATGAAAAAACTGATTAAATGCTTCTTTTCCAACTATCATTGTGAGGCCATATTTAGAGCTACATCTTGCAACAGACTGATACAGAAGCAGACATGAGAGTCTGTTTTGTGTTAAGCCAGACATTAGAAATTGCAACAAAGTAGCTCATTGCCACACTTTTTTTGGGGGGGGGGAATAATGTTCTTTTTCTTTATGAATGTGTTTATTAACATATACTGAGTTTATTTTAAAATGAATTAATACAAAATATGTAAAATTTTCTCTTACAGTTTTTCATTTGGTAAATATTAATAGAAATAACCCACATAAAAGCTGTTTGTGATCTTGAGCAACTTTTAAGAGTGCAAAGAGTTCCTGAGTCCCAGAAGTTTGGAAAACCACTGGTGTAGACTGATATCAAGTTGTCCATTATTCTTTATATCTTCCAGTCTGTTGCTGGAGAAATGGTTGAAGGGATTGCTTTTTTCCTTTCACAATTCAGAACATTTCATATTCCGGACACATTTTGAAAAATAGTGTTAATCTCGTAAAGGTCCTTTGTGGAAGAAGTATTCTGTTGAATGTGGTTTGGAAAATACTAGCTGACAGCCAAACCCTTTCCAGGCTCGCCTGCATCTAGATTACACTGTAAAACAGTTAGGAGAGGACCCAGCAATTAGCCAGAAGGGGGCTTTTTTAGGTGCAAAAAATAGAACTTTTGAATAAAAGTTCATCAATACCTGGAAAACTTTTCTTTGCTTTTCAATTTGTGCAAGTCGGGTGTCCCACAGACCGCCCTCAGGTTCAATAATTTGCTAGAGGACCTCAGAAAAGCTGCTACATTCACATATGATTTATTACAGTGAAAGGAAACAGATTAAAATCATCAGAGCAGAGCACACAGGACAGGGTCCGGGAGAGGTCCAGGCGTGGAGCCTCCAGTCCCCCCCCGGGGTGTCTGCGAATAGCACTCACCTCTTCTGGCAGCATGCATGGAGCGTGGCCAACCAGAGGAGCTCTCTGGACCTTGGTGGCCGGAGTGTTTACTCTGCCAGAGGTTGACCAAGTAGACGTGGCTGATGGCCCGCATGCCTGACCTCTGTCTCCAGCCCCTTCAGGGATCAAGAGGAACCAAGGCCTCCACCATGACCCACACCTGGTGTGACACACATCCAGGTAAACCAGGACACTTTTATCAGGTAGGACTTTACAAGAAGCTGGAAGTTACCTCCCAGGAGCCTAGGTAAGGGCCAACCTTCTATTGGGCAAGATTAATCCTTTACTGCCGTCTTTTAAATTCCCCATGGGATAAAAATGAAGTAAAAAGCCAACCAGTCTTGAAAAAGAAGAACAAAACTGAAGGATTCACACTTTCCAGTTTCAGAACTTACTACAAAGCTGTGGTAGTCTAGACAGTACGGTGCTGGCATAAGGACAGACATATACCAATACAATAGAACTGAGACTCCAGAAATAAACCCATACATCTGTGGTCAGCAGGCTTTTGACAAGGGTGCCAAGACCATTCAGTGGGGATAGAATGTTTTTTTAAGAAATGGTGCTGGCAGAGCTGGATATCCACATGCACAGAATGAAGTTGGACCCTATCTCTCACACTGTACACAAAAAATTACTCAAAAAATGGATCAAGTGTAAGAGCAGAAACTCTAAAAACCCTTTGTATTAGTTTGCTCAGGCCGCCATAACAGAGTACCACAGACGTGAGCTTTAAACAGTAGGCATTCATTTTCTCACAGTCTGGAGGCTGGATGTCCAAGATCAAGACACCTGCAGGGCTGGTTTCTCTTGAGGCCTCTCTCCTTGGATTGTAGATGGCTGTCTTCTCCCTGTTTCCTCACAGTGTCCCCAGTGTCTTTGTGTGTCCAAATGTTCTTTTTCTAAGGACACCAGTTAGATTGGATTAGAATCCACCCACATGACATCATTTAATCTTACTTTTTTAAAGACCCCATCTCCAAATACAGTCACATTTTGAGGTACTAGGGGTTAGAATTTCCACACATGAATTTTGGGGGGACACATCTCAGCCCATAACACCCTTAGAATGGGACATAGGTGAAAATCTTTGCCTTAAGTTAGGCAATGGTTTCTCAGATATGACACCTAAAACACAAGAGACCAAAGAAAAGATAAATTGGACTTTATCAGAATTTAAAATGTCTGTGTTTCAAATGACACCATCAAGAAAGTGAAAAGACAACCCACAAAATGAAAGAAATTGTTTGCAAATGATATATCTGATAAGGGCCTGATATTCAGAATACGTACAGAGCTCTTACAACTGAACAATAAAAAGAAAACGAACCCAATTTAGAAATAGGCAAAGGATTTGAATAGACATTCTCCAGAGAAGGTACACAATTGGTTTAAAAAGCACATGAATCTTTGATAAAGGAGGCAAGAATATACAATGGAGAAAAGACAGCCTCTTCAATAAGTGGTGCTGGGAAAACTGGACAGCTACATGTAAAAGAATGAAATTAGTGGGCTTCCCTGGTGGCGCAGTGGTTAAGAATCCTTCTGCCAAGCCAGGGGACACAGGTTCGAGCCCTGGGCCGGGAAGATCCCACATGCCGCGGGGCAACTAAGCCCGTGCGCCACAACTACTGAGCCTGCGCTCTAGAGCCCGTGAGCCACAACTACTGAAGCGCGTGTGCCACAACTACTGAAGCCCGTGCACCTAGAGCCCGTGCTCCGCAACAAGAGAAGCCACTGCAATGAGAAGCCCACGCACCACAACAAAGAGTAGCCCCCACTCGCCACAACCAGAGGAAAGCCCGCGTGAAGCAACAAAGACCCAACACAGCCAAAAATAAAATAAATAAAAAATTTAAAAAAAAGAATGAAATTAGAGCACTCCCTAACACCATACACCAAAATAAACTCCAAATGGATTAAAGACCTAAATGTAAGGCCAGACACTATAAAACTCTTAGAGGAAAAGATAGGCAGAACACTCTATGACATAAATCACAGCAAGATCCTTTTTGACCCACCTCCTAGAGAAATGGAAATAAAAACAAAAATAAACAAATGGGACCTAATGAAACTTAAAAGCTTTTGCACAGCAAAGGAAACCATAAAGATGAAATGACAACCCTCAGAATGGGAGAAAATATTTGCAAATGAAGCAACTGACAAAGGATTCATCTCCCAAATTTACAAGCAGCTCATGCAGCTCAATATCAAAAAACAACCCAATCCAAAAATGGGCAGAAGAACTAAATAGACATTTCTCCAAAGAAGATACACAGATGGCCAACAAACACATGAAAGGATGCTCAACACCACTAATCATTAGAGAAATGCAAATCAAAACTACAACGAGGTATCACCTCACACCGGTCAGAATAGCCATCATCAAAAAATCTACAAACAATAAATGCTGGAGAGGGTGTGGAGAAAAGGGAACCCTCTTGCACTGTTGGTGGGAATGTAAATTGATACAGCCACTATGGAGAACAGTATGGAGGCTCCTTAAAAAACTAAAAATAGAACTACCATATGACCCAGCAATCCCACTACTGGGCACATACCCTGAGAAAACCATAATTCAGAAAGAGTCATGTACCACACTGTTCATTGCAGCACTATTTACAATAGCCAGGACATGGAAGCAACCTAAGTGTCCATCGACAGATGAATGGATAAAGAAGGTGTGGCACATATATACAATGGAATATTACTCAGCCTTAAAAAGAAACGAAATTGAGTTATTTGTAGTGAGGTGGATGGACCTAGACTCTGTCATACAGAGTGAAGTAAGTCAGAAAGAAAAACAAATACCGTATGCTAACACATATATATGGAAACTAGAAGAAAAAAGAAAGGTTCTGAAGAACCTAGGGGCAGGACAGGAATAAAGGTGCAGACGTAGAGAATGGACTTGAGGACACGTGGAGGGGGAAGGGTAAGCTGGGACGAAGTGAGAGAGTGGCATGGACATATATAAACTACTAAGTGTAAAATAGATAGCTAGTGGGAAGCAGCCGCATAGCACAGGGAGATCGGCTCTGTGCTTTGTGACCACCTAGAGGGGTGGGATAGGGAGAGTGGGGGGGGGAGACAAGAGAGAGGGGATATGGGGATATATGTATACGTATAGCTGATTCACTTTTTTATACAGCAGAAAGTAACACAACATTGTAAAGCAATTATACTCTAATAAAGACGTTAGAAAAGCACATGAAAAGTCCAGCATAACTTGTCATTATAGAAATGAAATTCAAAACTACTATGAGATACTACTTCATACCCACTAGGATGGCTGTAATCAAAGTACTGGACAGTGACAAATGTCGGAAGGGCTGTCGAGAAATTGGAGTCCTCATACATTGCTGTGGGATGTAAAATGGTGCGGCTGCCTTGGAAACGTTTGGCAGTTTCTCAGAAAGTTAACAGAATTACCATATGACCCAGCAATTCTACTCCTAGGCATATAAGCCCAAGAAAATTAAAAACATATGTCCACACAAAAACTTTTGCAAGAAGGTTCATGGCACCATTGTTCATAGTAGTGGAAAAGTATAGAAACAACCCAGATGTCTACCAGCGGACAGATGGACGAACTAAATGTGCTATATCCATACAGTGAAATAGTATTCAGCCTGGAAAAGGAACGAAGGAATACATGCTACAACATGGATGAACCATGGAAGCATGCTAGGTGAAAGAAGCCAGACAGGAAGGGTCCCATACTGTGTGATCCCATTTAAATGAAATGTCCAGAACTGGTAAATCTTTGGAAACAGAAAGCAGGGGCTGGGGGAGGGAGGAATGAGAAGTGATGGTTAGGGGTCATGGGGTTTCTTTTTGGGGTGGTGAAAACATTCTGGAATGAATACAGTGATGGTTGTAGCACCTTGAGAGTATACTAAGAACCGCTGTGCCATACACTGAAGAGATTTTGTGGTTTGTAGATTGTACTTCAATTTAAAAAGAAACAAAGTACTTCTTTGCTGGTATTGATATCTGGTATGGATATCTTAGAATGTGGAGGATACTGCACCTAGTGTGTGTTACCGTGTAACTTTCTTCCTAAGAATTATCTGCCTTGCTCCATCTTCATAGGATCTTAAATTGCATATCCGAGTGTAATAGACACAGTGCTGTGTCATAACCTGTATTCTTAATTTCTATATTACATAGCAACCTAACTGCTCTTCTTCATACAGAGAAGGAGTGGACATGTAGGTGTGTGTGAGCTGAGTGCTATGCAAAAGAAAATTTCTTTTGCCCGAAAGGCCCTTGGCAGAGCGGCAAGAAATGCAATCATAGTACATTAGTTTCATCTCCATGGCAACAAAAATTTGGCACATTTAATCATTTAGGCCTTTGCTGCAAAGTTACTGTCAGGGCTACCCATCTCCATGTGTTGTGTGTACCCTCCCCACGGAAATAGGTAGCAGGACCTGCACAGTTGCTCACCTAGAAAGGTGCATTGATCTGGCGAAGGCTGACAGGACAGGCATGTGGGAGTCGTGACTCCAGAGAGACTCCTAGAGATTTTTTTTTCCCCGTAAGTGGATATTCAGTCGTCGTCTTCTTTTTTTTTTTTTTTTTTTAATTTTTATTGGAGTATAGTTGATTTACAATGTTGTGTTAGTTCCTGCTGTACAGCAGAGTGAATCAGTTATACATATTCATATATCCACTCTTTTTTAAGATTCTTTTCCCATATAGGTCATTACAGAGTATTGAGTAGAGTTCCCTGTGCTATACAGTAGGTCCTTATTAGTTATCTATTTTATGTACAGTAGTGTGTATATGTCGATCCCAGTCTCCCATTTATCCCTCCACCCTTCCCCCCCATAACCATAAGATTGTTTTCTACATCTTTAACTCTATTTCTGTTTTGTAACTAAGTTCATTTGTACCACTTTTTAAGATTCCACATATAAGCGATATCATGTGATATTTGTCCTTCTCTGCCTGACTTACTTCACTCAGTATGACAAATTCTGGGTCCATCCATATTGCTGCAAATGGAATTATTTCGTTCTTTTTTGTCTGTAACAGCTTGAGCTGTGGGCAGAATGGTCACAGTCCTCCACAGGTGTTCCTCGTATCTGAGCGTTTAGCCACCATCGCTCCTCGAGGATGCCCGTGAATGTCCCTGCCAGGATTGGCACCTGGCACGCTCTGAGCTCAGGTCCCTGCCCTGTGCTTGACCGGGGCCCCTGCTGACTGAGCTGGCAGGGCAGCAGCATCTGATTTTCAGGGCTGAGGAGATTTCTCATGCCTGGTTCCTCCGGCCTTTTGCACACTGGCCAGGGCAGGCCTTCTGAGCACTCCGCTGGAGCAGAGCTCGGCTTGTGCAGGGCACACTACTCCTGGTAGGAATACACACCTGAACACCCCCTGATGCCTGTCCCCCCACTTGAGCCTGGGGGTGATATGGAGGAAGGGGGGCGTGTTGTCGTCATGGAGCTGGAGCCCCTTCTAGAGGTTTCCAAACCTGGCTGCAATCAGAACCAGCTGAGGGGCTGTCAAGAAGCCATATTTATGGCACTCCCCAGGATCTTAATATCTAGGACACCTGTGCATTTCACAGAATGCCCTCCAGTTCTTCCTGCTGTAACCCGAGAGGGCCAAGGCACTCACTGATCTATCTTCTAAAGCAAACACCATGTTGGGCAGGTTGTTGGGAAAACGCAGATCAGGTGGACCCAGCAGCTGGAGGAAGATGATTTTTCAGGAGCCGGGTGTTCCCTGAGTTTCCTTCCTGTCACCTGGAAATATCTGTTCTGCAGGTGAGGACATGAGGTTGCTTTTGAAAGTGCACAAATTGGTATGAGCTTATTTCTTGACTTACTCCTCCTGCAGGCACATCCCTTTAATCTGTCACCTGCAGCGTTCACGTAAATTAGCATGTTAGTGAATGATATCGTTTGCTGTAGTTTCATTAGGCAGATTCTTGGTGAAGCATTGCTTAAAGAATAGCCTCTTCCTGTAAACCCTTTCAATGTTGGCATGGGTTTTCTTTCTGAGGATTTTGTGGCACTGAAGAATTATTTTTTCCTTTTTGGAAATAAGGGCACAGCCTAATGATTGCAATATATTTAACCGTGAGACTCACAACATTTTAAAACTGGCTTGCAGAAAAATGCTGATTTTTAAAATGCATTTTCTTTTTCAAAGTATTTTATTATCTGTGCTATTGAGAGGGACAGAATTAGAACACCCACCCCTAGTCAGATTGTTTAAAAATGTCATTTACTTGACTTTGGAGCATTTTTACTACTTTTTAATTACTTTTAATTAAAATATTAAAATTACTTTGCGTTTCCTGAGCCTGGGTTGTCAGCAGTGGGTAGCTTGGGGATGTTGGGTGTATGATTTCTGAAATGCTAAGGTGATCGGCCATGCTGAAGAGTTGCCTCCTGATGATGCTGTTCATTCTGAAGTTTGTTTTTCCCAGTTTTAGAAGTAGGAACCCTGAGGAATCAGCCTTCTTTCTACACTGTGCCTTTAGGAGAAGGGGAGAGGAGATGTTTGTTGAGGAGTGCAGCGCTCTAGGCACTGCATTGTGTGATACAATTCTGAAAATACGCCTCAATGTCGAAATCATTGTAATCTGGTAAAAGTTGGGAGTTACGTAATTTGCCTGTTGTCACATAGATAAGAAGTGGCAGAAGTGGAATTTGAATCCAGTGCTAATTTTGGCTCCAGAACTTATAAGCAAGGTTGGACTGGAAATGTGGACTTGACAGAGCGGAGATGGCATGGAGTGAGGAGGAAGAGGGTATAGGCAAAACCTGCGATGTGTTTTCACAGGAATTTCAGAGGACGAGGAGGTCCTCAGGGAGCGGAGGGACCAGGGGAGACCGGGCCTGGCAGGTGTGGTAAGGGCTGCAGGTGCCCACGGGGTTTGCCTAAGACGTTCCTCTTCTTTAGGGCCGTTTCGCTGGAGCAGTAGGGCCGGCGCCAGCTCACACAGATGTAGAAGGCATGCGTCTTGTGGGAAGTTAGTGCACTGCACTGGAGGTCTCTAAGCAGTCTTCCAGGCCAGCTGCCCCTGAGGTCATGGAGCCAGAAGGCTCGCAGGCTGGACTCTTGCTCCCATCACACAGTTTATTAAATCTATTTAGGACACACATCGAGAAAGCAAGGGAAAGAGGTGGGATAATTCGTACACCTACTAGGTTAGGGCATAACCAGGCAGGGGGGCCACTCTGCTTGGATCCCAGGTTGTGTTGTTTTTAGGACTGTCTCTGAGCAGCTGAGGTTCCAGCAGGGCCCACATGCCTGGCCACAGCTGTGTTTGCCAATTAGCCTAATGAACAGCCATGGGTTTATTGGTGCTTCTCAGGCAGAGAGCACATGGGGCCAGGATGGTTGTCAGTGGTGGCAGCTGAGTGAGTCATCATGAATATTCAGTGATGGTGTTAGGAATTCATCCTTAATATTTCATATACAAGTGCCTTGGGGCATTAGCATCTCCTGGTCCTTGCTGTCCGCGTATAGCTGTCATCATCGTCTTAGCACGGATTTGTCCTGTGACTTCTAACACACGTTTTCCAGCTGTATTCTGAACTTAAAAGATTCTACCTGTTTTACAAACCACAGCATATTCATTTCCATAATAGAGATGAATATTTTCAAAAGCAAATTGGACGTTACAGGATGCAAGAAGTTGGAGACAGTAGTTATAGGTTACTTTTTATTCTTAAAATTAAAAAAAATTTTTTTTATTGTGGTAAAATTTACATTACTTAAAATTTACCATTTTCACCATTTTAAAATGTACAGTTTATTGGCATTACCTGAATTCACAATATTGGGCTGCCACCAACAGCATCATTTACAGAACTTTCTCATCTTCCCAATCTGGAGCTCTGTCTTTGTTAAACCCTAACTCCCCATGCCCACCCCAGACCCTGGCCCCCATCATAGATTACTCATCAATAAGCTTTTCAGTAAGAGAGGGGCAGCAGGGAGAGGATGCAGGAAAGACTGTCTTTAGGTTTTAAGATGTATTTTTAGGTCATCTTCTCCTGTTTCCGTGGGAGATGGAGGAAAGCAGTGGTCATGTGGTGGTAAATCCCTAGGGCCGCAAGGTTTGTTTTCGTGCCGTGAACCAGGCATATGTCCTCAAACCCAGGTCCAAGATAATCATGGAGGGATGACGCCGTCATCGTAAGAATTCTGAACTTGCTCTCTGTACGTGAGGTTTGATGACTAACATCTGATGTTTCAGGGAGACTTGAGAGTCTGAACGTTCATTGTTGATTCTAAGGCACACGCATCACTTTTATAACTCTCTATCTGTCCTCATAAGTATGCCGTGTGTTGTGGCCTCCTCAGTTTGTGTTGTTAACGTCCTTGTGGGGCTACCTGTGTTTGATCCATGGTTTATTGCTGAGACCGTGAGGAGTCAAGGGACGTAGTGACAGGCAAGGGCTCTCTCCAGCCTGTGGTTGTTTCTGGGGTGTCTGTGGGTCACATATTTCAGTATTCATGTTTTTTTAATGTGTTTTACATTGTGGTTAGCTTTGAAATTACGTATGTTTGCATATTAAGGGTCTGCCTTATCCTGTGAAGTATAATATTGCTGCTTTTCAAAACTCTTGGTTACTTTACTTTAAAAACCAAAACATCTCTCTTAAAATATGAATGTGATTTCTGTAAGAATTTAGAAATTTAAAAATGGATGCGTATTCAGTAAATTGACTGGGATGATTAGTTCAGTAATTGGACAAAATTAAATTTTCTGTTATTTTTTTTTTAAAAAACACAGAACACATATCAAGTGTCTGGACCAGGAAGGACTTCAAAATAGTATAAGTGACTTCTGAACACAAGATTAGCAAGATTTGTTACATAGAAACTTTTAAAAACCTCTGTATTTCCAAATCTATACAAATTAAATTAAAAAAAACAAATACAGTGAGGGATTAAAGGGCTAATATGATTACTATATGAAAGGCTTATTCCAGTTGGTAAGAAATGCCTTAAAACTAAAAGGTAGATGTGCAAAGATGAATGAGCAAACACTTCACAACCGAGGTAATATAGAAGATTAACAAACACTTGGAAAGAAGTTTTGTCTTATTAGTTTCACACAGGTACAAATTAACGACATGCTACTTTTTCCATTTCTAATTAGCAGTTTTTCAAAATCACATTACCCAGTGCTTGCATTGATACAGTTGTTGGTAGAAGTATGAATAGGTACGGGGGGTTTTTTGGTTAAAAAAAAAAAAATTATAAATCAGAACCTTACAATGTTTATATCCTTTCCTGGATATTCTGAGGTTCTTAGACTTTTACTTGAGGTCCTTAAGTTAGACTCCAGAACCAGAATAAAACAGGCTGACTGATGGCAGCTTAGATCTGAGCGCACTGGGTAGCCATCCTCATCGTCCCCACTCTGAGGTTTCTTAGCTTCGACCTCCCAGTAATCATCCCCTTCTACTCACTGGAAGGGACCCTGTGATTGTGGCCTCATCTGAACCCCAGAGGACCCTCAGAAGCAGGACAGAGAGAGCTTAGAACTTGAAACTACTTCGCGGACGGGAGCCCTGCCTGCTCGTTAAGGGGGACTGGGATGGGGGGAACGGGCTCTGCTGGGCCTGTCATGTTTCTTACTCTGTGTCTTGGAGAGTCATATTTGAGGGTGAAACAAGGAGCTTGGTTGGGTGGGGATGACGCCTGTGCTGGTGGGCTTCAGGAGCACCGTGCAAGCTTTAACAGGCTGCCCACCACCCCTGAGCCAGGCCCGCAGACCTGTCATTCCTCTGGCTTCCTGGGCGTTAGGAGGGAATGTGCTAGGCCTGAAAGGACCAGAAGTCTATGCCAGGGCCATAATTCCTGTTTGTTAACAATGGGAGTTTTTAGAGAGGTTTTACAGGGTGTTCTCAGTGGAGAGTGTATACCTGTAAGAATCTGACATAAATTTTCCAGAGCAGCCACAGGAGTCTCTGACTTCCTCTCACGTCCTACGTGTGGCCTTATGTTTAGTGTGATTTTGATTATCGACTCACTCTGTAGGCTTCCGCCACCCCATGGGGTAAATCAAACTTCAACAAAGGAGCCCCTCAGCAGGGCAAATTCCTCCAGGCCACGTGGTGAGCATTTAATGAAGACTGACTGCGCCCGTTATGCTCCATGCTGAGGATGAAAGGCTGAATAGGACACAGTGCTGATACCTAGATACTGAAAAAGTTTAGTTTATCTCCTGTTATTACAAAACAAGTGGTATCATAGTGGCATGTGTAATGCATTCTGAGGGGAAAAAAGAATGAAAAACTAGTATGTGTTAGCTAATGATTTTTAAATGGGGCTTTGAAATACTTCAAAATTGAAAATGGGACCATGGTAACTCAAGAAAAAGAACGTGGTTTCAGATCTTAACCTCCTCCCTTGGAATTTCACACTCTTTCTTTTCTGTCCACGTAGAAACTACATGCTGGCAGGAAGGTTTAATCAGTAAAAACTGATGAGACTTTTAAAGGTAACTCAAAGCTGCTCTGTCTTCGCGCCCTCTCACAGTGGAAAAGGCAGCATGGCTCAAACAATCCCAGCTCGCTGGGATTAGGATTGCAAAATTTGTAATTCCTTTGGCTGTTTCAGCATCTGTCCTGTTAAACTGTGTCTTCCCAAAAGATAGGTTCAAGTTCCAGTACCTGTGAATGTTACCTTATTGGGAAACAGATAAGGATCCCAAATGAGATTATCCTGGTCTTAGAGTGGGCCCTCCATGTGATGAGTGGTATCCTTGTACAAAAGGAGAGGGAGGTCTGAGACACAGAAACACAGACAAAAAGGCCACGTGAAGACAAGGCAGAGACTGGAGTGATGCAGCCACAATCCCAGGAATGCCAGGGGACCCAGAAACCTGGAGAGTCAAGAAGGCTCCTCTGATAGAGCTTCCCGAGGGAGCAGCCCTGCGCACAGGGCCTCCAGATTTTGGACTGCGGGCCTCCAGAACTGGGGGAATAAACACCTGTCGTTTAAGCCATGCAGTTTGTGGTAATTGTCATGGCAAACCTAGGAAACTAAGGTAGCATCCATCTCACTGTTATTTGCACACCATCAGTGCCCAGGACGAAAGTTTACACGGGAATGGGAGATAGATGTTGAAAATATGGCACAAATATGTATGTACGTGTACATATGCATGTGCACAGACATACACAGTGTCACACCTCCCGAATTAATGCAGTTACTGCTTGAGTGAATCCACGTACTCTCGGCGGCCATTTAGGTGGAAGGTTTGAGTTGAGGGTTTGTGACTTGGGGACCGCAGTCCATGTAAGCACCAGTGTTTGTGTTATCAGACTTAACCGTTTTATCTTGAGCAGTAAAATAAGTAAGATAATTAAGATTGTGGTCTGCTGTGAGTTCTGTGGTCGGGTCACGCTGACTCTCAGCACGCATCACAGAACATTAGCATGGTGGCCATTTGTAGCTCAGGGTGAAATATGTAAGAGAAAACCCATGGAGACCTGCAGGGACACATGTGTCACCAAGTGCTGGCCTTTTTGTGAAGAGTGTGCGCTACAGAGAATCCTGGATGTTGATGATTTAGTGTTTAACTTAAATACCCTTGAGGAGTTTAGGTCAAACGACCAGTTAGAAATTTGGGTTTGGGAGGCACATTGGAGTAGATAATGGTTCGTGTCAGGATCAGTGATTTTCTCAGCTCCTTTCTCTTAACCGGCTTATGTTTCCCTTCTCTCTAGGCCGGTCTCTTATCTGGAGGGACGGTTCTGGGGGCAGAAAGCTTTACTGCGGGGCCAGGTGGCTTGTGACAAGGGCTGCCGTCAGGCAGAAGGTCTGTTTGAGCCATGCTGCCTTTTCCTCGTGAACATGCACAGTTGAAGGGTGGACTGCCTGTGCTGAGGCTTGAAAGGTGTTCTGTGGCCCTGCTCTGTGGACCCCTGCATTCTGAGACGGCTTCAGATTGTGTGGGGAAATGGGCATGGAATAGAATAGTGGGCATGGCTCTCTTCTCCCCACAACCAGAAACTAGTTTCTTACTTGTTCTTAGATTTGGCTTTTGAGAACAATTGTAATTTAAAGTCACTGATCATCCAGCAGATAAGAAATACTGTGAGATGAAATATCTAAGTATCTGAGGCCATGTGGCCCATTAGTGGTACATCGGGCTAGAATTTGGTCTCCTAAAACAGGGTTCTGTTTTTTTCTGTTATGGCTTTGTTTGATCCAAACCCCTAAATAATTAAGATGCTATCATTCAGCAAAACACCCATTTCTTGTTTCTGAGTTTTTCAAAAGGAATGGAAGCAAACATGTTTTGTAATAGAGACCCTAGGTCGGGGTCTTTCTCTGTAAGGTAAAGGTCAGCAGGTGTGGGGTGGGTTGGTGGTCGCTGTCTGGGGTCTGCCAGGGACCAGGCTCCCCTCTCTCATTCCAGCCAGCAGGAAGGAGAGGAAGGAAGGGGGTGGACCGTGCCTTCCCCGTTCGAGTTGTGCCTGACCAGTTCACACCCCATGGTTAATTCCTGATCACGAGGTCTCACTCGATTGGAGGAGAGGCTGGTGAACATCATCTTTGTGTGGGAGGCATGTGCCCAGCTGAAGTTTGAGGTTTGTTACTCCAGGAAGAAGAGAATGGACACTGGGGAGGGGTAGCCAGCAGTCTTCTCTGCAGTCTGTCAATATTGTATTATTGATCACTGAAGACGTGAGTTTGGGCATCATGGTGGAGTACCTATTAGAAAGGACTTTAAAAATGTTTTTAGTATGTTGAACCTTCCATTTCTTTGGATGTCATTAATATGCCATTTTGTAATTCCATGTGGTACCATCTCTGTTCCCGAGTAGAAGGAAACATTTGATAAACATGTTGGCACCATAAACAGTATTTAGGAGGCTGTCTAACCTTGAAAAGAAGAGACTGTTTTGAAGGAATGGAGCACTTCTTTGGTTTATTTTAAGTTGTGTTGTGTGTATCCAATTGCGGTATCTACTCATCCTGATGCCCTTAGAAATCTGTGTCCCTCTGAGAATCTCCTCAAGGGGAAGAGGCGTGACCTTGTGGAATCTGGTAGTGCTTGCAGTTAATGTGCAAGCTAGATGCTTAGGAAAGTAAGGTGCCTCTTAAAAGTGCTGATCATGATTTGAACATCAGAATTTCATTACATTTTTAATTTCACTACCCTTTAAACCTGTCTCTCCTCAACCTTCATGGGATTTTACTGTGTTTACCATTAGAATTTACTAGAGGAGGGGTGGTCAATTCTGACCCATTTTTAGACATTGACCTTCAACAGAATGAAAAACCAGAAAAATCCCTATAAGACTGGGCTACAGTCTACACAGTGAAGTTCACATGATCCAGTTCAGTCATTTTAGTTTAAGAAATATCAGTTCTAAATGGACAAAGACAGCAAGATCTTTGAAGTAATAAAAAACTCTGTTTGGGTTGCCTGACGTTAAGATGACAGTTTTGACTTGTTTGCTGATGAGAAATGCCGTGCAGTTTCCCCTAGTTGGATGGAGATTCTGGATTAAACAGTTTTTCTGCTTGGGCCTTCCATGGAGGAAGGTTGTCCTGGGTTTCCCACTTTGAGAGGGACCTTGTGTTGCGGAGGAGCGGTGAAGGACACAGGGCTCAGGGGAGGGGCAAGGGGAGGGGGGTGCCGGCTCCAGGACACAGTGCTTCCACTCTCTTGGATTTGCATTTGTCCCACATCCAAGTCAGCGCTCTTGATACTAGAGCTTCCTGCCAGAGTAGGTGGACTGGCTCTTGGACGAGAATGTTTCAGAAGGTGCAACAGGAAGGCTCACGTTTCCTTCTGCTTTAAAAAGTGCATTTACTCATTTAGGTCAGGAATTACTTACAGCGCCGAGAGCGGCCGTCTGCATTTTAGACAGGTCCTGGGCTGATCCTTTTGGTGTCCAGGGGAACCCTGTGTTCACCCAGTTTGTCTATAAAATAAGTTACGGAATTATCACCAGTTACAGCCTGATCTTCAGATTCCGTCACGGAGTTTGGCACTTGTGCTTGAGTGTAGTGGGGAGCCCATACCCTTAGGCTGCTGTCAGCATCGTCCTCTGACTGGCTGCTTCCTACCAAAAGTCCATTTTCCTGACCGGAGCACAGCAGGGTTTGCCCTTGGGACCTTTGCAGCCATTTGTCTCATGAGCCTTCTGTGCCTCTGAAGTTTTCCAGACGTGTCCTCGCAGACGACGCAGTGATTTCCCCAGAGCCACTTGTCAGACCCAGAATTGCTCGGACACACTGTCAGGTTTCCTTTGGTCCAGACCCGCCCGGCCTCTCTGCGTTGGCTGGTGTTCCCAGGCTCACCCGACCTCAGTTCAACAGGATCAGCAACCCTTGGACTGGTTGCTCCGCAAGCAGCTGTTACCTGGCTTCCAGCATGTGCAGCGCTCTGCCTCTGTGCACTCGTAAAAGCATCCATTTTATTATTAACTAATCTACTTATTTATTAACATTTTAGTCCTGGCATGACTTTTAACTCACGGGGAGGGACGCCCTGCCTCTCCACCTGCTCAAGCAGCTGGTCAACCTCCTACAAATTCGGAGTCACTCCCTGCCCCCTGCTACTTTCCCCTTTTCTTTGGCCTCAAGTTCTGATGAGAATAGCAGTTGTGAAATGGGCATTTGGTGACTCTTCTGTAAAGAAAGCAGAACCCAACCAGTTGGAGGTGCTTGTCCCTTGGGTTCAGAAAGCTATTTTTTTAAACATCTTTATTGGAGTATAATTGCTTTACAATGTTGTGTTAGTTTCTGCTGTATGAAAAAGTGAATCAGCTATATGTATACATATATCCCCATATCCCCTCCCTCTTGCATCTCCCTCCCACCCTCCCTCTAGGTGGTCACAAAGCACTGAGATATCTCCCTGTCCTATGCAGCTACTTCCCACTGGCTATCTAGTTTACATTTAGTATATATGTCAATGCCACTCTCTCACTTCGTCCCAGCTTACACTTTGTCTCCCCTCCCCATGTCCTCAAGTCCATTCACTGCATCTTTATTCCTGTCCTGACCCTAGGTTCGTGAGAACCATTTTTTTTTCTTAGATTCCATATATGTGTTAGCATACGGTATTTGTTTTCCTCTTTCTGACTTACTTCACTCTGTATGACAGACTCTAGGTCCATCCACCTCACTACAAATAACTCAATTTCGTTTCTTTTTATGGCTGAGTAATACTCCATTGTATATATGTGCCACACCTTCTTTATCCATTCATCTGTCGATGGACACTTAGGTTGCTTCCATGCCCTGGCTATTGTAAATAGTGCTGCAATGAACAGTGTGGTACATGACTCTTTCTGAATTATGGTTTTCTCAGGGTATATGCCCAGTAGTGGGATTGCTGGGTCGTACAGTAGTTCTATTTTTAGTTTTTTAAGGAGCCTCCATACTGTTCTCCATAGTGGCTGTATCAATTTACATTCCCACCAACAGTGCAAGAGGGCTCCCTTTTCTCCACACCCTCTCCAGCATTTATTGTTAGTGGTTTCTTTGATGATGGCTATTCTGACCGGTGTGAGGTGATACCTCGTTGTAGTTTTGATTTGCATTTCTCTAATGATTAGTGGTGTTGAGCATCCTTTCATGTGTTTGTTGGCCATCTGTATATCTTCTTTGGAGAAATGTCTATTTAGTTCTTCTGCCCATTTTTGGATTGGGTTGTTTTTTATTTTGATATTGAGCTGCATGAGTTGCTTGTATGTTTTGGAGATGAATCCTTTGTCAGTTGCTTCATTTGCAAATATTTTTCTCCCATTCTGAGGGTTGTCTTTTCGTCTTGTTTATGATTTCCTTTGCTGTGCAAAAGCTTTTAAATTTCATCAGGTCCCATTTGTTTATTTTTATTTCCATTTCTCTAGGAGGTGGGTCAAAAAGGATCTTGCTGTGATTTATGTCATAGAGTGTTCTGCCTATATTTTCCTCTAAGAGTTTTATAGTGTCTGGCCTTACATTGAGGTCTTTAATCCATTTGGAGATTATTTTTGTGGATGGTGTTAGGGAGTGTTCTAATTACATTCTTTTACATGTAGCTGTCCAGTTTTCCCAGCACCACTTATTGAAGAGGCTGTCTTTTCTCCATTGTATATTCTTGCCTCCTTTATCAAGATAAGGTGACCATATCTGCATGGGTTTATCTCTCGGCTTTCTGTTTTGTTCCATTGATCTGTATTTCTGTTTTTGTGCCAGTACCATACTGTCCTGATTGTTGCAGCTTTTTAGTGTAGTCTGAAGTCAGGGAGCCAGATTCCTCCAGGCTCTTTTCTTTCTCAAGCTCTTTTCTTTCTCAAGATTGCTTTGGCTATATGGGGTCTTCTGTGTTTCCATACAAATTTTTTTGTTCTAGTTCTGTGAAAAATGCCATTGGTAGTTTGATAGGGATTGCATTGAATCTGTAAATTGCTTTGGGTAGTAGAGTCATTTTCACAATGTTGATTCTTCCATTTCAAGAACATGGTATATCTCTCCGTCTGTTTGTATCATCTTTAATATCTTTCATCAGTGTCTTATAGTTTTCTGCATACAGATCTTTTGTCTCCTTAGGTAGGTTTTTTCCTAGGTATTTTATTCTTTTTGTTGCAGTGGTAAATGGGAGTGTTTCCTTAATTTCTCTTTCAGATTTCTCATCATTAGTGTATAGGAATGCCAGAGATTTCTGTGCATTAATTTTGTATCCTGCTACTTTACCAAATTCATTGATTAGCTCTAGTAGTTTTCTGGTAGCATCTTTAGGATTCTCTATGTACAGTATCATGTTATCTGCAAACAGTGACAGTTTTACTTCTCCTTTTCTGATTTGGATTCCTTTTATTTATTTTTCTTCTCTGAATGCTGTGGCTAAATCTTCCAAAACTATGTTGAATAATAGCGGTGAGAGTGGGCAGCCTTTTCTTGTTCCTGATCTCAGAGGAAATGGTTTCAGTTTTTCACCACTGAGAATGATGGTGGCTGTGGGTTTTCATATATGACCTTCATTATGTTGAAGTAGGTTCTCTCTATGCCTACTTTCTGGAGAGTTTTTATCATAAATGGATGTTGAATTTTGTCAAAAGCTTTTTCTGCATCTATTGAGATTATCATATGGTTTTTATCCTTCAGTTTGTTAATGTGGTGTATCACATTGATTGATTTGCGTATATTGAAGAATCCTTGCATTCCTGGGATAAACCCCACTTGATCATGGTGTATGATCCTTTTAATGTGCTGCTGGATTCTGTTTGCTAGTATTTTGTTGAGGATTTTTGCATCTATGTTCATCAGTGACATTGGTCTGTAGTTTTCTTTCTTTGTGACATCTTTGTCTGGGTTTGGTATCAGGGTGAGGGTGGCCTCGTAGAATGAGTTTGGGAGTGTTCCTTCCTCTGCTGCATTTTGGAAGTGTTTGAGAAGGATAGGTGTTAGCTCTTCTCTAAATGTTTGATAGAATTCACCTTTGAAGCCATCTGGTCCTGGGCTTTTGTTTGTTGGAAGATTTTTAATCACAGTTTCAATTTCAGTGCTTGGTCTGTTTATATTTTCTATTTCTTCCTGATTCAGTCTCGAAAGTTGGTACTTTTGTAAGAATTTGTCCATTTCTTCTAGGTTGTCCATTTTATTGGCATATAGTTGCTTGTACTGATCTCTCATGATCCTTTGTATTTCTACAGTGTCAGTTATTACTTCTCTTTTTTCATTTCTAATTCTGTTGATTTGAGTCTTCTCCCTCTTTTTCTTGATGAGTCTGGCTAATGGTTTATCAATTTTGTTTATCTTCTCAAAGAGCCAGCTTTTAGTTTTATCGATCTTTGCTATTGTTTACTTCATTTCTTTTTCGTTTATTTCTGATCTATCTTTATGATTTCTTTCCTTCTGCTAACTTTGGGGTTTTTTGGTTCTCCTTTCTCTAATTGCTTTAGTTGTAAGGTTAGGTTGTTTATTTGAGATGTTTCTTGTTTCTTGAGGTAGGATTGTATTGCTATAAACTTCCCTCTTAGAACTGCTTTTGCTGCATCCCATAGGTTTTGGGTCGTTGTGTTTTCATTGTCATTCGCTTCTAGGTATTTTTTGATTTCCACTTTGATTTCTTCAGTGATCTCTTGGTTATTTAGTAGTGTATTGTTTAGCCTCCATGTGTTTGTATTTTTTTACAGTTTTTTTCCTGTAATTGATACCTAGTCTCATAGTGTTGTGGTTGGAAGAGATACTTGATACAATTTCAGTTTTTTAAAATTTACCAAGGCTTGATTTGTGACCCAAGATGTGATCTGTCCTGGCAAATGTTCCATGAGCACTTGAGTAGAAAGTTTATTCTGTTGATTTTGGATGGAATGTCCTATAAATCTCAATTAAGTCCATCTTGTTTAATATGTCATTTAAAGCTTGTGTTTCCTATTCTCATTTTGGATGATCTCTCCATGAGTGAAAATGGGGTGTTAAATCCCCTACTCGGATCGTGGTACTGTTGATTTCCCCTTTTATGACTGTTAGCATTTGCCTTATGTATTGCGGTGCTCCTACGTTGGGTGCATAATATTTACAATTGTTATATCTTCTTCTTGGATTGATCCCTTGATCATTATGTAGTGTCCCTCTTTGTCTCTTCTAATAGTCTTTATTTTCAAGTCTAGTTTGTCTGATATGAGAATTGCTACTCCAGCTTTCTTTTGATTTCCATTTGCATGGAATATCTTTTTCCATCCCCTCACCTTTAGTCTGTATGTGTCCCTAGGTCTGAAGGTGTCTCTTGTAGACAGCATATATATGGGTCTTGTTTTTGTATCCATTCAGCCAGTCTGTGTCTTTTGGTTGGAGCATTTAATCCATTTACATTTAAGGTAATTATCGATATGTATGTTCCTGTTACCTTTTTTTAAATTGTTTTGGGTTTGTTTTTGTAGGTCTTTTCCTTCTCTTGTGTTTCCTGCCTAGAGAAGTTCCTGTAGCATTTGTTGTAAAGCTGGTTTGGTGGTGCTGAATTCTCCTAACTTTTGCTTGTCTGTAAAGGTTTTAATTTCTGTGTCGAATCTGAATGAGATCCTTGCTGGGTAGAGTAATCTTGGTTGTAGGTTTTTCCCTTTCATCACTGTTTCCTTTACCATGTTAGGGAAGTTTTCAACTGTAATCTCTTCAAATATTTTCTCAGTCCCTTTCTCTTCTTCTGGGACTCCTATAATTTGATTGTTGGTGTGTTTAATGTTGTCACAGAGGTCTCTGAACTTGTCTTCAATTCTTTTCATTCTTTTTTCTTTATTCTGCTCTGCTGTAGTTATTTCCACTATTTTATCTTCCAGGTCACTTATCCGTTCTTCTGCCTCAGTTATTCTGCTATTGATCCCTTCTAGAGAATTTTAAATTTCATTTGTGGTGTTGTTCATCACTGTTTCTGTGCTCTTTAGTTCTTCTAGTTCTTTGTTAAACATTTCTTGTATTTTCTCCATTTTATTTCCAAGATTTTGGATCATCTTTACGATCATTACTTTGATTTCGTTTTCAAGTAGACTGCCTATTTCCTCTTCATTTGTTTGGTCTGGTGGGTTTTTACCTTCCTTCTTTGTCTGCTTCATATTTCTTTGTCTTTTCATTTTGTTTAACTTACTATGTCTGGGGCATCCTTTTTGTAGGCTGCATGTTCATAGTTCTGTTGTTTTTGGTGTCTGCCCCCAGTGGGTGAGGTTGGTTCGGTGGCTTGTGTAGGCTTCCTGGTGGAGGGGACTGGTGCCTGTGTTCTCGTGGGTGGGGCTGGATCTTGTCTTTCTGGTGGGCAGGGCCGTGTCCGGTGGTGTGTTTTGGGATATCTGTGAACTTAGTATGATTTTAGGCAGCCTCTCTGCTAATGGGTGGGGTTGGGTTCCTGTCTTGCTGGTTGTTTGGCATGGGATGTCCAGCATTGGAGCTTGCTGGCCGTTGGGTGGAGCTAGGTCTTAGCGTTGAGATGGAGATCTCTGGGAGAGCTCTCACCAATTGATATTACATGGAGCCGGGAAGTCTCTGGTGGTCCAGTGTCCTGAAGTCAGCTCTCCCACCTCAGAGGCTCATCCCTGGCACCAGGCCAGAGCACCAAGACCCTGTCAGCCACACGGCTCAGAAGAAAAGGGAGGAAAAAAAGAAAGAAAATAATAAATAAAAAACTTTTTTTACTTATTAAAATAAAAAAATTTAAAAAATAATAATAAAAAAGAGAACAACCAAACCAATAAACAAATCCATGAATGATAACAGGCGCTAAAAACTCATCTAAGTTAAACATAAAAATCAGAAACAAATCAGTTGCAGACAGGAAACCCCAAGTCTACAGTTGCTCCCAAAGTCCACTGCCTCAACTTTGGGGTGATTCGTTGTCTCTTCAGGTATTTCACAGATGCAGGGTACATCAAGTTGATTGTGGGAGTTTAATCCGCTGCTCCTGAGGCTGCTGCGAGAGATTTCCCTTTCTCTTCTTTGTTCACACAGCTCCTGGGGTTCAGCTTTGGTTTTGACCCCACCTCTGTGTGTAGGTCGACCTCAGGCATCTGTTCCCACCCAGGCAGGAGGGGGTTAAAGCAGCGGCTGACTGGGGGCTCTGGCTCATTCAGGCTAGGGGGAGGGAAGGATATGTTAGTTATAATTGGAATGCGGGGGGAGCCTGCGGCGGCAGAGGCCAGCATGGCGTTGCAACAGCCTGAGGCGCACCGTGTGTTCTCCTGGGGTAGTCGTCCCTGGATCACGGGACCCTGGCAGTGGTGGGCTGCACAGGCTCCCCAGGGGGAGTGTGGATAGTGAGCTGTGTTTGCACTTCAGATTCTTGGTGGCTGCAGCAGCAGCGTTAGCGTTTCGTTCCCGTCTCTGATGTCCGAGCTGATAGCCTTGGCTTGCGCCCGTCTCTGAAGCTCGTTTAGGTGGTGCTCTGCTTTCTGTGGGCAGACGAGGAAGGAATCTCCTCTCCTCGCGCACCCTGAAACAATGGTGTCTTGCCTCTTAGGCAGGTCCAGACTTTTTCCCGGACTCCCTCCGGCTAGCTGTGGTGCACTAGTCCCTTCAGGCTGTGTTCACGCAGCCAACCCCAGTCCTCTCCCTGGGGTCTGACCTCCGAAGCCGGAGCCTCAGCTCCCAGCCCCCACCCGCCCTGGCGGCTGAGCAGACAAGCCTCTCGGGCTGGTGAGTGCTGGTCGGCACTGATCATCTGTGCGGGAATCTCTCCGCTTTGCCCTCTGCACCCCTGTGGCTGCGCTCTCGTCTGTGGCTCAGAAGCTCCCCCACTCCGCCACCCACAGTCTCCGCCCATGAAAGGGCTTCCTAGTATGTGGAAACCTTTCCTCCTTTGTAGCTCCCTCCCACTGGTGCAGGTCCCTTCCCTATTCTTTTGTCTCTGTTTTTTCTTTTTTCTTTTGCCCAACCCAGGTACGTGGGAAGTTTCTTGCCTTTTGGGAGGTCTGAGGTCTTCTGCCGGCGTTCAGTAGGTGTTCTGTAGGAGTTGTTCCACATGTAGATGTATTTTTTTTGTTTGTTTGTCTTTGTTTTGTTTGCAGTACGCGGGCCTCTCACTGTTGTGGCCTCTCCCGTTGTGGAGCACAGGCTCCGGACGTGCAGGCCCAGTGGCCATGGCTCACGGGCCCAGTCGCTCCGCGGCATGTGGGATCTTGCCAGACCGGGGCACGAACCCGTGTCCCCTGCGTCGGCAGGCAGACTCTCAACCACTGCGCCACCAGGGAAGCCCTGTAGATGTATTTTTTATGTATTTGTGGGGAGGAAGGTGCTCTCCATGTCTTACTCCTCCACCATCTTGAAGGTCCCCCAGAAAGCTATTTTGAATTGAGTAGCAAATAACTGAGGAATGTAATGAGTCCTCCTCACGCTACACTTGATATCTAACACCTTTTAAACCTCTGTGACACTTCCTTTCTAATTGCAGGAGCAGTTTCACCATGGCATAAAATGCCATCCACATTAGCAAGTCAGGCATTGCTTGTCCTGGCCTTGGCCACAGGGGCTCCGCAAGGTGAGAACCTGTCAAGTGGCAGTGTTTGTAGAGTGTGGCACTTCTAAAGTGTAACTCTTGTCTTGGAAGACTAACTGGTTAGTGCAGCCCAACCTGCCGGCCTTGCACTGGTAATGAAGAAGTTTTTGGTTAGCAAAAAATTGTAGCTGATTTTTCTCTCCCCAGCAAGGAGAACATATCCATTTAAAATAATAGCCATAAAACCCCTGAAAGATATAACTTAAGAGGTAAAGTGCCCTGCCTAAGGCTTCATGACTAGTTAATGAAGAAATAACTGAAGCAGCCAGTTGTGGCCTCTGGTGCTCCTCCCACCGTCCACATGTCCCCTTTTCATCAGTGCTTGTCTTCCTCCTGTCTCTCTTCCTGGAATCTCCCTTCTGGAGTAGGTAGTCGGCTACTTTATACCTAAGCATTAGTGTAAAATACAATAAAATAGGCCCTTGGTGTTGAGAAACAGCTTTTGTGTCTTTTAAAGACAAAAAACAAAAATAAAGCAAAACAGGAGCCACACGAACGACAAGGATGCTGATCTCTTCGCAGTGACTCGACTTGTGGAGATACTAGGTTCTAGCAGGGCTTCATCTTCTCCCCTAATGACTACCCCATCTCCTAGGATAAAAACTTTCTCAGGTGCTGTAATTGGAACCAAAAGTAAACAGATGAGGAGTTTTAATGAAGCAGCATTACGTGTAGACACCTGCTCCGTGAATGCTCAGCAGACCCGGGGTGTGCCGTTGAGAGCGGGGAGTCAGGCCGCCTGTGAACAGGCAGCGGTATGAGTGGAGAAGAGCTCCTGGCCTGTAGAAATACACATTTGTGGGTTGAATTGGTGGGTCTGGCTCCCATGGAGCTTAGGACCCAGTCTGACTGGCAGATTTGAGGGCCATGCATCTCATTCCCTCCCAGTCTTTGTGAAGGTGTGTGTGACGTGTATGAAAGTTTGCACCCCGGGAGCTGTCGCGGTCTTTTCACTCCTGTTTCCAGAGTTTTAAGTAGGTTTTCTGTTCATTTGAACAGGAGGGTGTGCAGCCAGCTGAGCACAGCCTGTGCGTGAGGGGATCCAAACCAGCAGTGAAGTCGTTTCCCAGCTGCCCTGAGTGGGACAGTGTCAGTATAGTGGGGCTTACCAAGCTTTTGAGGTGTTCACGTCACCTTACCTCTCTGGGTCTGTGAGCTGGGAGCGGGGTTGATGCATGTGCTCGTGGACAGGAGGGGACTCTACGGGGCTGAGGCTGGGTGTAAGCTGGGTACGTGGAATGGGGACTGGCAGAGAGCTAGCCTGCACCCCGCAGGGGGCCCCATGACGCGTTACCAGTATCCACCTCCCAGCTCAGATGGTGTGCAGTAAATGCACAGTGTGTATCCCCAGCAAAAAGCCGAGTGTCACCTGAACCCCCAATATAATCCACAGTGGATTGTGTGTGAAAGAAAATTAATGTGAACAATGGATCCCCCCCTTTTATTGTGGTGAAACATATATAACCTAAAATTTACTGTCTTAACGATTTTTAAGTGTCGAGTTCACTGCTATTAAAAACATTCACATTGTTGTGCAACTAACACTACCATCCATCCCCTTAACTCATTTCATCTTGTAAAACTGAAACTCTGTCCATTAAACACTGACTCCCCGTTCCTCCTTCCCTCTGACCCCTGGAAACCAGGATTTCTACTCTGTCCTTATGCCATAACTACAGATACTTTCATCTCTAAAAGTGTTGTAAACCTAATTTTATTAAAATTGATTTTGAATTAAACCCCATGGCTTTTTAATTTTTTAGTGGGTAGGGTGGGACTACAATGGACGAGTACGGATATTAGACTCCAGCTGTCACGTGTTGGTCCTGGGCATTGCACGGAGGCACAGTTGAAGGAAGGAAACACAGTCAGTTCACGGCGGTGTAAGTATAAACATCAGGATTACGTATGTAGCATAAAAACAGTTGCACGGTGCCTGCATCCCTGCAACCTGCTTTCCAAGTAGAAACGAGACTGCTTAGGGTTGATGCAACGGCTCGGGGCTGCTGGTTCACCTCCTTTCCTAAAAGAAGGCTGGTGCACAGTGTGTTCTCCTGTGTTTTCTCTGTACTCGATGACTCAAACCCCATTTGATTCTAGTTCAGGCGAAGTCTTTCTCTTGCAGACTTTTATACGCTCTGCAGTCCGCTCTCTGTCCTTCTCCTTTCCTTCTGTTTGTAAGTTCAGTGAAGACAGTTGGTGGTGGCAGGTGAGGAGAATCAGAGCCCAGGCCTCAGAAACGAGGGTGTGGAGCAGGGGTGTTCTCCCCCTGGCCACAGCAGGTGACGTGAGTGCAGCTGTGCCCCGGCAGCAGCTCACCCGCAGCTTCTTGGAAATGCACATTCCTGGACCCAGCCCTGATGGTCAGGGTGTGGGTTCATCCAGACAAGTCATGTCAACCTTGAGCCTGGATCCCTCATCTAAATGCCTGACATCAGGTAGTTGTGAGGATTAAATATGTAAACAGCTCAGCTTGTAGTAGGTGCTAAACGTTCCTTTTTTTTTTTTTACTTACAAAGCATTATCACTGTCTACCCTGCTGTTATTTACCGCTTGTAGGTAGGCAGGATAGGTGTCCATTCTCATTTACAGGTGAAGACGCTTCTGAAGGCTCATAAGCAGCCACGGTCCCCTTCACAATGGTCAGTCTCCTTCTGTCAGCTCAGCTCATCTTCTTTTTTTTTTTTTTTTTTTTTTTTTTTGTGGTACACGGGCCTCTCACTGTTGTGGCCTCTCCCGTTGCGGAGCGCAGGCTCAGTGGCCATGGCTCACGGGCCTAGCCGCTCTGCGGCATGTGGGATCTTCCCGGACCGGGGCACGAACCCGCGTCCCCTGCATCGGCAGGCGGACTCTCAACCACTGCGCCACCAGGGAAGCCCTCATCTTCTTTTATTTGGAAAGACTTCTCCCTGTTTGTATTCCTCTTCCTGTTTGTTCAGTGATTAGTAGCTCAACCATAGTCCACCAGAATGCGCTTGTCTTCATTCTGTTGTAGGTTGAATCAGCCTTTGTATTCCTCAAGGTATTTTGTCTCCTTTTGTAAAGATTTCCATCAAAAAGTGCATTCTCAATCGCTTTTGATACACGTTTGTGATGTGGAGATTGTCGAAGTCAGACTCTACTTCAATCTGAGACTTTAGGAGCTTTAGAAATTCTGAAATGTAATAGGAAAATATGACAAAATGCGTTCAAATGGGTGTTTTAAATTTAGTATGAAATGATTTGTCACTGAACTATTACTCTGGTTTTAAGGACCGTGGCTCATTAAAAATGCTTTTCTGTATTTTAGGCTTGGTTGTCTTTCATGAGGATATTCCATCCAAATTACAGATATATGAAATATTTTCAATATACATTAGTGCAGAGTGACCTTATTCACAATATCCTGGATTCACCCTTGACTTTCTGACTTTGGAAGTGCGACTCTGTCTTAAGCTCTATGTGTACACCATCCAGATTGCTTTGAACACATCTGTACACAACCCTCCTTACTCCTGAGTAGAGGGAAATAGACAATACTATGCTTTAAAACGTTGAAGGTCCCTAAAGCAGTTTTTTCCTAATCAGTGTTTCCATTAAAATAAATAAACTCACTAGTGCTTGAATTAATTAGCTTCTAGTAATGTTGGATGTCAGGTTAGCAAGTTGTACAGTTTCTAAGTAAAAGTGATCATTTAAAATAGAAATTCAGAGTGACAATGTGTCCTTTATTTTAAAAATAAATGCTGGCACTTCAGAGAACCTTGTTTGCTAGGACTTAATTTTAATATCGATATAGAATTGGAGGATAATTAATAACCTGCTTCAGAGACCTCTTTTGTCAGTGAGATTAGTGTGACTGTCAGATTTGAAAGCTTACTTGTTTATGGTTTATTTCCTATGTTACACATTTTTAAAAATTTATACTTCTGATTAGAGATATGTCTATTACAGTGATTTTAGTTATGACCATGAGGGTAATTAAAAGATTTTCCTATCTCCTCATACTTGACTTTTCAACTATTCTTTAAAATTTGAGCAGGGACTGTCTTGAATTATCTCCTTCCACATTCTTGGTTTTACACAGCACATTTCAGTTTTTGGAAACTGAAGTTTGTCTACAGCCACTTCTGGAAACACTTGGTTGCTCAGTATAGCACCAAACGGGTCCCAGGAGGATCTGTGCTCCAGCCTCCCTGGGGTAGTAAAGGCTCCTCCTTCAGGAGTCTCAGCATGGAAATTAAGTCCTGGGGCTGGGGGTGGGGGTGTCGCACTGCTGGGTGAGACCCAGGAGAGCAGAGGAGAGGAGACGTGGCCAGCCCCAGGCCACACCCTAGCTGACTGACACTGACCACATGGTCAGCGCTTGTCCTCAGCTCCTGCAGGATCCCGTTGGCCCTACTCCTCAGATTCCTGAAATTGTTAGGCTCCCCTGAGCTGGAATTTTTAGGTCCAGACTCAGAAGTCGTGGTGTGTGCTCTCAGGTTCCTTACATAAGGTACAAAAAAACACTGCAACCATGCAAACAATCTGAAGCAATTACTGTTTTCTCATTCAAGGCATTGCCCTTTAGTTTCTTTTTTTTAAAGCGTATTTTATTTATTTATTTATTTATTTATGGCTGCATTGGGTCTTCGTTGCTGGGCGCGGGCTTTCTCTAGTTGTGGTGAACGGGGGCTACTCTTCGTTGCAGTGCGTGGGCTTCTCACTGTAGTGGCTTCTCTTGTTGCAGAGCACGGGCTCTAGGCACATGGGCTTCAGGAGTTGTGGCTCGCGGGATCTGGAGCGCAGGCTCAGTAGTTGAGGCTCATGGGCTTAGTTGCTCCGCGGCATGTGGGATCTTCCCGGACCAGGGCTCGAACCCATGTCCCCTGCATTGGCAGGTGGATTTTTAACCACTGCGCAACCAGGGAAGCCCGACCTTTAGTTTATTCATTGAAAGTCTTTGGCAGTGAAAGTTTTTTGCCCCATTTGGTGGGGTTTTGAGTTTCAGGTTACTTGCTTGGCTGGTACAGCAGGGAGCTCCCAGCCTGGGACATGGGCTCCTGCTCCTTGCTCAGGCTTTGGGAGGTACTTTGCTTGGCGTGTGATTTGAGGGGTTTCCCAGTGTGATGTGTGCCTCCTGCCCTGAGGCTGCAAGCCCTTCTGCCTTTTGTTCCCTTCAGTAGAACGTTGTTGCATGTTGAAAATCAAGAAAACTAGAGAAGCATGGTCAGAAGAGGCCTGGGGAGGGAGTGAGGTCAACAACAGTAGGAAGTGGTGAAAATTGAGATGAACTGGGAAGTCCATATTCTGTGTAATTAAAAACATAGCATCAAGGGAAGGAGAAGGCAAACTACAGATGGGAGAGAATATTTGCAAAAGACGTCTGATAAAGGACTGTTACTCACAATACACAATGAACTCTTTAAACTCAATAAGAAAACAAACAATCCAAATAAAAAATGGACAGGAGATCTGAAAAGACACCTCACCAAAGAAGATACAGATGGCAAATATGCTTATGAAAAGATGCTCCACATCGTGTGTCATCAGGAAAATGCAAATTAAATCAATGAGATATCACTACACACCTATTAGCATGGCCAAAATCTGGAACACTGACAACACCGAATGCTGGTAAGGGTGTGGAGCAACCAGAACTCTCAGTCACTGCTGGTAGGAATGCAAAATGGTACAGCCAGTTTGGAAGACAGTTTGGTGGTTTCTTACAAAACTAAACGTACTCTTACCATGTGATCCAGCAATCACATTCCTTGGTATTTACCCAAAGGAGTTGAAAACTTATGTCCACAAAAAAACTTTGCACACGGATGCTCACAGCAGCTTTATTCATAACTTTCAAAACTCGGAAGTTTTGTCCTTCAGTAGGTGAATAAACTGTGGTCCATCCAGACAGTAGAATATTATTCAGCCAAAAAAAGAGCTATCAAGCCATGAAGAGACATGGAGGAACCCTAGATGCACAGAGTGTCCAAGACCAAGAGTGAACCCTAATGTCAACTGTGGACTCTGGGTGATGATGATGTATCCCTGTAAGTTCACCAGTTCTAACAAATGTCCCATCTGGTGGGGGATCTTGATAGCGGAGGATGTTGATGGTGGGGCAGGCTGTGCATATATGGGGGCAGGGGATACATGGGGAATCTCTGTCCCTTCCTCTCGATTTTCCTGTGAACCTAAAACTCTCTAAAAATAAAGCTAATTTAAAAGAAAAAAAGATAATAGTAAAGGCTGTGTGAGGGAAGTGGCCTGTGGTGTTGTGTGTTCAGGATTTCCCTGTTAATATACATATAGCCAAATTACTCAAAACGTAACTGTGACATTAGCTAATTCACTGAGAGGTTAATCACAGAATCAGTGATTAACTCCAGAACTGGCAGGATGCAGAGATCACCTTGCTCTGACTTCTCATCTTACGGGTAGTGACTCCAGCATTGTGACCAGGAATGCAGTCAGAGTGGCACAGATGGAATTAGACCTGGAATGGTTTTGCTCAGGGTTTGCAGGGTTATGTTTTTAACCTGTTTTTCTTTAGTTTAATGAGCTGATCCATTCTTTGGCACCAGAAGCAGCACAGCTGCTTCATAGAGCTGTCTTTGACATAGAGAGTCAGAAACCAAAGGCTGTTATGTACAGTCTTCCCCCGAAAGCAGAATCACGATAAAGAATCCTCATGTTCAGCGTCTTTGCTTAAATGTGAGATTGTGGGACTCATGAGTGCAGTGTCACCACTGGTACACTAATTAGGTTTGTCTGTAGGTAAGTAAACCTCATTTTGCGCTGCCTGGAGTCAGACTCAGTGGCTTTAAAGAGCCAGTGCTTTAACTTTACACTTACGTAGATGTTTATTCACCTGTAGTTGTGAAAATCAAGGAATTTGGGCTCAAAAATTGGTGAAAATGCTAAAGTTCGAACGTTTATGTATTAGTATATCACAGTGCATGTGTGGATATATTTAGAGCTCCACGATTTAAACACTTTTCTTGATTTTGTAATATTCAGGTGTAGCATTCTCAATTAACAGGTGTCAGAAGGATTAAATTTTGAGGGATATCTAAATTCACTGAATTTAAAGCTTTTCACTTAAAACGTTATCACAACTAAATGTAGCCAACAGTTTATGCCCTATGGATATTTATTGATTAAATGACATATATCAGACAACACACTTTGTTTTTAGTTTTATTTATTTATTTTATTGACATATAGTTGATTTACAGTGCTGTGCCAGTCTCTGCTGTGCAGCAAAGTGACTCAGTTATACACATTCTTTTTCAGATTCTTTTCCATTATGGCTTATCACAGCATGCTGAAGATAGTTTCCTGTGCTATACAGTAGGACCTTGTTGTTTATTCATTCTAGATGTAATAGTTTGCATCTACCAACCTCAGACTCCCAGTCCATCCCTCTCCCCCTCACCCTTAGCAACCACAAGTCTGTTCTCTATGTCTGTGAGTCTGTTTCTGTTTTGTACATAGGTTCATTTGTGCCATATTTAGATTCCACATGTAAGTGATATTATATGGTGTTTGTCTTTAAAAATATGGAACGCTTCACGAATTTGAGTGTCATCCTTGAGGGGCCATGCTAATCTTCTCTGTATCGTTCCAATTTTAGTATATACGCTGCCGAAGTGAGCACTCACTTTAATACACAGATGTAGGCAGTATATTAACAAACCTTGGAAGTACAGTCAGTGCTTAAGATCTGTTATGTTTTCAGATCATCTGTATTATCTGAAGAGGCAAAATATTAAAAAGCTAAAAGGTTTTGTAATTTTCCAGTTTTCTGCTTATTTGCGCAGAAGTGAAAGTTCTGTGGCTAATAGTTGATGGCAGCAGAACAGAAAGATAACAGAGTTTTGGGGTGTTGATAGCCCCAGGCTTTGAGCATAGAGGGAGGGCGCCAGGAAATGTGCAGGGCCAAGTGGTGGAGAGCAGAGAAAATGATGTGATGGACGTCAGGAAGACCCATGGGCCTCAGAGTCCAGTCAGGTTGAAAGAATTCATGTATTTCCCGGAGAGAGACACTGTCTCTTCCCATAGATGCCCAAATTGTTTATAGTTGGGATATGCATCTTTATGTAAGCGTTCTTACTCAGAAAGCCGCTGTGGATATGGAAATACATTTTTTGTGTAATGCCGAAGTCATTTAAATTCATTTCTGACTTTCTTTTTTCTTCCCCATCCTAAATTAATCTCTAATAAGTCTCTGCATATACATACACGTCTTTAAAGTATATAATGCACAGTATGGCTGGTTTAAGCTCTGTATTACCATTACTTAAAAATTACATTTGATGTTTCACTTTTACTTCTGATCATTTTTTCAGTATGTCCATGTTTTAAATTTCACAGTGGAATTTCCAGCATCACCCCAGTTAGTGGTGCTCCCTGATCTATATAAAAACTGTCCACTATCTTAGCTTATTAATTAGCAATCTTGGTTCAAAATCTTTGGATCTACTGAAATTTGACACAGCCTTCTAAATTTTGTTGCATGACTTTTTTGTTTTAGTACTATTCATTAATTCAGATATTTTTCAGGGTGTAAGTAAAGTGAACTGTACCAGGAAGCAGTGAGCATGTCCTTGGTTATTCATGAGCTTGTATTGTGGGGAAAAGCATCGTTTTTCTCTGAGTTAAGCTTCATGTTTTCTCTGTTATCGCCAAGACTAGATCAAGGTTTTTTGTGGAAGAAGCAGCTGTTTAAAGTACCTTGTCACCCTCAGCATTTGCACATCTGTATGTCGGTTTCCCTGGTGTCAGCATCGACCCCTTCCCTCTGCAGCGTCAGAAGCAGGAGCGTGACTTCTAACCACATGGTGCGTTTGTAACTGGATGCACGCGGGGAAGGAGTATTACAGACAGCAAGAGACCGTGTCTGTCCTCCCTGTACTCAACTCAGAGTCGTGTTGGTGGGAGGGTTAGATTTCAGCCCAGTTTTGATGATGAAGGTGACGGATTGGGCCCTGAGAGAGGCTGTGTCACCGTCCTGCCTAAATGGCACCTCCTCTGGGACCTGTGGTGTGAATGTGGTCAGAGCAGCTTATCTGTCTGTCACGTCTTCCCGCAGGAATGGAGGCCCCGCTGGACGAATCGGTGATTGAGTGAGTGGGTTTGTGAGCCTGGAAAGTTCAGAAGTGGGACAGGCTTATGCTTTGCCTGTTTACTGGCTTTGGTCCAGCCTGGGCTCTTGCTCCAGTTGGCCTCCCATGCACGGCCTTATCCACAGTGTGCTTCCTGTGGCCACCGCACAATAGCAGTTCTGGAACATCATCCTCTGTGGGTCCCCTCAGAACCTAGGGGCAGCGGTGGGGAGGCTGAGTGCCAGCCTGAGGACCGGCCCAGACCCTATGGCCAGGAGAACGTCAGGCGCTGGTTAGCTCAGGCCTGGGCTACCTGAGCCAACCACCATGGCAGGGGCTGCAGGGGGAGGATGGATATCAAAGAAAAATCGGCCTGTTGTCAGCAAACAGATGGAAGTGGGTACTGGATGGGCAGCTTGAAAAGTTCATGCTAGTTCCATATGCAGAACCCAGGCTTGCAGATCTGACGTAGGAATTCCCATACTGTTGAAGTGGGTTAAATAGTGAAGTGGCCTTTAGACGTGGTTGGAGTGGGTTAGTGTAAAACAATCCTTCTCACTTCCTCCTTAACAGTAAAACTGTTTACTTAGAGAGTCAGAGGAGATGAGGAATGGGCTGCTGGGATTGTTGTCCGAGGGGAAGAGACCTGTTATTGCACTGTGCAGGAACTTTCGTCACACCAGCTCTGGGGGCCTCTCCTGCCTCCCCTGTCCCATGAGGCAGTGACAGTTGCCCCATTGCTACATTCCCAACTTATTGGACGTTTAGGTTTAGTTTTCCACCAAACTCAGTTCTCGAGGGGACAGAGCCTCTTGTGGACAGAGGAAGTGCCATGAAATCAGTGCTGCAGACCCGCACGCTTGTCTAGGAGCAGAGGGCCGTGCTGCTACGAGTCTGCACTGGCTTTAGTGTCGAAGGGGAAGTGCTGCCTGGATAGAACAGTGTTAGTTCCTTAGTCACTTCTCCACGACTCAGCTGGGCAGCGTTCTTGGGTACTCGGAGCTGGAGCTGATGGGAGAACCATTGTTTCCTGCTCAGTTAGGGCCCCGAGCCTGTCCCAGTGCTGCAGCCCATTGTAAGACCACACATGGTTCTGAGGGGGAGCCTGATTCTGGAGTCGGTGCTTCTCCTAAGTTAGAGGGGAAGGTGGGTATTAATGTTTCCTTTATCGGTAAAATTCCCTCAAACCCCACCCACCCGGACAGCCATGCTCAGTGAAGCTCTGGCAGTCTCTCTGTGTTGTTCGAAGTGTGAACTTCACATGGAAGTGGAAGAATAGGTGTAGGATTTCACTGACATAATATATTTCTTTCCAGTAGAATTGCACTGAAGAGGCTCCCACGTTTCCTCTGACTCTTCGATGGCACCTAAGTGTTGCCTGACCCTCTGGCTTGCTGCTGATATCAACAAGTGACATTTTATAGCAGCACAAATAGGGGTGCCTTGAGGTAAATTCAGTGTAACATAGGCGTGTTTGTAAAAGAAAGGGGCCATCTCTCTGCTACTGACACGTTTGCTTGGAGTATTGATTTTGTTCCAACTCTGATGGAAAATGATGAACGGCGTCCAGTCTAATCTTTCAGAAATTCATTAGAAGTCGTTCACAGTTTGTCTGCTTGTTTTTTTCCTCTCATGATCTGAGTATAATGAGGAATTCCTTTTGTCATCATCACCAACAAGAAACTCGTATTTTGCAAGTCCTTGGGCACTGTGGTGAGAGCAGGTGCCAGTGCCCTGTCCTCAGGGAGCTCTCAGACCAGGTGTGACAAGTGTGGGCAGGTTCGTGTGGTGGGAGGAATCTTCAGGGGAGAAAAAATCCACAGATCCTGTGACTCCTCTCAACCCCTCTTCTTTTTGTTTGTTTTTCATTTACCGCCTCTGAAATGGGGATGCACTTTACAATCAAGGGAGCAGCCTAGTTTAATTAGCGTATTTTTACCTTGGTGGTAGGTAATGTAATTTGCCTTGGACTAGATTTGATGAATACAGTAAGTACTCAGAGAGGGAGGGGGAGGTGTTTCAGGGAAAGAGAATGGGCTTGGCAAGGTGGGGACTTGTGCGTGGAATAAAGAGCCGTAGGGATGGGGGTGGGAAGGGGCTTTAGTGCCAAGCTGCAGTGTGGAGGCCGTGTGGACTGGGTGGGGCAGTGGAGTCCAGCATTAGAATGTTCCCATGGAATCAGGCATCCACAGGTGTTCGTCCCACCAGACCTGAATTTCTGCATTCCTTTCTTAAAACCCACAAGGTGAGGAAAAAGCTCTGGCGCGGGTGAGTTGTTATATCCAACAGCCATCTCTGGAAAGAGTCTAGACAGCTCTTTCAGGTTGGTGATGGCCTTGGACCTGGGAGTTGGGTCCCTGTTGAGCCTTGTGTCCCTGCGTGGGCACCAGGCAGAGCGGGACGGATGAAGGATTCTGGGCTCAGTGCAGATCACCTGCAAAGCGAGCTTGTCAGGAAAGGCTTGATGCCACATCACCCTGCAGTACCCTCAGGGTCCTGTGTGAGTCTAGGCTGACTCCATGTCATCCTCAGACTTCTGAAATGTGGGGGTTAAGTGTGGTTCTGTATTATGCATAGGGTGACGACACGTACACCTGCTTACTCAAGGACCCATGGTGCTCGCTGCTGAGGGTCATTCCAGGAAAGGTTGTTTCCATGCACCAGTGGATGCACTTCCCATCGACAGCAAGTAGTCAGTGGCCCAGGGTACCTTTTTTTGTATAAGTTGCCAAGAAAACCCCTAAAGCCATAGTTGCCGCCTCTTGGAGGAACTGCCCTTCTCTGGTGTGTCTATCGCTTCTGCTGCTTCTGTTTCTCTTATCTTGAGATACTGAGTTAGTATAGTATCATTCATATTAACTTCAAATCTGAATTTGCCTCTGATTTTTAAAGAACAGGTACATCGATAAGCTTGTGTTGCTGTTTAACTGGAAAGCCAGGGTGTGCTGATGTATCTGGCAGGATGTGACAAGCAGAGTGACCAAGAATTCGCGTCCTATTTCTTGGGTTGGCTTTTCCCAATCTACAGATGTGGGGTGAGGGTGACAGCCTGCTCACCACCTGATACTTTGTGCTCCTTGAAGAGGGAGGACTTTGAGCCGAAGCATGGCTAGTAATGTGTGCGGATTCTAAGTAGGGACGAGGGACAGCTGCTGAGTGATTCAGCTGGCACTTGCACACACAGGAAATAGTCCGATGTTCAAAAATTCCTCCTTGTGTGGTTGTCACTAAAATGGGCACAATAATGTGTATTCACTGAGTTCCAAAGAAAGAGGGTCTGGGGCTTCCCTGGTGGCGCAGCGGTTGAGAGTCTGCCTGCCGATGCAGGGGACACGGGTTCGTGCCCTGGTCCGGGAGGATCCCACATGCCGCGGAGCCGCTGGGCCCGTGAGCCATGGCCGCTGAGCCTGCACGTCCGGAGCCTGTGCTCCGCAACGGGAGAGGCCACAACAGTGAGAGGCCCGCGTACCGCAAAAAAAAAACAAAACAAACAAAAAGAAAAAACAAAGAAAGAAGGTCTGTAGGAAGGTTATTAAACTTGGAAGACTTTCTCTAACCCCTCCTACGTTTGTGGTCGAATCCTGACATCACCAGTGGGGCTGGGGAACGGCCCCCTCACCGTCACCCTCACGTACCTTCTCACACTGTTGTTCCATGACAGTGGGGAGTAGGACATGGGGTGGGTGGGAAGCTCCACCAGCATTTAGGATAAACAACCAGTTTCCTGTGGACCTTATGAGTACAAGCTATTCCACTGGGTGAGGGATTCCCTACAATGTATCCCCCCAACCCAAATCAAAGGAACTAGTTTTGAGCATAAACACGTTCTTAATGTCGTAGCTTTTACAGCGGAACCCTACTGTGGGGCCGTTAGTTTTGTCTTAGTCCACCATTAGCAGATCCAGGAGCGTCTTGTGTTGATGGTGAATGTTTACCATCGTGTGTAAAGAAGGGAGTGAACCTTTATGTATATACTGAAATCAGATGAGACACGATTGCTGTGCGATCCCTGCAGGGGTGCTTACAGCTTTTTTTGAGGGCTAAATTCTTATTTTTGGATATCATGACATCTTTTAAAGCTGCCTTCACTTACTAAAAATCAGCATAAGTATGAAAATCAGTCTTGGAGTAGAAAGGGATATACTTCAACTGAGTAATAACTATGCATATGTTAAAAATATCAGCTAAAAATTACTCGAAGTGTTAACCATGAATGGATACAAAATGCAAGCTGGAAGAGTTATTCTTTCAGTATCAAAATTTTAAAAGGTTTTTGTGACACTTTTAACTATGGACAAATTACTATTAAAATTCAGCTACATTTATAACATTTTAAATAACTAATTGTTTTACATTATTTGTTAACTTTTCCTGAGGCATTTTGCATAGTTACGTAATTAATGTTTATCTCTTTGCCAGAATTCTGTTCATTTTTTTTTTAGATCAGAAACCTAAAATGAAATGTTTCCTTTCCATTAAATTGTTATTGAGCTATGTAACTATCAATTTGTGAATGTGAGAACAAGATTATCTTGTCTCTTTTGGGATAATTCTTGCTTAATAGTGATAATGCTAAATGTTAAAATTATAGAACAGCTTATTTCTTTGGAAATTAGTATTTGCATGCTTGCCAGGTGAGAAATGTTGAAAATGCGGACATGAAGAAATTAAATTGCATTCATTTTGTATAGAAAGAAGACATTAAAAACCCCTTTTGTCTTTTGCCACCACTGTGTTTGCTTAGGTACAGAAATGAGGTCGTTGTAGGCACTTAGAATCTTATCTTTCACTTCCACAGTACTAAGCAAACATAGTCTCCTAATTCCAATACTCAGACTCTTGATTATCAGATCCAGGGGAATGGATGATAATATACGTGAGCGTTGGCATTTGATATGTGGGAGTCCTAACCACACACAGGCTGCTGGAGTGGGAGCCACTGGGCCACCAGGGCTTGGAATGTGCGTGGCTGGGAGCAATGAAGACAAGGAAAGAAAATGCTGGCAAGAAAGCAGCAGCAGTGCCCATGAGGGTTGGAGTCTGGGACCCTTAAGAATGAGGGGGAAGCAGACACCTCTGGGCTAATCCCTGGGGCCTATCCCTGGAAGAAGCCATGGTCTGGAAGGACCAGGATAGCTGCTCCGGGTGGTCTGAGCTCAGCCCTCCCAGCTTGAGAACTCTCTTGGCAACAGCTGCCCTGGAGGCAGGCTGTGAAGATTCAGTGGACAGAGATGGAAAGATGCTGAGAACAGGGCTGATGCTCTCACGACCGTTGGGTGCCAGCAAGTGGGAAACACTTGACCAGCTAGGCTTCCTGAACTGAGCTGCAGGTCTGCTGCTTAAACACTCTGAGCACATCAGTGGAAACTCAGATTTCGTGCGCAGCAGTGGTGAAGGGGACACTCCCTCCTGGTTGGAATGTCTGAGTAGAATAAAGCGTAAGGAAACGGTGTAGTTCATCAGTGTGAGCAGGTGTCCATGGTGGGATCGAATAGACATTCCTCAGAGCCAGTGAGATAAGCGGGACCTTTTCTCACTCTGATGTGACTGACATTCATGCTGTTCCTGCCCATATGCAGACAAGAGGAGGTGTCACTGGGAGCTGGTTCATTTTCCTGTTTTCTGATTGGAAATTCATGGTTTAAGTTCAGCTGGCATCAGTCTTTACATCGTTGAGCTTGGAAGCTTTTCAAACACTCAGCTGTATGAGCAGGGATCGTCTGCATCCTGTAGCCTCCACAATGGGTAGCCGGGGTGTGAAGTCCTGTCTTCACCATTAGTGTTTGCAAATGCCTGTCTCTTTGCATAAAAGTTTGTTTTTCTTGAAGGTTCCAGTTAGATCCTTTTACTTAATGAAATACTTAAAACTGTCATGAAGATGAATCTGCCAGCCACCATGAGTGAACGTGGGTGGGTTTTGTTTGTTTTCCTGTGGTGAATATTTTACTAGTGTAAATACTTGCATGAATGCTGAACACTGGGGATGGTGTCATTTTTCTGCTCATTCCCTCTTGGTTATAGTTAATGACTTCCACTTGGAAGGTGTGTCAGGCACAGTGAAGGGTGAGGATTACGGGCCACACTGAAGAGTAACCTTTGGTTCAAACCCTGCACAGGTGTCTGTTGCTTTTGGGTAAAATTAAGTGGTGATTTCCATTCTCAAGGGAAACATACACAAACACACAACAGAAATAGCTTTAAAAAACAAACCTTTTAGTTTATGCGAGGTCCAGCAAATTTAGCTTGCAAAGTTTAACCATTTTCTCCTAGAAGGCATTATTAATTCGGTGGCTTTTTTTCTAGAAGTCATTAATTCAGTAGTATAAGTTAAATATATTTCTTTTGCCTGAAACTAATCACGGATTCTAAAACCAGTGACTAAAAATGGAATGTTAGGGCTTCCCTGGTGGCGCAGTGGTTGAGAGTCCGCCTGCTGATGCAGGGGACATGGGTTCGTGCCCCGGTCCGGGAAGATCCCACATGCTGCGGAGCGGCTGAGCCCATGAGCCATGGCCGCTGAGCCTGCACGTCCGGAGCCTGTGCTCCACAATGGGAGAGGCCACAACAGTGAGAGGCCCGCGTACCGCAAAAAAAAAAAAAAAAAAAAGGAATGTTAAATTAGGTATAGTGCCCCTGAAGGAAAATACCCAATATTGGATACATGTATTTAGAAAGTGTAGGACTCTTAAACGTCACGTGCTTTTGACATACACTTTGTTTACTAGTTTTGACCTACATTTGTAAGAACACATATCTTAAGTTGTTTGGATACAACTGCAGATATGTGTGCTCATGTATGTATAAATATTCAGTGTTTTTCTCCCTTTCCATAAACAAAGAAGACGTCAACACTCTTCTATATCAGTATTAGTAGTAGAGAGCCATTTTTTCCCTCAAAATTAGAAGTCAGTTTTCAGGAAACCCTTATAATCTTTGTGAATTTGGTTTACCTTAATAATATGCCTCTAGGACAAAAACAAAAACAGAAACAAACCAGAACCACATATATTTGTGGGCTGCATTTAAAAATTTTCAATACCACACGCCTTAGGAAGGTAAACATTTACGAACAGAAAATGTAAAAGGACCCATTAAGGGCAGTTGGTGAGAAAGCACTGGGGTAAAAAAGCAGTCACTGGGTTACCCTGATGTGTCCAACACTTCAGTGGATGTGTTAAGTGGCTGACTGTACCCTGACTGCAGGGCCTATGGGAAGCCCAGGAATAATGGTCAGGAATGTCCCTGCTCCTTACCAGGTAGGCAGGACAGACAACAGTCTCAAGGTGGGTGGAAATTTGAGTTTAAGTGCCAAGGACTCCAAACAGTGTAGGCATGGAAGAGTTACTGTAGATGAGTGAACAGTGTTGTACATCCTTAACCACTGGGCTTGCACACTGAGTTAAGTGTCATTTCATTTTCACCTTTGCTTTTCTACCCTGGTCCTTGGCTTGTCTGAATTGCTTTGCTATCCAAGTTAGTTTGCAACATGAGCACATTTTCACATTGTCTTTGCATATTGATTTAAGCTTTGATTACTCATTATTTTTTCTTATTTCAAATGGAAGAGGGTTTTTTTTTCTTATCCTGTGATTGTATGGAGCATATTTTGGAATATGCATACTTTGTAAAGATTACCTGTAAATACACATGTACTCGAAAATCCAGCAGAGATTGTGGGTTCCAAAACTAAAACAGAGATCTTTGTTTACAGCGCCTTCCACTTCTAATGACACATCAGTGGGTAGAGGATTGTATACATTATGCTTCATTATTTACCTTTTGAATAGATGTATTATTAATAATTGCCACGTGATCAAAGTTGGGCAAAATGTTTAGAAGGCATAATGTTTCCATAAGTTAGAAGTTTGTACTGTCATGGTTATTCTTATTTAACATTAGGTAGTGGACTCATCCAAACTTTATCACACACGTTATATGCCAAGATTGTCCAGATGCTTTATTCCCAGTAGTTCAGGGTAATTTTGACCTTGAAAGTGATTTTGTGCACAGGAAGCCTCAGTGTTTGCTGGGGGAATTCCTGTAGCTCATTGGTCTCACAAAAAGAAGTAACCATTATACAAACTTACTCAAAATAACTGGCCTACTACACGTCTTCTAGTATGTTTTTTGCCCTCCTGCCCCCCATCCCCCCAAATCCTTTAACTGCAGGCCTTTTCAGGACAGAGCCATTATTTTAGAAAGCAGGATTTTTAAGTTTATATGTATAAATATTTAAACATATAATTATATAATATTTATATATGTTATATATATTTATATGTGTATAATTTGAAGATAAAATGATATAAAAATCCTAGAATATTCTGCATCTTGCAAAACTATAAGAGGGAGATAATATTCAGTCATTTTTATCTTTCTAATAAAATCTTTGTCTCCATTTTATTCCCATTACTTGCCCAGATGGGGCAATTTGTTTAAGAAAGTCACTGGACTCATTAATTTAGGCACCACTTTATGTACATCGTTAAACATGGTTTAAAAGTGAGAATGTAACTGTTATTTAATCTTTCATTCAGCAGTTGTTTAGTGATAGGGGTTGTGTCTGTTTCTGGCACATAGTAGGATCTCTTGTATGAATGAATGGGAAAATAAAAGTCAGGGTCACTTCCATGGTGTTTGGGAATTTTGAGTAGGAATGAGTATGAAGCTTATTTAATAAGGGCCAAGTGAAAGCTGTATTTTGTACCATTTCAGAGGTGATTCAGTCTTTTTTTTTTTTTTTTTTTTTTTTTTGTGGTACGCGGGCCTCTCACTGCTGTGGCCTCTCCCGTTGTGGAGCACAGGCTCCGGACGCGCAGGCTCAGTGGCCATGGCTCACGGGCCCAGCCGCTCCGCGGCATGTGGGATCTTCCCGGACCGGGTCACGAACCCGTGTCCCCTGCATTGGCAGGCGGACTCTCAACCACTGTGCCAGCAGGGAAGCCCGGTGATTCAGTCTTGGACAGTAGCAGTGTGCTCTTCAGATCCTGGATTTCCAGAAGGTCAGAGTGCCCCTTTGATACTGTGTTCTATCCCGTCTGAGAGAAGAAACAGAGGGCTGTGGTGGCCCCTCATTTCAAAGAGGAAAACGAGGCTTACATCACCGTGCCTGTGACAGGCGGTCTCCTGGCCAGCATCTTGGGCTTCCTGAAGCTGCTCGGGGCCCTGCTGGTGGGAAAGGCAGGACAGCTGCAGGGAGCAGTGTGTGAGCCTACCTCTGACCCTGACCGCTGGCTGACCTGGGGCAGGGGTGGTTTTTGAGGGAAGTGAGTACGTCTACCAGGGTGCTCCTAGTGTGTGGATTTGCGCAGAGGACCTGAGCTGGCCCAAATCCCTGTAAACATTTATAGGTGGTCTGGGCTTGCTGAGGGGGTCGCCAGTTTTATTTTCTGGGTCTAAACTTACTCTCTGAGGTGGCCCAGGAACCTTTCTGAGCAGGAGCTGACCAGCTTAGAGTTGGGGTCCATCCACCCCCCTCCAACCATGGTGATCTTGGGTCCCTAAGCTAGCACTTGGGTCATTATGAAGTTCCAGAGATCAGTGTGTCCATTCTGTAGGGTAACATGAACAGTTTGATGAATGACGACTAGAAGTCCCAGGTGTCCTTTGGAAAAGCCCAACAGTTCAAAAAGGGACACAGATGATAGATGTGGCTGCCTTGGTTCCTGGGGCCAGTGCTGGCAACCAGTCTGCAGGTGCACATCCACCAGTCTTGCCATTGAGGGGATCAGGTGGTGTCGTTTCCACTGAACAAGCTATTCTCAGTCCATTCAGAGTAATCAAGAATGTTGAGGAGGGTCTGCCTGCTTAGGGGAGAAAATTATCTAGACTAAGTTTTTCAGAATTGGTTCCTTCCACGAAAACAGGAAGTCATTCTTCATACGGTCAACAGTTCTTTGTAAACTAGAGTAACGTTGGTAAGAAATGTCAGTTTGCAAATAAATCATACAGTACAGAGAAACTTATACGTAAGCATTTACAGAGTTTTGAAATTTTTTATTAATTATTAGCCAGTAGGATTCAACATATTCTCACAGGTTCCTTAACTCAGTGGCACAGTGGAAGTTTTTTTGGGCCTCGGCTGTCCCTGGGGTAGAGTGTGAGTTGGCACTGAGGTGCTGTGTATGCTGATGGAAGATTAAATAGTCAAGGGAAGATACAGGGGGAGGTGAGCAGATTTCCTCCTTGAAGAATTTTATTTAGCTGAGAAGACATGGGTAGAAATTGAATTTCAGGTAAATAAAATGTAAGTCAAACCGTCACTGATGGACAGAAAGTGCATTCCTAACAAGCCCACTAAAGAAAGCTGCCTGGGGACCAGCAGAAGCAAGGATGACAGTGTCTGCACTGCGGCAGATGCTGGGCCTGGCCCCATCCTGAGTCCTGGTGGAGTGGGAGTTGGCCGGGACTGGGAGAGAGAAGCATGCGAGGCTTGTGTAGCCCAGGTGGCTGGCTGTCAAGAGACATCATGTTCCCCCAGAGTCGCCTGCGCACAGCCAGCAAGGTTCAGGGGAAATGCTCCAAGCACTTTCCTTCAGTTGGTTATCTTATGTTCAGACCAAGAATGCTTTCTTGGACTCAACACTTTGTAGATGTCTTATTCCTTTCTTTGCCCTTAGTGAAGCAAGAAGTGATCACAGGCCAGAAGAGTAATGGGGACAAGATTGTTGTCGCCACAGAGAAGATTGCTAGGAAATAGGTCAACTGCATAGCGGAATGTTGCAAAAACTGAAGTGTTTTTAAAACTCTTCACAGATATCTTCCCTATCCCAGCCTATTCCAAAATAACTAATTTTGTGGCACTTATGTTTTGAGATTCCACCTCCCAGTGTATGATAGTTGCCTCAAGAAATTTCACTTCTGCCTCCCTCCATGTTCCCTGTATTCTGTAGCCCACGTCCTGGGGGACTGTCACAGTGAAGCGTCTGTCTTACCATTGTGCTCTTTAGACGGTTGAGCCATCCGGCTTCCACAAATCAGGTTTGTCTAGATCTATGTAACTGATGTGCATCGTGGGATTGATCTTTACTGGATCACGTGTAAGTTTGTAGAGGATAAGTTTTTGGCAGAAGACAGAGTAGTCAGCTAATTGCAGCACCAAACGGGTGTTACAAGTTGAGGTGAAGGTTCTTCCCTTCCTCCTTACCATCAGTGAGGATTCATTCTGAAGTTGGTAAAAAGAAAAGTAGCTGCTACGGTGGAACAACCAGAAACTGCTGGAGGAGATAAAGTGTGTGTACTTTCTCCTTGCCCGGTAATTTTTTTTAAATCTGCAAGATACACTTTAGCATCTTTTATATTTTTCTTCAGTGATTCATTTACTTGAAAAAACAGAAGTCTTCCCACACAGACCAATATTCAAAATCTATTAACAGTTTGTGGGGATGGGGAAGGAATCACAGGGTTGGGCTTTTCTGTTTTTTTTGTTTTTTTGTTTTTTTCATTTACTTCCACTTAAGCACTTAAGCTCATTGTGCCAGAAATGGTTTTTTAAATTTAACTGTGGAGAAAATATGAGTGTGTGTGTACTTAAATATTTCCTCACAAGAGAGGGGGCTCATTGGGGTTCATCCAGCTGATGTGATGGGTTGATGTTTTCCTGCGTTTGGTCCATGCATGTTCCTGTGACATGTAATTTACATAAATGCTCTGTAAATCTTGTGTTAAAAGGGCCTTGTTCCTGCTCAAAAAAAGCAGTTTTTGCCTTGGTTCTGCCTCTAGACAAAAGAGCTGTCCGATTTTTGAGAGGGGCCCTTCCTCTGCCCCCTACACATGGAATCTCCAGCAGGGTGGTCCTCACGGCTTGAAGCTCCAAGTGGTGGATGTATTCGCTTTGTGCCCTATCCAGTGATGATGGGATGGAGGATGTTCTTACTGATGAGGAGTTTACAGTGTGAAAGGGGAATGTGGTTGCCTGAAGCCAGGAAGCTAGTGCACAGAACCTAGACCTTGTTTATCTGTGATGTGCTCACCTGGTGTGACGTGGCATCCTGGGACTGCAGGGCTCCCAGTGGGGGCAGTGAGACCCCACGGGTGGGCACAAGGAGGAGAGTGGGCTTCTGAGTAAGTGGAGGACTTGGTGCTCTGGGTTGAGGGTCTGCCTGGGATGCTGGGTGAGAACAGCAGCCCCTCCCCAAATGTCGGGAGAGCACGAGCACCCTTCAGCGTGGGCTGGATGCCCTAGTTACCAACCTACCGCTTCACATTCAAAGAGAAATTTTAAACCATGCTTCGCTCCTAAACTGTGTTTTTAGGCTTAATTAAAATTACCTGATTCCCATAAGCCCTGTTTTCTTGTCTTAGGATCCTGTGGTGAATCCCCTGCTGTATTTCACGTTGAACTTCTGGGTTCTTGCACGTTTTCTCTCGCACACGCTGCAGCTGCTTGTCATGTTGGGCTTTGCCCAGTCTCCACAGAACCAGACCCCTGCTCCCCTCTGTCCCTTCTCGCGTGTGCATTCCTGTCCTCCCTTACATCTCTCTGCCTCTCCGTAGTCTCACCTCTAAGGGGGAGCCCTCTGGGTCTGCTCTGCACCTCTGCTTTCACTGCAGGGCTCTTGAGGCTTTGTAGATCCGAGTCTGGCTCCTCATTGTACAGATGGGAAAACTGAGGGCTGGGGAGGTTGTGCTCCTGGCCAACTTACAGCCGGGTAAGTGACCCCCTGGGAGCCAGTCCCCGCTTCCCGAATCCAGGTCTGTGCCTTCTCCACACACAGGGTTATGGCTGCTTGTGCTGTGGTTTTTCTTACTGTCAGGTCACGTGTGGTCAGGGCTGGGCCCTCCCTTCTTCGTTCATCCTGGCTAATGGCTCAGAGGATGTCGTCCGAAATGGTCAAAAGGGGATGAGCCAGGCACATACACTCTAGAATTGACCTGGAGTTGGACTGTTTTCTTCGGGAACCTAAGGATAGACGTTCCATATGGAAATGTGCATTATCAAAGGATCAGGATGATGAAAATCACAAAATGCTGGTGAAAGAAATCAGAGTTAAATACCTTGTTCATGGATCAGATGATGCAATGTGTAAAGATATCAATTCTTCCTAAATTGATCTGTAGATTTAAGAGAACTCCTATCAAGTACTCAGCTTTGTGGTAGACATAACAAACTTTTCCTAAAATTTATGTGGAAAGGGAAAGGCCCTCGAATAGCCAAAACAGCTTTGACAAGAATAAAGTAGGAGAAATCATTCTTCCTCATGCTAAGGCTTCCTGTGTAGCCACAGTTGTCAAGAGTGTGGGTTAGACCCACGGTGCAGTGGAATGGGGTGGGGAACTCAGACCTACACAAAATGCCCAATTAATTTTTGACCAAGGAGCAAAACCAATTCAATGGCGGAGGGATGACCTGTTCCATAAATCATATTGGAGGAATTGGACATCCATAGGCCAAAAAAAAAATCTAGACCTGAATCCCACACCTTATACAAAAATTAACTTAAGGATCATAGATCTCAGTGTAAAATGTAAAACTACAAAACATCTAGCAAAATAGAGAAGTCTTCAAATCTGAGGATGAGGCAAAGAGTTCTTAGATTGAAACTAAAAGCACAGTCCCTAAAATGAAAAATGGATAAATTGGACTTCATCAAGATGAAAACTTCTGTTCTGTGGAAGACTGTAAGAGGATGAAAAGATGCTGGAACTGGGGGTGCCCCTGTGTTTGTAGACCTGCACTCACCCTTCCTGACTCTGACAAGTGTCAAAGTTAAGTGGTAACATCCGGACCTCACTGGCTAGAGTTAAGATTTCAACATAGTGCATATTTAAAATATATATTTTTCTTTCTGGTCATGCCATTAACTAAATGTTTTGAGGAACTTTATGGTTATTCCCATAAACGTACAAATCCCAATCATGTTGAGAATTTTTTTCCATCATCCTGAGCATTTGAATAAGTGTTGGTGATTTTATAATCCTAGAGGAGGGTTTATATTTATCCTGATTACCTTACTTAAAATATCCTTATAGAACTCAAATTTCTAAATTACTGGAAATATGGCATAAACCTGAGAAAAATGAAAGAGCGATAAATCCAGTCGTAAGATAGTAACAAAGGAAAACACAATAATTGGGAAGTGATGTGACGTCTCGAGATGTGGGCCCAGGCTCTGGAAGGACGTGAAGGTGCTGCTGATGGGTTTGCGCACAGTCCCGGAGCAGCCTTCGCCAGGCTCCGAGGACGAGGCCCCGCGGTCTCACCACCCTCTTAGTGGTAGGTCAGTGGGTGGGGAGCGGGCGGGCGCTGGGGACTGAGATCCAGAGCTGCGAGCCACTGTGTGGTCGACACAGGGAGAGCTGATGGCACCCCAGGTCCGGTTACTGTGGCGGGGATAAAAGAGAAGCGCGTGGATGCCTAAGAGGTTGGGATTTCAAGTTTCCTCGGGATTTCTGATACCTCTGTCATCTGCTGCCTTCGGCCTCATTCCCCTGGAGCCATCCTGCTCTTTGCATGTACTGCTGGCTGGCTCGCCCAGCATGGAATTCTTCCCGCCCAGCTCGGAGCGGGTGCCACACCTGGGAGCCTGGTAGTGTCCTTCACAAGTTTGCACATGTAGTAGGTACCACATGAGTACTTGCTGGGTTTTTAAACTATGTTTTCTTCCCTATTTCATGCTTTCTGAGACGTTTCACGTTCTGTGTATTTGATCTTTTCAACTACGGTGGAAGGTGATAGGTGTTATTACCAATATTTTATCACTGAGAAAGATGAGACCAGAGAAGTTAGCTGACATATGGTTTGTGTTCAGGGCGAAGAGAGGTTCCCGGTCTGCCTGCTTCTACTCCCCTGGACAGGTGGGTTCTTGCCAGGACAGCACAGTCTCTCTGCAGAAAAGAAAAGCTTCCCACAGAGATGACAAATGTGCCTCCAGCAGCTGGGTGGGAGGGGGAAGGCCGTCAAGGGTGCTCCCTAAGCCTTATAAAGCCAGCGGCTTAGGAGAGAGGCGTTCTGAAGGTTCCTGACAGCCATAAAATTCCAAACATGGAAATGATTGCTTTGTTATATAAAGCATTCGTTCCAGCATTAAATAATAAACTCCTGACACCAAGAATGGAAACCATCCCTGTTAGGCTGGTCTGTTTACTCGGCGCTCACCCAGCTGTGGAGGTGGCTCTGGGGCACATACTCCCCTCTTGGGGGTATTCCTGGCTCTACGGGTTGTCCTATTCTGACCCGACACCCACAGGGCTCTGCAAATTCCTGTGGGGTCCAAGTTTGCCAGAATGAGGCCAGGATGGAAAAAGAGAGGAGCTGCAGTATCACCTCCCTTCTTGCATTTCCTAGGCTGGTTTTTCCTTCACTTTTCTAAGACTCAGGGTTTGCCTGGAAACTCTGGACTACAATATAAGTAAGAAAAAGAATTCTTCCCAGGGTGGGGGCGGGGCGGGGGCGGGGAGAATGGTCTCTGTCTTAGTGAGATTCAACCGTACATTGGGGGCTTTACTTGACTTGCATTTTCAGTTCAAATTTATGACTTGGCTGTAAATCTCTCTTCCCTTTGTTACAGAACACATGAGAACTTTAATTTCTACTGTTGTAATTCTTGGTCTTATGGAGCTTCTTTGTCCAAGAATAATAATATAAATAACATTTTTGATAAAGTAGAAAGTATCTCAAAAAATCACTTTTATTTTCTCTTCACTGAAGTTACAAACGATTTATGTGTTTACTTTTCTGTCATACATTCTTATTCCTAAAATGAAAGGAGAGTTAGATGGGTGTCTTGAGTATCAAAGCATGGAAAATACACTCTTTGGAATTTTGTATGGGAAATTCTCAAGCAAGGGATCCTGTGGTCCATGTCCTTTAACATCAGCAACTGTTTGCGCCTTTTCAAGGAGCAAAATGTAGACGCAGCATGGGCGAAGTGATCTACATGTTTCCTTGATAGTGTTCTTTTAGCTTACAGGTTGAAAGAATACTAATTAACCTGCTGTAAACCATGGAATAGTCTTTATGGATTGATAGGTTTTAATAAAGTCTTGCTTAGAAATGTGATGTGAAGTAGGGTTCCTCTCTCTCATAGCCTTTCTGCATTGAGTTTACAAAGTTTCATCCTGAAGACTGTGTGCTCATTACAGATCCAAAGTGAGGAGCAGAGGGGAAGAGCAGCCAAAGTTGGATGCTAAAGCATCCAGCTTTAGCCTGAATGGATGTAAAGTGAAGAGAAACACTGTGTGTTTCCATGGTGATACCGTGGCACTGATTGTAGGTCAACCTCAGGCAGAAACCAAGGAGGGGCTCTGGGTGGATGGAGTTGTGTGTAAAGCTAGCCAGCTTCTGTCTTTCCTACCCATCGTTCATCCATCTTCCTTCCTTCTATCAGTCATCTATCTATCCTTTCAATTTATTCTTTCTATCTCCATTCATCTACCTCTCTTATCTGTCTTACTATATTATCCTCATTGGTTGCTTCAGAACACAAGATCGCCCTACTTATATAAATTTGCAGTGAGTTTGACATAGATAGTCTGTTGGACCTCAGTCTACCAGATGCTAAAGTAGCTCCAGAGTTAAAAATAACTGGACTTTCTGCGTGGAAAAGGAAACGCAGCGAGGACATTTTAGCCCTGATGCTTGGGACGCCTGAGGAGCCTGCTCCTGCCGCAGACGCTGGATCCTTTACGTAACACATGAGCCAGGCTGGTGTTTCACACACTTTAATAATGGAATAATCATCGATTTCCCTCTGTCCTTTCCCCACATGGCCACTAAATAGTTAAATAATCACCAGGCATTTTCCCTGATTATGAATGCAGCATCTGTCCAGTCACTTATTTGAAGTCATTCTGTATGTTGGTCTGCTGCTCATTTGTGATTAACTCCATCAATACATAGTCCTGGTCTGTAAAACAGAGGGGTCATACTCGGTTCTGTAGGACACTGACCCGTGAAGGTGTCACAGCCCGGCTTTGAAGATAAGCCACTCGTATATGTTACAGAAACAAACTGTAAGCAGCCATCTGAGGCCTCATGAGACTTGTGCAGGAATCTGTGTGGCCAGAGCGCAAGGCTGGGACGTCACTGAGACAGGGCAGGGGCTGGGGGCATGGAAACAGGCAGTGGGGTGAGAGGTTGTCCCTGAGCAGGGTGTCCGGATCAGGCGGAGAGCTGGGCAGGACATCCGGTGGCAAGAATGCTGACCAGTGTTCACAGAGTGGAGGCTCGAGTGGAGACTCTAGGTGTGGCTTTCATGGGAAAAGTTTTGGACTTGGACAGAGGCGGTTTTCTTCTTAGATCTGGGGGCCTGGGCGAGAAACATAACCATTATTTGCACCTCGATTTCTTACCTGTAAAATCAGTTGTTATAAGGATGAAAAGAGATTATTTAGGACGCATAGGACAGGGCCGTGTAGTTAATACTTCTGGCGATGCAGGCTGCACACTGTGTTGTGGTGCTTACCAGGGAGTATGGCTGTGTGCTGGTAAAACTTTATTTCCAAAAACAGCCCACAGGCTGGATTTGTAGTTTTCCAACCTGTGATTTAGATAAAATTCGTGGGGTGTGGAAGTTATTCAATAAATAGTGTCTCCCTTTCCCTCTTGTAGGTTTCGAAAGGTGATAGCAGCCTGGGATTTCTGAGTCATATCTGGAGGTTCTCCGAGCTGACTGCTTAGTGGCATGACTTAGTAGTGGAGCTGCAATAGAACACCTGCGTGGAGGTACTGACTCCGCCTCCCACCCAGCCTTTCTGAGTCTGTGGGGTCAGGAACCTGAGTGGACGCCCCTGTGAGGCCGACATTAACATCTCCCCTTTAAAGAGGAGCTGTGGCTTCACGCGGAAAGCGCCTGTGTTCCTTTAGGCCAGGATCTTAACAACTGGAGCTTTCCAAAGTAAGACCACATTTAAAATGAGAGTGAATAGTGAGTGTCCTTTGAGGTTGGCTTCAAGGGAGGGCCCCCCCCAATACTTAAACGTTCATCTGAGAAATTTTTAAAACTTGAGCTCAACTTCTGTCTTTTAATATTTCTACTAGCTTAAATGGTTGATCCTCAGCCTTTACTATATGTCTGCCTTTACTAGTGGGATTTTTCTTTTCCTATAGATTCTTCTTGTTGTAGCCTTTTCTTTTCCACTTAGAGAAGATCCTTTAACATTCCTTTTAGGGTAGGTTCAGTATTGATGAAGTCTTTTAGTTTCTGCTTGTCTGAGAAGTTCTTTATCTCTTCTTCAATTCTGAACGGTAACCTTGCTGGGTAGAGTATCCTAGGTTGCAGGTTTTTACCTTTCAGCACTTTAAATGTATCATGCCACTTCTCTTCTAGCCTGCAATATTTCTGCTGAAAAATCAGCTGATAGCCTTATGGGGGTTCCCTTGAATGAGACTCTTTGTTTCTCTCTTGCTGCCATTAGAATCCTCTGTCTGTAACTTTTGCCATTTTAATTATGATATGCCTTGGTGTGGGTCTCTTTGAGTTCATCTTGTTTGGGATGGGACTCTCTGTGCTTCCTGTACCTGGATATCTGTTTCCTTTTTTAGGTTTGTAAAGTTTTCAGCCATGACTTCATCAAATACGTTTTTACCCTCTTCTCTGTCTCTCCTTCTGGAACCTCATAATGTGGCTGTTAGTGTGCTTGACGTTGTCCCAGAGATCGTTTACACTGTTCTCATTTTTAAATTTGCTTTTCTTTTTACTGTTCTTCTTGTGTGATTTCCATTATTCTATCTTCCAGATCACTTATGTGTTCTTCACTATCACCTAATCTGCTTTTCTTTCCTTCTAGTGTGTTTTTCATTTCACTTATTGTATTCTTCAATTCTGACTGGTTCTTTTTAAAAAAAAAATATTTTCTAGTTTCTTACTAAAATTCTTACCATGTTCATCTATTCCTTTCCCAAGTTTAGTTAGCATCCTTATTACTAATGCTTTGAATTCTTTATCTGGTAAATGGTTTATTTTTGCTTCATTATCTGTTGTGAGCACAAGTCATGTCTTACCCCCAGGGTGTGCTGGCAGCTCTCAACTTTTAGGAGGAGGGGCTGAAGATGGAGGGGTGAGGGCTGCAGCCAGGTGTGAGCTGGGCTTTCCCTCTGCTCGATGGCGTCAACACCCTGTCGGGGCCGGGGCAGGTCCCAAGTTGCTGGAGCAGAAGCCCTGAGGGTCAGGTCCAAGCTGGCTCCATTCCCTTTAAGTGTATGTTTTCCGCGCTCCCCGCACCAGTCCCCTCGCCCCAGCAGTGCTGAAGCAAGAGCTGCCTGTGTGGGCTCTCAGCGGGGTTGGGGGGCTTGGCCGCTGACAGAGGTCAGGGCTGCTTCTGACTTGCCACCTGTGTAAGCGCTGCTAGTGGTTGCCGCCACCCCACTCAGTCGCTGCTTTGGGTCTGAGCTGCTCTGAGTCTTACAGCTGGGCCCTCTCCCCATCATGAAGCAGGCGGGACTGGAGCGGTCGCTTGGCTGAGGCTATGGGAAACCAGCAGCTGCTGGAGCAGCCCTCACTCCACCCTGCATGGGAGCAAGCTGGCGTGCACACTCCTCACCGTGGAGTCCAGGCTTCCCACAGCCCTCCCGTTAGTCCATGGGCCCTCCAACCAGCCAAGGGCACTCATCTTCACTGTGCCAGACCCCAGGACCAGGGAGCCTGATCTGTGGCCAAACCGCTCACTCCCCAGGGCAGATCTCTGCTCCTGTGATCTCCCTCTTCCTCTGAGTCCCCTCCGTGGGGCACAGCTCCTGACCACATCACTTCTCTTCCTACCCTATTCCATGTGGCTCTTTCTTACAGCCCCAGTTGTACAGGAGTCTTTCTGCCAGTCTCCAGTTAGTTTTCGGTGAGAATTGTTCCACACGTAGATGTAGTTTAGATTTGTTCATGGGGGGAGGTGAGCTCCACATCTTCCTGCTCTGCCATCTTGATCTCCTCCTCAAAACTTACGCTGAACTTTGGGTGAAGAACAAGCTGGAAGGGGCTGGTTCATCAGGCTAGGATTTGATGGCAGGACTGTGCAGAGCAGCTGTGGGGTTGGCTGGGAAAGGGAGAGCACCGGAGGGAAACACCCGGTAAACAGTAGGTGTCTACCCTGTGCTCAGGTGGCCTCCCAACAGGCCAGTATGTGCTTTTCCCACCAACACACCCTCACACACATGCTCCTTTCCCTGTCTCGTGCTTCTGTTTTCCTCTAGGCATCCCCTCAGGGAGCAAACTGGTTTTGAGTTTATAAAATGATGAGCAGCAGCACAATTAGCACAAAAAATAGCTTTCTCGTAGTTTTATTGTCTTCAAAGAGCCGTCGGTTTGTTTTAGCACCAAAAACGCTCAATAGTCAATAGCGGGCTGTGTTTTCATTTATTTATGTTGTTTACAGCTCCATGTGCATAAACTAGTCATGTGTTTCGTGGGCTGGACAAGACTGCAGTGAGCTGTGAGCCGGTTGGGTCAGGGTGCCCTCTGGTTTGATCAAATGTAGCGAGCACCACCACCAGGAAAAGCGGACTTAGCAACTTGTGTGTGACTCATTATAACTTTTCATTTGTTTGCTGTATTTTTATTAAAGCTTTAGTGTTTAGCTCTTTTAGGAATGATGGCTTGGTCAGAATATTAGGAAAAAAATTAACAGTTTCAGAAAAATTCAAGGGCACAAATCAGCATTTTGGGTACATTCGAGCTTGTAATTGGGAAAGGCTGTTGCACGTCATAAAGGTTATCTGTCCCAGGTACTTGGCACTTGGGGAAAATGCCAGCCTAGCAATGGCTCTTGAATCTCTGGCATCAGCAATTTAATTCCTGTTTTAGTGATAAGCTTCTTTCTCATATATTTTGGATTCCATAGGTCCTATATTCTCTTGCTTTGTTTTATCTACTGTTTCATTTCATCTTAGACACTCATTTTCAAAAATACGCTAGCAGTAAGTATAGTCCTTGGGACCGACACGCCTGATAAGAAAAAAAGTCTCATTAATGGAGGAAGATGCTAATCAGTGGTGGTTTTGGCCAGCTCTCACTGGGGTAGACACCTGCAGAATCCGTAGTTGATTGAGTTAATGAGAGCCGTGTAGATCGGGGAGATTTCCTGCCCCACAGATGTGAATAAGATTGCAAGAATCTAATTCTGGACCCCATCAGAGCCAAAACCTTGTGAGAAGGGGCCAGGGACAAGCATGTGTGCGCGTAGTGAAGGATTTTATATAACTTAAATGAGTATTTATTTGTGAGCAGAGGAAATGTCAAGGTGAATGATATGAAGTGCTTTCTTCTTAAATTATAATTATAAGGAAATAGAAGACACACACAGATGTGACTGTGTCTTCACAGTTGAGTGTTCAGCTCTACCTGTGAAAGCATTCTGAACTTCCCTTTCCTTCTCTTACAGGTGACATCACACAAAAAGGATATGAAAAGAAGAGATCGAAATTGATTGGAGCCTACCTGCCCCAGCCTCCGAGTACGTAAACCTTGATGAGTAGTGTAAAGCATCCCATTTTAAGAGTTAACTGCAACATGCGAGAGAACAGCTGAGCACAAGTCCTCCCTCAGTCCCCAATCTGCATGCAGATCACACCATTGAGGTGGCACTAGGCACATCCTACTCCTTTGTGTGATTGCAGGATATTTTGTGAATTTAGAAGATACATACGACTTTTCTATAAATGTGCCTAATAAATTTAATAGGTAGTTTATTCATAGAGCTGCAGTAATATGTTTGATTACTTTAAAATGGCTACAATCATAAAAAATATGAGGGCATTTACGGTTTAAACATGACTTTTGTCTTAGTGAGTTAAATTTATTGATAATGGTTTAAATTAATCCAAGGTTTTCGTTGACGTCATTGGTGGGGGGTGGAGGGCCAATCTAGAAATCTAGAAAATAATGTAACATCCTGCCTGGTATTATAAAATCGTAAAGGTTGGTTGTTTTTTGAAACGTGATTGTCAACGTAATGGATTCTTCCCCAAGTACAAATTCTGTTTAATTCCAGCGTTTTCACGTGTGCAAGTGTGTAGAATTTCTGCCCTCAAGCTGGGTTCTGTACATTTCAGGGAAAGGAAGATGATACTAGGCTGCAGTTGTAACACTCCGTTCTGATGTAAGCTCAGTTCAGCCCGAGGGCAACCTTGAGAATTTTCTGGGCATCAGGAAAGGCTTAAAGCTAACACAAGTCCTCCAGGAGGAAGGACAGCAACAGAAATAGACTCTCCAGTGTTCAGTGTTGGAACAAATGTGAAGCTCTGCTAAGCCGCTTCTGCTAGAAGAGGTTCAAGTCTGCATGTGCAGGCCCAGCGCAGGCCCACCGGCTCTCCCGGCTGTGACACAGCCTCCAGTGCTGTGGGCGCAGAAGGAGTATCCCCACCTGTGGCTCACATTTCAGGACACTTAACTTGTGTGTTGAGTTTCTTCTGCTTTTTTAGCTTTGTTTGGTTGTGTGTGATTTCTTTCTTTTCTCGGTACTTAAGAAAGTTAACATAAAGATGGACCGGCCGCGCAGGCCTGCCTTAGCTGACGGCCTGGGTCTTCCTGCTGTCTAGTCTGTAAAAGGAAGAAGCTCTGCGCTGTCTGAGTGGATGGAAAATAAGCGTGTTGTCTAGCTGACCCCATGTGTGAGAGACTTCAGAGCACACGTGGGCAGACGACTAGATGTGGTCTCCCCGCTTTCCTCCTCTCGTGCTCCAGCAGAGCTGTTGTGATGAATTCCTGTCTGCACGTGGCCCCTCCTGGTCTTGGAGGAAGGCTGGCGGGGAGACCGTAGGCCCTTTGGGTTGCTAGATTTTATTGTCCGTGCCTTACCAAACAAAAGTGAAACAGAAGCAGTTCTGCACCTTCCCAGAAGATGGCTCTGGAGCTGCGACAGTGCCAGGAACGTGGCTGACCCGTGTTGCTGAGCGCTGAGGGTGGCCCTGTGTGGCGTGGTCCCTTTGATGTTCTTTATGCTGTTCTGCATGGGGTCGGCCGCTCTGCTCGGTGCTGTAACAAATTTAAAAAAAACTAAAGTTTGAATTAATTAGTTTTTTTTCAACTTGTTACAGCAGCGAATGGAGCTGCCGTGGTCCGGTGTAGACTGCAGCACAGTGAAGGAGCCCCGAGAAGAATGCTGCAGGCTGGCAACATCGGGGTGTGTGACATCCGAGACGCCGCGGTCAGAGAGCGGGCGGCCAGCACCGCAGGAAACCGGCCACTGTTTTACTTTCGTTTCGGTGAGCGCACTTAACTGAGAGAGAGAGAGAGAGACACACACACACACACACCCCACGGCAGGGCACGTTTGCAATGGACTGTCCACCTAATGCCTTTCTAAACAGAAGTGAGGGCTCAGCCTTGGGGGAACATAGGAGGTCCTGTTTCTGAGCCCCTGTTCTCCATTTGAACTTGTGCGACTTATCGAGGCCACAGTGCTCCTTGGGCAAAGAGCTTGTCACAGACCCCGGACCATGATCATCCTGCTGACTCAAAGCCCAGTTTTTGAGTGTTTTCTATTAAAATATAATACTCGGTTTTTACAACCATATTTTTGCATTTGGAGCACCACTTACAAAACACTTAAGAAAGAAGAATGCATGACAGATCATACAGTTCTTCCTAAAATTGTTGATATTCCACTAAACTTTGTCTCATAGCCAGAGACCTGGGTGAAGGATGAGCTCTAATGAATCCTGGCCTCTGAGATCTGCTTCAGGGAGTAAGGTCTGTAGCTCCATGGTATTCCTATCTCCAGAGGGCAGTTATGGAGTTTTGAAATTGAAAACTTGAACCAGTTAATCATAGAGTGTATTCTTAGAGGTCGTGATCCTATTCAGAGGTCAAAATTATTTTAGTGAGCAATATCTTGAATATAAGAAGCCCAAAAAGATGAGTTCAGTGTGCCTTTTAGTACAATAAGGAATAAGCATTTATAAGCTTCAGGGTTTTACCTCAAATAAAAGGCATTGTTTGAGAATCAGGTACAGACACTAAGCTGTTATGTCACAGTTGGCCCCCAGGATCTTAGAGGAGGGAACCCAGCCGGGTCTCTCCGCTGTGGCTCTGCCCTCCTCTCCATGCCAGCCTGCTGACGGGCGTGATGCCTGTCTGTGTGGGGAAGAGCGGAGCGGTGGTAGGCGGGTGGTGGAGTTGGGCATTAGCTGCAGGGGCCCCGTCGCAATTTCTGTATGCTTCACTGCTGCATCTGTGGATGTGTGAGGCTGTGAGAGCTGCTTGGGAACACTGCTCCCTGGCCCTTGTGGCCACGCCATTCCCACTGGGAAGGAGAAGGCAGGTTTACCCATGAAGCTGGGATTGGGCGACCAGATGCCCAGGTAGTTTTGCAGTTCTTATTGCTGATCTGTATTTCTGAGAAGTTGCCCTGGATGAATGGTCACACGTATAAGACTGTCTCTGGGAAGCAGTAAGGAGAGCACGTGGATCTAAATCAGAGAATTCTTTCTTGACTAGGTCAGTCTTAGACATGATTCTTTTGGTGTAGGATCTTTTTTTTTTTTTTTTTTTTTTTTGCGGTGCGCGGGCCTCTCACTGTTGCGGCCTCTCCCGTTGAGGAGCACAGGCTCCGGATGCGCAGGCTCAGCGGCCATGGCTCACGGGCCCAGCCACTCTGCGGCGTGTGGGATCTTCCCGGACCGGGGCACGAACCCGTGTCCCCTGCATCGGCAGGTGGACTCTCAACCACTGCGCCACCAGGGAAGCCCTGGTGTAGGATCTTTATGAGAAATACCTTGTTTTCCTTTTTAGTTACCCTTATCCTGCCATACACTTTTCTAAAAGTAGTTTGTGTTTTGATGAACTTTACTTCTTTTTTTTAACATTATTTTTATTTATCAGAGAAAAAGTTAAGACTTCTCTAGAGGGACTTCCATGGTGGCACAGTGGTTAAGAATCCACCTGCCAGTGCAGGGGACATGGGTTCGAGCTCTGGCCCAGGAAGATCCCACATGCCACAGAGCAGCTAAGCCCATGCAGCACAACTACTGAGCCTGTGCTCTAGAGCCCATGCTCCACAACAAGAGAATCCACTGCAATGAGAAGCCTGCGCACCGCAACGACGAGTAACCCCCATTCAACACAACTAGAGAAAGCCTGCGCACAGCAACGAAGACCCAATGCAGCCATAAATAAATAAATAAATTTATATATTAAAACAATTTTTTTAAAGACTTCTCTAGAAAGTATTCTAAAGATATTTCAAATATACTTTGGAGATTTGTTTGGGACACACGATTATGAATTAGGATAGCCTTCAGCAACAGCTGAGCACCCTAGTCTGAGCTCCCATGCATTACCCCATCCCAGGCAAAGTGCTGGGGAAGCAGGTTTTTTCCTGATTTTCTTCTCTGCATAGAAGTGAGTGACTGGGGAACCCAGTCAAAGATACGCTGTCTTCAGGGAGCACAGTGTTGAATGCTCACCTAAAGCTGGATGAGGGAAAGTGTGCCAGAGCTAGAAAGAAAAAGGAAAATTATGTATTTAATGAAGTAAGGGGTCAGAATATATTGAAAATCATTATCAAAGAGAAAATATTATTCAGGAGAACTTATTTGGTTCTAGTTGTCTTGCAGTTTTTCATTAGTCTTTGAAACTATCTATTTTTCATTAGTCTCTGAACCTGATAAAATTTGTGAAAATAGAAGATAAAGTCCACTCTCTACCACTCTCTCCAGGGGTATCTTAATCACGTGGTGTTAGCTTCTGTATGAGTCTTCACTGCTTTCATGACAAGGCCATGGTGATGTGAGGTAGTAACATTCCAACATTACCATAAATAGTGAAACTTTCCTTGACCAGATAGTCCCTCTATTCTCATGATGCATGTGTTGGCTAGATATTACTCTCCACGTGATTGGCATCAAATGTTTCTGAGTGGTGAGTGATTTATATAGATCCAGTCTTCTCCAGGCCCATCTCGCCTTTCCTCCAACAGCAAGCGTCTTGTGCTCAGTTACAAGGACTTACTGTGACTGTGTAGTTGTGAAAATCTTGGTGAATTCGGCTACCGTGACCAGAGGGCAAGTCTGTCTGTTTCCTTCCTGCTCGCTGGGGATCGGCTGTGGGATCCACGTGAACAGCCTCCTCAGAGAGGAGCCTCTCTTGGTTAGGGCGAGTTTACTGTCCACTTCTGCTCTTCTGGAGAAGGCAGACGGCCCCACCCGGAGTGCAGACTCGTCTGCATCAGAAGGGCTTCACGGATAGCAGCCTGACCTCTCTTCACCTCCTCCAGCCTACATCCGATGTCACACTGCATGTGAGGCATTCTGTACGTGCTTGTGCCCTCTGCCTGTACCTGTGCATCTTTTAAAGCTCAGTGCAGTGTCACTTCGACAAGGATTTCTTCCCTGATCCCTGGGGTTAGGACAGGCCATTGTGTTTTATATTCTCCAGAAAATGAAGCTTACTGGCACTGCTGTGGTTGATCGGTTCTGCTTCTTCACATTAACAACTGCTCTGTTTCTCTGGAGCCAGGTGCACAATTTGGTCTATATTTTCATCCTGCCACAGAGTTTGTCTCCCAAAATGCAGCCCTCACTTCCCTGGGTACAGCAGTGTGTTGCCTGTCTGACCTGGGTTGTAGGGACACAGAGCTGGTGCTGGGGGACTTCTTCGGCCATGCCATCTGTTCATGATGGATGGGGTGTAGCCTGCAAGGTTAAATGCCAGAAAAAGAGAAATATGAGTAGTTAAATCAGGGTGGTCTGCGATTTAGCATGAATTCTTTCCAGACTGAGTTGCTACAGGAAATGAACTTTCATGACCTAAAGGTAAATGACCTGTATCCTAGGTAAGCCCTGGTCATGATCTTGATACACAGCTTGCTACTCTCAGTTGTCTAAGAAGTATTCTTATTTTATCACACACAGCTGGTGATTATTGATGGGTTTCTTCTTCTTTTTGGTGGCATGAACCAATCAGGTTCCTCCCCCAGACACCAGTAGTTAACAGGGAACAGCTGAGCCTCTACGGAAGGTGGAGCTGGGCATGGAGCAGTGAAAGTGGTGTCTACTTTGGGTCTGGCTCATATGGGTTTTTGTGGACCATCTATAAGGAAAACGCAGAAATCTGAAGCCCTGATCCTGACCATATACTCGCATTGCCTCCGAACTTACCTGCTGAGCAAAGCCAAGTGCTGGGATGTGGGGATGAGACACAGATGCACGATGGTAGGGGCTCTTGTGAAACCCTGAACTCCAGGTCATCTATACTTTTCCAGGCATGAGTCCCTACGAAAATTCAAACATGAATAGGAAAATGGTTAGCAAATTTATACTGATTTGTTGCAAGGCTTCGTGCTAATGGAGGGTGAGGTAGACACAAGAGTGACAGTAATGTAAGAATCAGGCCAGCATGGTCAGGGAGATGTTACAGTGCTGACGGTGAGATTTCTGTCTATTTTGTGCTGTTCTCATTTGCGTCAGTATGAAGTGAAAGTAGTAAACTTCTCACCTGTACTACAGTTGTACTGTTTATTTTCTGGCAAACTCCTTGATGGCACTTACGTTAGAAATAAGTGCTGTTGTGTGAAGGAAAGTATAATTAGGTGCTAGAAGAGAATGGGACAATTCAAAAATTGTTTTTGTACAAACTTGAAATATGGAAAAGTCCTTGTCAGTTTTACCAACTGCCTAAAGCATGTTTTCACTTAAGTGAGAGCCCTTTGGGTGCCCGGTGAGGTCGAGGGACCCTGAGATCCACGAATGCTGTGTGCAGGGAGCAGAGAGCCTTGAGTCACGGTGAGGGTCCTGGGAGTAGCAGTCACTCCTGTATTAATGTGTCCCTGTCTGCACCCCAACACATGTGGGAACCGAGGTTCAGAGGCTGAGCGATTCGTCCCATTATGCAATTAGTAAAAATCAGAATTTGAATCAAGATGTTTGTTTTAAATCTTATATACATTTTTATGCAGGTTATCTTGTACACATCCTTCATGATTTCTTTTAAAAATATGTTGAAAACCAAGATTTTTCAGTGTATTTCCCTTACTGTCTGAATTTAGAAATACTTTTTCTAGAAGGTGTCTATACTGCAGGTCTTCTGGCCTATAGTGCACCATTGTGTCTGGGTGAATGGACCAGCCCCTGTGGGCCTTATTCTTAGGTTAATAGGAGGATTATTGTGATTTCTATTATCTAGTTTACCATAGTGTCAATGAAATACCTGCATTTATTTAATAATCTGAAATTGGTGGGTTGTTTAGGTGCCAGAACTATATTGTTAGGATTTTCTTTGGGGAACCTTTCTTTTTTTATTGAAGTAAAGTTGATTTACAATATTATGTTAGCTTGGGGAAACCTTTCTTAAACATGTGTTAGAAGTAATTGAAGTTCTAATAAAAATGGCTTATTTCTCTGCTTTCTCTCCCTTGGGCTTAAACAAAGTTTTTACATATGGAGGGAAAAAAAGCAGTTGGAGGAGTGAATAGCGATAGGACAGGGCAAAAACTTGGGAAGAGTGTTTCTGTGTGACAGGAACCTGGAGGCACGAGTGGGAGGTGACTGGCGAGGAGGGTGTGGTGGAGGGAGGTTGGCAGTCAGGGAAGCAGCTTAGGGCTCGGTTCTGTGGTCCACAGGGTGTAGAGACATGAACCAGTCAGAGCCCTGCTTGGATTGAAGAGAGAGACTGACATTCCGGGCTGTAGTGGCCCTGGTGGCAGAGAGGGTGCTGGGAGCTGCAGGTGGTGTGTGACTGTGAAGGCGCCCGGGCAGGGCTGAGCGCTAAGCCTGGTGACCTTTCTAACCTTGAGGATAAAGTGTAGGGTGGGGAAGAGAGGAGTCCCAGGGGATGGAGGTGTTTGAGGAAGTGGAGAGGTGGGGTGCCATGTGCAGAAGTGTGAGGTCCCAGGAGGATGCACGCTCAGTAGCAGGACGAGGTGTGTTTTACTCTCTCCTGTGCTGTCCTTTTGTTTCCTGTTTTCCTCTTATGCACCTCTGGTCTTCTTCCTCTGATGAGTTTTATTTACAGTCCTGTGGCAATTCTAGAGGAAACAAAAGCTCTCTGAGATTGTTGTATATGAATTGATGAGTTGCAGCACTCTGCATGAGCCTTGAAAATTTCACTTACTGGTTCAGCAGTGCTTCCTGAGACCCTCCTGTGAGCCAGGGGCAGCACTTGGCCAGAGGCAGCCAGCCAGTCAGTCATTGCCTTCTCTGGGCTCTTAACCTGCCCCTGTCCCAAGCAAGGATCGATGTGTGCACACCTTCATGTCACACAACCTCAGCAGTTTTCACCTGCTCTGAGTTTGTTCCTGGGCAGCAGTCTGTAATTGTAGCAGTTTCCATCTCTCTTTATAAGAATGCTCTTGAAGAGTAGTTTTGTGGTGAGATCACAAAAATACCTCTTCATGGATTCAAAGTACCAGCTGGACTTGGTCCACGTGACCATTGATCATTGCACCTGGAGTGCAGCACTGAGCAGTACGTAGCCTCCGCTTCAAGGGCCTGGCCTCTGCTTGGGCTCTGAGTGACAGCACGTACCCAGGAGCACCAGGAAAGGATGCCCATCACAAATGGAAGGGCACTAGTGAGAGTGGCACAGACTGCTTGAGTTCAAGACCCAGTTCTGGGCCTGCATTTTCTCTCAGTGAAATGGCAGAAACTTATGTCATATGCCTATGTTAATAAGTTAGTAAATACAAAGTGCTTGCACCAGTGCTGTAAAGCGTTGGCTGTTCCTATCAGTCCTGCCTAAAGATGGGAAACTGAGGCTCAGGGTCAGATCGTGATGGCAGCAGATGGGGCTCCAGCTCCAGAGCATGGCGGTGTCCCCAGTTCATTTCCCTCAATTTGTGGGGTATCTGAAGCTAGTGGTGCTTAATAGATGTTTGTCGGAGAAGAGATCCAGTCTTGATCTCTGTCTCATTTTTGCCTGAGGAGAATTTTTTTATCACCCTTGCGTTGTGTGTTTCTGGACAGTTACCCCACCTTCCTTGGGATGCCTCACCTTGTGTCATAGACACACTGGTCACCTTGTGGCTTTCCTTTGAGCTAATTTTCACCCGTGCCTGAATGTGAGACCTCAGCAGTGCTGAGTACTGTGTTGTAATTATGTGTTTTACTAATTATTCGTGGTTAGCCTTACCAGGAGGGAGCCCATCCCAGCAGCAGCATGTGGTCAGCTCCTCTTACTGTGGGTCATGGGCCATGGGTTATACTACCCCGGCTTCTCTTGTGGTACCAGGTCATTCTAATTTGGAGTTGCATATGTGACTGAGGTACCTTTAAGCTACCTCAAATTTCATTTACAGTGAGGTCAGATAAAAACTAATGATTGAAATATGCACACTTACATTTTAGTCTCTTTTAATGTCCTATTGCTAGTGACCTGTTGAAGCTATTCTCCTTTTGTCTAATTTATTCATTTCTTTTTAAAACTTGGGTTGTAAACTCTATTTTTCAGCCTATGAGAGTAAATGTTCACAGTGCTTGTATGCAGACTTAACTTTCTGAAGACAGATGTGTAGGGACTGCAACTGGTGAGAACTAACCTACAACTCTGTATAGCTGGTCTGTAAGTGCTATGACTACACTTCCCAGAGGAAGTATATGACAACCTAGGGACCTGGAAGGGGTCAAGGTTGAAATTAATTCCAAAAAGCATATTTGAAAGAACTAGATGGGTAACTACTGAGATTGAAAGCTAGATGTGTGTGTGTGTATCAGGCACTGTTTAACCTCAGCAGCTCCAAGGTGTACATTTAGCTCTGCTTCTTCCCAGAGCTGCACTACGATGTCAGTAAATGGATGAAGTATAAATCCCCAGGACAAGAGAATGGGAGAAATAGTGATGTGTTTTTAAGCTATATAAGGTAGATCATTAGAGGCACCTTATTTAGCCAAGGGGAGGAAGGCAGCAGATGAAGGTGCTGACGAAACCACGGCGGGGGGTGGGGGTAGGCGTGGCATCTAGGGAACAGGCGATCCACATCCTCCCCGTTCCCCCAGAGATATTTGCTCTCTGGAGAAAGGGAACCAAGAGCCTCTGGAGTTGGGGACACCTGGCAGTACTGCACCCAGAGGCCCTGAATCAGAGCGCATTTGCTGGAGAGTGAGAATAGCTCCAGCTAAACACTGTGAACACTGTGTTTAGTCACAATACAGGAGACCGGACGTCTCTTCTTTGGGTAAATGGAACAGCCCAGGTAAAAGACCTACTGGAAGCAGATCTGGTGATGCCCCTGCCATGGGAAGAAACGCTTGCTTGCACCTCCTTCAGTGGGATTAAAGAAGAAGTTATAAAAGTTGACACAGGAGAAAAGAAAAAAATAAACAGATTTTACATAAAGATTATAGCATCAGAATGACATTTAATAATTTAACTTCTTGACAATAATTGACAGGAAAGGCAATGAATATAAATAATTTTCAAATAAATATATTTATACAAATTAAAAATTTTTAAATTTACAAATAATTTTGTTTAGAATTCTAAGGTTCAATATGAATGTAAATACCAGGTAACTACTGTTTTCATTTTGAGACTTAATAGTAGTCTTTGATTTCATAAATTCTGTGCATCTGTTTGACAAAAATACAAAGTAATTTTTTAAAAGATTTGAGACAATAGCTGGAGGAGACTTGGAGCTGTGAACAGTTCAGTGACAAGGACTGTTAATTAGCAATGTTAATACGCTTGCTAGATGAAAAACCGTGGAACCTAACCCAGGTCTGCAGTGCAGGTGTCTTTTGTACAGTTCTAACATAGCAAACGTAATATGTAGGGCCCACAAACATTCCATTAAAAAGTGAGGTTCAGAAATCACCAGCATAGGAGGGATATTAAATCTCAGGGATGAATAGCTAACTCTCATGGAGCCATCACAGAAAACCAGGGACCAGACAGTTTTTTGCTAAAATTGCTCTTTCTGGTTTACTTTCTACTGAGCATTACTAACCCTTTTCTGAAGAAGCAACAATTAATCTTTAATACTCAGGGCTCAGAATTACTTTATTTCTGAACTGTAGTGATTACATCTTTCCCGTAGTACCTAGTTTTATCTAAATTGTGCCTCTGACTACTCTAGTTCTGAATAGTTATCAAGATTGTTAGAGTTAGATCAGCTTTTGGCCAGTATCATTGAATCATTTTTATCTGACCATGTAAACAGTTTTGGTAATTCTTCAAAGCCATATTGAAATACAACTTGTTCAGTTGTTTAGCATCAAATGGAGTCAGATTGCAGAGAGTTTGAAATTTTGAATGAACAAAGATGAAAGTTTATGCTCCATCCTAGTTACCTGGATTATATTATTAAAATATCCTTTAAGACTTATTTGCAGTTGCTTTTAATTTAATGATAAATGTAATTTAAAGAATTATTGCTTGTAGCTTACTCTGCATCACGGCACATGACATAACAGGCATTTGTGACGTGAAGGAGCCTGGACCGCTGTTTCTGAAGGCTGTAGTGTCGGGGCCCTGAGTCGTGCCCTACCCCGGATACTTCTTCCTTTCCTGTTCATTGTCCAGGATGTCCCAGCCCTCCATGCCCACTCCCCTGTGTGCTTCAGCTTGGCTGTGGGAAAGCAGAGAGTCAGAGATTTATTCTACCAAATGATTTGTTTTGCCAAATAAGTTAACTCCAGCTGCCAGTAAACCTCTCCTTATTTTTCTGTTTTCCTCATTAACCCAGGAGTGGATCAAGCGTTGCCTCCAGAGCGCCGGGCTCCAGTTACTCCTTCCTCCGCCTCTCGCTATCACCGCCGAAGGTCCTCAGGGTCACGAGATGAGCGCTATCGGTCGGGTAAGGCACCAGGTGTGGGGTCTGTAATGTGTGTGATGGTGAAATGAACGAGTGGGCACATGTCTGCAGAAGCTGTGTGAGTATGAGGCAGTGAGTTTGGATGTCCCTGTGGCTGGTCATGTGGCCCACAGATGCCATCTTATCTCAGACACAAATATACCCTCTAGGGTACACATTAAAATTCAGTAAATAATAACTCTTTTTATATTTTTAAGATAGTTTCCATTATTTAGAATTTCACAAGAACTTAAAAAGTAACCTCTCATAAGCCAAATTTTGCTTATTTCTTTTAGGTGTTACTGTTTAAAAGTTTGGTTTTACTTTTCATCATCTTGGTTGCTAGTATTTTTTCCTTCTCTTTTAACCTCAGTGATTTCTGTTTTCAAGTACAATTTTCAAAAAAGTAATAAGATTCTTAATAATTTGTATGTTCTCCGTTTATTATTTCCTTTGTGTTTTATGATGTTGTGTATAAGAATGCTATCTTCATAATTCCGTTTTATTGCAGTCATCACCTGGGCTTGACTGGCTTAAATTTCTTTCATTAATTGAGCATCAGGAAACTTGTATTGTGATTAATGTTTCACTTTTTGAAAAAAGTTTTTTTCCCCCCAACATCTGGATTAAAGTTGCTTTTACCTGCTTCCCTAATCTTTTAAAAGAAAATTATCAGTAAGTGTTGTTGCTGGGACACCAGTTCAGGGTACATGTGGATTGCTCATGATGACAACCCAAATTATAACATTTATATATCACTTTATATTTTGCAAAGTACTTGCAAAGGCATTATCTCACTTGGTTTTTATAACAGAAAGGTGAAGTACTTATGACTGTTTCATGTTGCAGAAGAGGAAGCTGAGACTGCAAGAGGAGAAGTAGCTCAGCCAGTTCATACCAAGGTGGGTGGGTCAACCCCGTGAGCCTCTCAGCGTTGTGAATTTTTCCATTAATGGGGGCTTGCAAGATAAACCACTACCCTTCCCACTAAGGAGCTGTGTGCCTGACTGCCTGGCCCTGCTCTCCTTTCTGGAAGGGAAGAAGGGGTAAGACAGATTTTATGGCATCAGAAATCTTCATCTGCGGAAGCAAGAAGAATGGTCTTGAGAAACTAGGAAGAAGCCCAGTGCAGCTTCACTGCTGCTCCTGCCTTCTTGGCCCGCTCAGGCCTGGTGCCTGGGACAGTATGTGGGGGTGGAGTGAGGGCAGGAGTTTGTTCCCAAATCCACCTTCTGTTTTTTCACAGGTATTTTAACTTCTAGCACATACCAAGAGCACACTGTACTCATTCGGGCATCTCAAAGGCCCCTTTCAAATAATTAGGAGGGTAGCACACACATATGTGCTGTCGACTTGCTATGGAATGTTTCCATTTTTTCCTTTGTCTTGAGTGTGTTGTTCATTTTATATATCACACATAGACACACACAGGTAGATACACACACATAGTAACACATACAGGAGACATACAGGTAGATAGCCACATGTAGACATACACATAGATATATATGTAGACATGCACTTAGACACACAGGCAGACACATGTTTACTATCATCCGTATCTTTAGTTCTCAGAGAAACTAGTCAAGTTCTTATTTCCATTTTATAGATGAGAAAATTGAAGTTCAGTGATTGTTAATGATAACTAACTCATCAAATTAGGATGCAAATCTAGCTTTGTCTGACCCTGTAATCTGACTTTTTACCAGATAGAAGATTATATCTCCTGTCCATTTCTAACCTGTATTTTTTTGTGTTAATTTTTTAAATTTAGATGGAAATTAAATCATAGTACAATCTATGTCCTACGTTATATGTCTTTCCTAACGATGAGGGTGGAGGATGATATACCGTAAAATCTTTATATGGCCTTTGATAAGGTATATTGTCTTGTTCAAATCCTCCTAGTTATTTTGGGAAATCAGTAGGACAGGTGGTGGTGGTGTCACTGTTTTTCTTTTCAAGTAAAAGTCTGAGAGAGGTGAACACAGTACAGTAGGAGGTGGTGATCTCTGGGCCTCAGGTGCGTCTCCGCTCACCTGTGCACACTACCACCCCTCTTTGTGGGCGGAGGGGAAGACTCGATGGAGGGGTGGTCCTGAGGAGAAGAATGGAGGGTGACGTCAGGGGATTGATTGTCACCAGTCCATAGGGACATGGCCAGCACAGCCCTCTGCAGAGGAAACCAGACCCCATCCTGTCCAGCCCCTACCTCAGGCCCTACTTTAAATCACTTAGTTCTCGTGAGCATCATTGTGAGGCAGGGGAAGCTCCGGTTTGCGTTAGTCCTTCCCCATTAGAACTCCAGACTCGGAACTCTCCCCAGTTTGGAGGAAGCTGCAGAGAATTCCAGCAGCTCCTGTCCCTGCGACTTCGTTTCCTATGGGCGTCTCTCCAGGCACCCTCGTCCCACTTCCTCTGCTTCTTTCTGGTTCCCTTCACTCTGTTGCCCTCAGAGGCTGTCCTCAACATAACGGCGCCCTGAATTCTAAACACACGTTAGCTGACGACACTCCTCTGCTCAAGAATTCCAGCAGCTCCTGTTGCTCTCAGAGTAAGAGTCGTGTGGCAACAGTGACCCACCATGTGCATGGTCTGGCCTCCTGTCACTCCACACTCTCGTCTTGCACGTCGCCCTCCTCTGCAGCCACACTGGTTCCCTGAGTGTTCCCTGTTTTTGTGAGGCATTCTCTGACCACCCAATTAAAATGGTAAAGCACCATGCCATCTCATACACAGTCCCTTCCCTTTCCAGCCTGATTTGTTTGCATCGACTGCATCTGTTACCCCTGGCATGCTCTCAGTCATCTGTCTGTCCATCTACCCATCTGTCAGTCATCTCACTATCTGTACCAGTAATCTGTCATCTGCCTACCTAGCTGCCTGTACCAGTCATCTGTCTGCCTAGTTAGCTGTCTGTCTACCAAGTTGTGTATCAGTCAACCATCTATTAGCTGTCTATCATCTACCAGTAATCTATCTATATGCACCATCTATTTATCTACCTACAGTCTGTCATCCGTCTACCCACATCTCTCTCCATCTGTCAGTCAGCTCTCTACCTACCATAACAATGTAAAGTCCACCAGGGCAAGGATCTTTGCTTTGTTCATTTGTGTATGCCAGGCACCTAAAATAGTGCCTAGTTAATGGTTTTTGAAGGAAAGAAGGGTGATGAAGGGAGCAGAGCACATTTGGGAAAAGCAAGAAATTAGGTAGGAGGGGCCAGATTTTAAGGTATTTTGTATATGTGCTCAAGCATTTGGACTTTATCCTGAAGATGCTAGGGTACCATTTGAAGATTTTAGGCAAAGTCATGTTTGGAGTAGTTGTGGGGTTTGAAGAGTACTTTGGTGGCATTGTGGAGATATGGATTAGAAGTGGAGTATTTGGAAAGACCCTGAATACCTGAGATATTTGTTTAGATCAGTCAGTGCCAGTGAGACTTGAGATGTCTTTAGAAGATAGTAGCTTGAGGACGTGAAGGCTGAGTTAAGGCAGGAATGTGTGAGAGAGGGGATTGGGGGTGACCCCAAGATGTCTGGGTTGTACAGTTGTATAGATGATGGTCTCTGGGTCTGCCTTTAGAAAATTAAGTTTTTCATTTGTAGGTTAAAGATGGTGGAATTCGCCTCAGGTATTCACTTACTAAGTAGAGAATACATGAAAAATGGTGTAGACATTCCTTGAAGTGTCATGTAAGATGTGAAAAATATGCCGTATATACTGTTTTAATTTTTTAAAAATTTACACTCCTTTCAATTTTGAATAAGTAATGACTGCTTAATTTACATAAGGAGCAAACATACCCAGAGGATCTTTCCATATGCTTTTGAAAGCTCAGTTGGGTTCTCGTTTTCTATAACTGACACGGAGCACCACCCCTTGTATAGGATGTCATCCGCCCTAGAGGAAAGCTAAGGAGGGCCTTTGGGTCATTCCCAGAGCTCATTTGGTAGTCTCATTCACCACGTTGTTATCTGCTATTTCCTGTTTTTAAATACTCTAGTCAGTTTTCTTAATTTAGACATTTCACTGATGTACTTCTTGGAGTTTATGCTCATATATTTTTTAAACTGTGGTTATGAAATCTTAAAAGCTTGTTTCAGTCTGTTACCAGTGTCCATGTTTCAGGATCTTCTGGTTTATTTTCTCCTGAGCCAGCACAGAAGATTTAAGACATTTAAGAGAAAAAGTTTTGTGACTTTCAGGAGATTTTGCTTTCTAAAATTCTTTGACCACTTAATTTGCAGTGGAGTTACTTTGGTTGCTTCAATGACCAAATATATCAGCCAAGAAGTAATTCTGTTATCTTTTAGACAATTGACCTAATTAACAGTCGATCTAGTCAACCATATAGCCACAGATTTAATCTCTCTTGGCTATATGTTTTCATTTCATTTCTAAACCCATGGCCTTACATGGTAATGAACTCCTACTAGAATTCTTTAAAATAGTGTGCACCTCTCTTCTTTTTAAATAATTTTCTTTGGGAACTAAAATTTGATTTGGAAAGTGAATGAATAGGCATTTACTGAATACCTAGAAAATGTCAAACTCTATATTGGGCACTTTATTACTTTCACTTGATAAAGTCTAATTTGAGCTTTAAAAGATTCTAGCTGTTTTTTTAAACACCTTTTTACCTCAAACAAAAACCGTGGAAAAGAAAACCTTGAGACTTGAGTTGTTTGTATTCCAACCAAGACTGATTATGACAAGGAAGAATATATTAAAACTAAAATATAACATGATTTCCTAATATGTTTTAAATGATTGTTTTGTCTATTTATGGGCTTAGGAACAGTTTGAAAAAAACTACATCTCATAATTTGTGTGCAGACATGGACAAGAGCAGCTGCCTTCTCAGTGCTGAGGTGTCCTGATCCACCCTGTGCTCATTCCTGGTAGAATGTCATGGAGCCCTGTCTTCCTCTAGGACGAGGAGCTAAAACAGAATCCAGGGACCCGTGGGGGATTCAAGACCCTTTCAGGGATGTCTGTGAGGTCAAACCCTTTTCAGAATAACACTAACACATTACTTGCCTTTTTCATTCTCACTTTTTTCATGAATGTACAATGGATTTTTCCAGAGGCTGCCTGACATGTGGTGATATCATCATTCTGACCGCCAGTGGAATCTGTGATTGTGAAGTCTTGTGTTTTAAAAAGTTTTTCCATTTCCTTTCTAATACAGTAAATATCAAAGTATTAATCCCATAAGTAAAACTTTTAAAGGTTTTCAGCAGTTTTTGAGTTTAAAGTGTTCTTTGGGTCAAAGAGTTTGAGAACCATTGCTATGAGACTTATAAAAATGGAATTTTTTTAATAGAAAATTGAGAGATAGTGTGAACTAGGAACTTCTACCTCTGAACCCATCCTTGAGACTGATTTTATGCTGCTGATGAAGTCTGATTCATAGCAATGATCAGTTTCTGGGACTAAGGACTTTATCCTAGTATTCATTCATTCACAAACATGCAAATAGGTTTGTGTACTGAGCATTCTGCTGTGGACTACACGTGAGGCAAAAATACAGAAAACATGTTTGCTTCCAGAGTTTATTTACCCTATAGTGAGTTCTTCCTTGACGCTGAAGTTTAATTTTCTAGATTGAGAAGTTTTCTCTTTCTCTAGTAAACTTGACAAGATTTACTCATTTTAATGTGGTTCCTAGTTCTGTGATGACCTGTGTTCTCTCTGAACAACTAAATGTTTCATTAGTTAATTTATTTTAGTAAAAATCAGGAAATAACATTTTCTTACTTAGAGTAAAAGAGAAGACTTAAATCAGACTGCATACTAAACTAAATATTCCCAGTGAAGGACAGGCTCCGTCTATGCAGAGCTGTGCCACCCAGCATGGTGGTCAGTATCCACAAGGGACCTTTTAAATTTAAATTAATAAAATTAAATAAAATTTAAAATTCTGTTTTTGTGCTTTACCAGCCACATTTTAAGGCATGTGGCTACTATACTGCGCAGTGCAGATATGGAAAATCATCACCACAGCAGAAAGTTCTCTTTCGTAACGCTGTACTAGGCCCAAGGTTGTGTAAGAATGGAGAAGGCAGAAGATGCAGCTGAAGAGGGTTCTTTTTTTTGTTCTTTTTTTTTAAACATCTTTATTGGAAAATAATTGCTTTACAGTGGTGTGTTAGTTTCTGCTTTATAACAAAGTGAGTTAGCTATCATATACATATATCCCCATATCTCCTCCCTCCTGCGTCTCCCTCCCACCCTCCCTATCCCACCCCTCCAGGTGGTCACAAAGCACTGAGCTGATCTCCCTGTGCTATGCGGCTGCTTCCCACTAGCTATCTACTTTACATTTGGTAGTGTATATATGTCTATGCCACTCTCTCGCTTCATCCCAGCTTACCCTTCCCCCCCCGCCCCGTGTCCTCAAGTCCATTCTCTACATCTATGTCTTTATTCCTGTCCTGCCCCTAGGTTCTTCAGAACCATTTTTATTTTTTATTCTTTTTTAGATTCCATATATATGTGTTAGCGTACGGTATTTGTTTTTCTCTTTCTGTCTGACTTCACTCTGTATGACAGACTCTAGGTCCATCCCCCTCACTACAAATAACTCAATTTCATTTCTTTTTATGGCTGAGTAATATTCCATTGTATATATGTGCCACACCTTCTTTATCCATTCATCTGTCGATGGACACGTAGGTTGCTTCCATGTCCTGGCTATTATAAATAGAGCTGCAATGAACATCGTGGTACATGAATCTTTTTGAATTACGGTTTTCTCAGGGTATATGCCCAGTAGTGGGATTTCTGGGTCGTACAGTAGTTCTATTTTTAGTTTTTTAAGGAGCCTCCATACTGTTCTCCATAGTGGCTGTATCAATTTACATTCCCACCAACAGTGCAAGAGGGCTCCCTTTTCTCCACACTCTCTCCAGCATTTATTGTTTGTAGATTTTTTGATGATGGCCATGCTGACTGGTGTGAGGTGATACCTAATTGTAGTTTTGATTTGCATTTCTCTAATGATTAGTGATGTTGAGCATCCTTTCATGTGTTTGTTGGCAATCTGTATATCTTCTTTGGAGAAATGTCTATTTAGGTCTTCTGCCAATTTTGGGATTGGGTTGTTTTTTTGATATTGAGCTGCATGAGTTACTTGTATGTTTTGGAGATTAATCCTTTGTCAGTTGCTTCATTTGCAAATATTTTCTCTCATTTCTAAGGGTTGTCTTTTCATCTTGTTTATGGTTTCCTTTGCTGTGCCAAAGGTTTTAAGTTTCATTAGGTCCCATTTGTTTATTTTTGTTTTTATTTCCATTTCTCTAGGAGGTGGGTCAAAAAGGATCTTGCTGTGATGTATGTCAGAGAGTGTTTGTTCTGCCTACGTTTTACTCTAAGAGTTTTATAGTGTCTGACCTTACATTTAGGTCTTCAATCCATTTTGAGTTTATTTTTGTGTATGGTGTTAGGGAGTGTTCTGATTTCATTCTTTTTTTTTTTTTTTAATTTCATTCTTTTACATGTAGCTGTCCAGTTCTCCCAGCACCACTTATTGAAGAGGCTGTCTTTTCTCCATTGTATATTCTTGCCTCCTTTACCAAAGATAAGGTGACCATAGGTGCGTGGGTTTATCTCTGGGCTTTCTATCCTGTTGCATTGATCTATATTTCTGTTTTTGTGCCAGTACCATACTGTCTTGATTACTGTAGCTTGGTAGTATAGCAGCTGAAGACAATTCTTAAAGGCCTGTTCGTCCAAAACTAATCAAGCTTGATAGCTGTGCCTAGTAATTTAAACAGAAAATGACACAGTCAGATTTGCATTTTAGAAATATCAGTGTAGCAGGAATGTATAGCTAGTTGGGTTGGGATGGGTTCCTGGTTGAAGAGGGACATGTTAAGAGGATGTTGTATTTCAGGTAAAAAACGTGAATCAATTTGTGGGATGTACCAAAATAGTACTTAGAAAGAAATTGATACAATAGTTACAAAATTAAAACTGCTTACATTAGGTAAGAAGAGATCCTAGAAATTGAAGAAATAGGATTTAACTTTAGAAGTTAGAAAAGGAAAATTGAATGAGTTCCCAAAAAGAAGAAATGAGAAAACAATGAAGAGAATAAAATGGAATAGAGGATATAGACTTGGTTTCCACCCTGGCCTGTAGTAGAAGCACAGAAGTCATCATACACATCCTCACCAGAAAAAGCTTTACAAATGGAAAATCAGCAACCCTTCTTTGAACCATCAAAGAACTGAGGTCAGGCTTCCCTGGTGGCGCAGTGGTTGAGAGTCCGCCTGCTGATGCAAGGGACGCGGGTTCGTGCCCCGGTCTGGGAGGATCCCACATGCTGCGGAGCAGCTGGGCCCGTGAGCCATGGCCACTGAGCCTGCACGTCCGGAGCCTGTGCTCCGCAACGGGAGAGGCCACAACAGTGAGAGGCCCGCTTACCGAAAAAAAAGAAAAGAAAAGAACTGAGGTCACTGGGCAAACTGCTGCCCCAGAATCGGGGATGGATAATGGAAACTCTGAGAGAAAGGCTAAAGACAGTGCTAGAAATCAAAAACACTGTAGCTGAAATGAAGAATGAACTGATTGATAGACTGAAGGTGGATAGGTCAGAAACTCAGATCTACATAAAGGAAGAATGTTGGAGAAGGAATAGGTGATAAAATAAAATCTTTTGGTTTTCGTATTCTTAATTGATCTTACAGATAAACATTTTTTCAAAGTAATAATAGAAACAATGTATTGGGTGATTATAGCCTGTGGATTAGTGAATGAATGACAGCAGTGTTACAGGAGGGAGGAATTGGGAATACTCTGTTATACGGTATTCATACTACCCTTGAGGTCGTATAGTGTTATTTGAAAGTGGACTTGGATTAATTGTGAATGTATATTGTGAACTTAAGGACAACCACTAAGAACAGTTTAAAAATCAAGTATAATTGATATGCCAAGAGAGAAGAAAAAATGGGATTGTATTAAATGCTCAATTAAAACTAGAAAAGACAGAAAAAGAGTGGAAGACAAAGAAACAAAGAACAAATGCAACAAACAGAAAACAGTAACAAACATGGGTAAATAGTAATCCAAATATGTCAGTAATCACTTTGAATGTAAGTGGTCTAAGTGCGCCAATGAAAAGATGGAGACTGTCAGTGGGTCTAAAGCATAGCCCACTATATGTTGTCTACAGGAAACCCCCTTTAAATATAAAGACATGGATGGAGACAGATACACAGTACTAACACTAATCTGAAACCATGAGTAGCTATATTAATTTCATGTGGTGCCAACTTCAGAACAATGAAAGTTATCAGAGATGAAGAGGAACATTATGTAATGAAAAAGGGGTCAGTTCTTTAAGAAGATACAACAACCCTTAATGTGTACACGCCCTGCCCAACAACAAAACATCGAAACATGTGGGACAAGAGCCAGTGAAACAGCAAGAATAAATGCACAAATCCACTGGTACAGTGGGAGACTTTAACATCTCTGTCAGTAATTGACAAATCCAGCAAGGACATCGGTCAACTGTATTTAACTGACAGTTATAGATTACTGCATCCAACAACAGCAGAATACACACTCTCAAGCTAAATACACCAAGATAGAACACATTCGGGACCATAAAACACCTTGTAACAATGAAAGCAGTAGGAATCGAACAAAGTATGCTCTCAGACCACAGTGGAATTAAACTAGAAATCAGTAACAGAAAGGTAGCTGGAAAACCTGCACATACTTGGAGATTAAATAGCACACTTCTGAAAAACACACGGGTCAAAGAAGAAATCTAAGCAAAATTTAAAAAATATTTTGAACTGAAAAAATGAAAATACAGGGATCAAAATTTGTGGGATGTAGCAAAGCAGTGCTTAGAGGCATATGTATAGCCTTGAATGTGTATAGTAGAAAAGAAGGATCTAAAAACAGTAATCTAAGCTTCAACCTTAGGAAACTAAGAAAAGGAGCAAAGTTAATCCAAAGAAGAAGGAAATAAATAAAAGGAGAAATAATGAAATTGAAAATGAGAAATCAAAAGAAAAAATCAAGCCTAAATCTGGTTCTTTGCGAAGATCAATAAAATTGATAATCTTCTAGCCAGTTTAAGAAAAAAATAGAGAACACACAAATTACTAGTATCAGAAATGAAAAAGTGACCATCACTATTTATCCCATAGACAGTAAAAGGATAATAAGGGAGTATTACAAACAACTCTGTGCCTACAGATTTGAAAACCTAGATGAAAATGACCCATTCCTTGAAAGACACAATTGGCCAAAACTTACCCAAGAAGAAATAGGTGATCTGAATAGGCCTGTGTCTATTAAAAACACTGAAACAATGCTAACCTTCCAAAACACCAGGCCAGATAGGTTCACTGGTGAACCTACCAAACATTTATGGAAGAAATTATACCTATTTTCTGTATCCTCTTTCTGCAGATAAAAGTAGAGGGAATACTTCCTAATTCGTTCTATGTGGCAAGCATTAATCTAATACCAAAACTAAACAAAGACATTACAAGAAAGAAAATCTACGGACTAGTACCTCTCATGAACATAGATGTAAAATTCCTCAACAAAATATTAGCAAGTCAAATCCAGTAATGGATGGAAATAATTATGCAACACATCCAAGTGGGATTTATTCCAGGTATGCAAGGCTGGTTTAACATTTGAAAATCAGTTAATGTAATCTATCGTATCAACAGGCTAAAGAAAAAAAAAACACATGACCCTGTCAATAGATGCAGAAAAAGCATTTCACAAAATCCAATACCCATTTTTGACAAAAATTCTCAGCAAACTAGGAGTAAGGGAGAATATCCTCAATTTGATAAAGAACATCTATGAAAAAAACCTACAGTTTACATAATATTTAGTGGTGAGATTTCCCACTAAGATCAAGAGCATGGCAAAGATGTCCCCTCTCATCATTACTTTTCAACATCATACTGAAAGTCTTGGCTAATGCAATAGGACAAGTAAAGGAAATTAAAAGTATACATACTGGGGGTAATGTGATTGTCTATGTAGAAAATCCCAAAGAATCAAGAAAAAATCTGGAACTAATAAGTGATTATAGCAAGGTTGTGGAATATAAGGTTACTATTAAAAAAGCCACTTTCTAGGGACTTCCTTGGTGGCGCAGTGGTTAAGAAACCACCTGCCAATGCAGGGGACACGGGTTTGATCCCTGGTCCAGGAAGATCCCACATGCTACGGAGCAAATAAACCCGTGTGCCACAACTACTGAGCCTGCGCTCTAGAGCCTGCGAGCCATAACTACTGAAGCCTGCGCACCTAGATGCTGTGCTCCGCAACAAGAGAAGCCATGCAATGAGAAGCCCATGCACAACAAAGGGTAGCCCCCGCTCACTGCAACTAGAAAAAGCCCGCACACAGCAACGAAGACCCAGTGCTGCCAAAAATAAATTTATTTTTTAAAAAGCCACTTCCTTATATACCAGCAATAAACAATTGAAATTTGAAATTAAAAACACAAGGTCATTAAACTATAATTCAAAAGAATACATGCACCACCCCTATGTTCATAGCAGCACTATTTACAATAGCCAAGACATGGAAACAACCTAAATGTCCGTCAACAGATGAATGGATAAAGAAGATGTGGTACATATATACAGTGGAATACTACTCAGCCATAAAAAAAGAAATACTGTCATTTGCAGCTACATGGATGGACCTAGAGATTATCATACTAAGCAAAGTCATAAAGAGAAAGACAAATACCATATGGTATCACTTATACATGGATTCTAAAATAGGACACAAATGAACTTACCTATGAAACAGACATAGAGAGCAGACTTGTGGTTGCCCAGGGGGAGGTGGGGTGGGGGAGGATGGATTGGGAGTTTGGGATTAGCAGATGCAAAGTATTATATAGAGAATGGATAAACAGCAAGGTCCTACTGTATAGCACAAGGAACTATATTCAGTATTCTGTAATAAACCATAATGGAAAAGAATGTGAAAAAGAATACACACATACATATATCTGAATCACTTTGCTGTACACTGGAAACTAATGCAACATTATAAATCAACTATGCTTCAATAAAAAACCAAACAAAAAACCAAAACAATGTTGTTTACATTAGCACCAAAAACATGAAATACTTAGGTAGAGCTCTAAAAAATGTGCAAAGCCTATATGAAGGAAACTATAAAAGTGATTAAATAAATCATAAGATCTAAATAAATGGATAGGAAAACTCAATATTTTCAAGATGTTAGGTCTTCCCAATTTGATCTATAAATTCAGGACAATCCCAGTCAAAATCCCAGCAAATTATGTTGTGAATATCAACAAACTGATTTTAAAGTTGATATGAAAAGGTAAAAGACCCAAAATAGCCAGCATGTTATAGAAGAACAAAGTCAGAGGACTGATACCACTTGACTTCAAGACCTGCTATAAACTAGTAATAGTCAAGACTGTGAGGTATTGGTGAAAGAAAAGACATGTAAGTCAATGGATCATATTTTAGACAGTCCAGAAATAGACCAACATAAATACAGTTAACCAATATGTGACAATCTTTTCAACACATAGCACTGGAACAACTGGACTTTGACATGTTAAAAATGAACCTAGATACAGATCTTACAGCTTTCACAAAAATTAACTCAAAATGGATTATAGACATAAATGTAAAACAAAAAGCTATAAAATTCCTGGAAGATAATATAGGTTACCTAGGGTTTGGTGATGACTTTCTGATACAACATCAAAAGCGCAGTCCATGGAAGAAATATTGGTAAGTTGAACTTCATTAAAGTTAGAAACTTCTGGGCTTCCCTGGTGGCGCAGTGGCTGAGAGTCCGCCTGCCGATGCAGGGGACGCGGGTTCGTGCCCCAGTCCGGGAGGATCCCACGTGCTGCGGAGCGGCTGGGCCCGTGGGCCATGGCCGCTGAGCCTGCGTGTCTGGAGCCTGTGCTCCGCAACGGGAGAGGCCACAGTGGTGAGAGGCCTGCGTACCACAAAAAAAAAAAAAAGAAACTTCTGCTCTAAAAGAGACATAGTTAAGAGAATGAGAAACAAACCACAGATTAGGAGAAAAAGCTTTGCAAAACACATATCTGATAAGGGACTGGTATCTAAAATATACAAAGAACTCTTAAAGTCAAGAGTAAGAAAACAAGCAACCCAGTTAAGAAGTGGGCAAAAGGTCTAAGTAGATACCACACCAAAGAAGGTACACAGATGAAAAGTAAGCATAGGAAAATATACTCAACGTACATCATCAGGAAATCACAAATTAAAACAATAAGATACTACTGTTAGAGTGGCCAAAATCCAGAGTGCTGGCAAAACCAAATGCTGCCAAGGATGTGGAGCAACAGGAACTCTTATTCATTGTTAGCAAGAATGCAAAATGGTGCAGCCACTCAGGAAGACAGCTTGGTGGTTTCTTAAAAGCTAAACATACTCTTACAATATGATCCAGCAGTTACACTCTTTGGTATTTACCCAAATAAGTTGAAAATATATCCGTACAAAAAACTGCATGCAAATGTTTATAGCAGCTTTGTTCATAACTGCGAAAAATAAAGTCTGTTAGGGCTTCCTTGGTGGCGCAGTGGTTGAGAGTCCGCCTGCCGATGCAGGGGACGCGGGTTCGTGCCCCGGTCCGGGAAGATCCCACATGCCGCGGAGCAGCTAGGCCCGTGAGCCATGGCCGCTGAGCCTGCGCGTCCTTAGCCTGTGCTCCGCAACGGGAGAGGCCACAACAGTGAGAGGCCCGCGTACCGCAAAAAAAAAAAATAAATAAATAAAGCCTGTTAATTAAAAAAAGAAATAAAGGACAATGATAAAATTTAGAAGATCAACAAAGATGATTCTTAGAATATACAAATAACATTGAAAAACCTCCAGTGAGAATGATAAAGCAGAGAGAAAACAGAAATAAATGATATAAGGAATTTAAAATGGGACATTACTACAGATACCCAAGAAGGAAAAAGATAATTGGAATACTGTGAATAACCATGTGACGATAAATTTGAAAACTTAATTAAATGGATAAATTCCTAGTTTAAAAACTTAAGAAAAAATGGAAACCTTAAGTAATCCTATGACCAATAAATAAATGGAAACAGTAGCTAAAAATCTTCTCACAAAAAATATACCAGGCTCTGAAGGTTTTTATATTACGTTACACCCAGTGTTCAAGAAATGAACCAGTTTGATTCTAAACAAACAATTTCAGAGAATGGAAAGAGAAAAAAGCCTTCTGTGTTCACGTTCATTCTAGGACAGAGGCCTGTGTCAGTAACGGAAAAGGACAGTGATGAGAAAGGAAAACTACAGGACATTATCTACAGAGAAACCCCCAACTAATCTATAGATTAATTGCTAGAAATAATGAGGATTTAGCATAATGTCTGGATATAATATGAACAGACAAAAAATAATATTTCTATACACTGGCAACATGTAAAAATGTAATTTAAATTTTTATGTACAGTAGCAATAAACTTTATGAGGAACCTGATGAAAAATCAAACAAAAGATGGGCCAGACTTCCATGGTAAAAATTGTGAAACTTTATATGGAAGACATTAATGCCAAAATGAATAGATACCCTGTGATAATGGATCCTGCAGAGATATCAGCTCTCTTAATTTATATTTAATTCTAATAAAAGTCCCCACAGGGTCCTCTGTGGGACTTAAACTGATTGTAGAATTTATGTGGAGGAGCCAAGGGCTAAGAACAGGCAAGATGCAATAAAGAACTGCAGAGGTGCCGTGGGTGAATCTCAAAGCATCGTACCGATAGAAAGAAGCCTGGCATAAGAGACTGATGTTACAATACATTTGTATGAAGTTCTAGAAAATGCATAATAGTAGCAATAGCTAGCACACTGGTACTTAACTGTGGCCTCCTCCCAGACGCACAGTGAAACCTCAACAGCCGTGATCCTAGCAGCAGTCAGCATTTATCCAGCACTTCCTTTGAACCAGACACTGCTCTAAATGCTTTTTGTTTAACTCATGTAATTTCTCTATCACGTGTTTCAAGAGTGTCTCACTAGCTCGTTTCATGGTGAAGAGTCATTGCCTTTGTTTTTCTAATTAAATTTTGGTGTGCTTCCTGTGTACTTAGTTTGTAGCTGTTATACAATTTTATCCCCCTTATTGTCCATTAAGGACAAAAGCATTAGTTAAAGGTGGTGGTTAAAAATGGGCTGAGTTTATGATGAAAAAAATGAAGATAATTTATACCTAGAGCAGAGGCTGGCACAGCAAAGGCACCAATCTGCATTCACTCAGTTGTCGAAGAGCGACATTCTTCATTCTTCATTGGAAACAGTTCTGAAGGCCAAAGACCCAGCAGGTTGAGTGGAGTGCAAGAGGTGGAGTGTCTGTGTAGCCTCGATGTAAAGAGAGAGAGGAAGAGCACTGGTTGAGGAAGTGCATGGGACCTGTGTACGTGTCCTGAGAGAGCCTCTGCATCTGACCTGACTCAGGAGGGCCAGGAACCAGTGAAAGGGTTTAAGGAACAAGCAAGGTCAGTTGCTGTGCAGATGAATCTCTGTCACACGTCCTTGTTGATTGGACAGGCTTGAGTACCCACTGTTCTTCTAGGTCCTCTCTGCATGTCACTTCCTGCCCAGGCCTCTCCTGGTGGCCTGGGCCAGATGCCCATCTTCTGCATTCTCAGGTCCCACAGTCTTCACATGTCGTATCCATCCCATCCTCCTGTCTGGTTGGTTTACTGGTCTCCATCCCCAAACAGCCTTCTTTGAGAGCAGAGACTAGGTACACAGTAGGTGCTCAATGAATAATTGAACGCATGAGTGCAGTGGTCAGTGCATGCCCCTCTCTACAGTCATGTACCTACATGTTTTTCCTGAGGACTGAGAAATGGAGGGAATGGAACTGAAGCAGCAAGTAGGTGGAACAAAATGGTGGCCCTGGCTCCACTTCTGACCAAAGACAGTGCTCGCTGGAAACATGCTTTCTTAACTACCATTCCTTTTCTTGTCGCCTCCGCTCTCCTCACCATTTTTACACACTCCCTGCCCCTGTACTTTTTTTTTTAATCAGTAGTTGCACTTTTATTATAAACAGTAACAAATTATTACTGAAAATAGTGTTTTCCCAAAAGACTGCATCAGTTAATCCTCTACCTATTTTATATAGGTTCTCTTTAACTTTTTTGTTCTCAGAATCTTGGCTTTTATGGTCAAGTACATGATAGTCAATTATTTTTTCTTATTATCTGTTTTATACATATTAGTGTATACATGTCAATCCCAATCTCCCAATTCATCCCACCACCACCACCACCACCACCACCACCGCTTTCCACCCTTGGTGTCCATACGTTTGTTCTCTACATCTGTGTCTCTATTGCTGCCTTGCAAACCGGTTCACCTGTACCATTTTTCTAGATTCCACATATATGCATTAATATACGATATTTGTTTTTCTCTTTCTGACTTACTTCACTCTGTATGACAGTCTTTAGGTCCATCCAAGTCTCTACAAAGGACCCAGTTTTGTTCCTTTTTATGGCTGAGTAATATTCCATTGTATATATGTACCACATCTTGTTTATCCATTCGTCTGTCGATGGGCATTTAGGTTGCTTCCATGCCCCGGCTATTGTAAATAGTGCTGCAGTGAACAATGGGCTTATGTCTTTTTGAATTATGGTTTACTCTGGGTATATTCCCAGTAGTAGGATTGCTGGGTTATATGGTAATTCTATTTTTAGTTTTTTAAGGAACTACCATACTGTCCTCCATAGTGGCTCTATCAATTTACATTCCCACCAACAGTGCAAGAGGGTTCCCTTTCCTCCACACCCTCTCCAGCATTTGTTTGTAGATTTTCTGATGATGCCCATTCTAACCAGTTTGAGGTGATACCTCATTGTAGTTTTGATTTCTCTCATAATTAGTGATGTTGAGCAGCTTTTCATGTGCCTCTTGGCCATCTGTATGTCTTCTTTGGAGAAATGTCTATTTAGGTCTTGTGCCCATTTTTGGATTGGGTTGTTTGTTTTTTAATACTGAGCTGCATGAGCTGTTTATATATTTTGGAGATTAATCCTTTGTCCATAGATTCGTTTGCAAATATTTTCTCCCAGTCTGAGGGTTGTCTTTTCGTCTTGTTTATAGTTGCCTTTGCTGTGCAAAAGCCTTTAAGTTTCATTGGGTCCCGTTTGTTTATTTTTGGTTTTATTTCCATTACTCTAGGAGGTGGGTCAAAAAAGGTCTTGCCGCAATTTACATGAAAGAGTGTTCTTCCTATGTTTTCCTTTAAGAGTTTTATAGTATCCAGTCTTACATGTAGGTCCTTTATCCATTTTGAGTTTATTTTTGTGTATGGTGTTAGGGAGTGTTTTAATTTCATTCTTTTACATGTAGCTGTCCAGTTTTCCCAGCACCACTTATTGAAGAGACTGTCTTTTCTCCATAGTATATCCTTGCCTCCTTTGTCATAGATTAGTTGGCCATAGGTGCGTGGGTTTATCTCTGGGCTTTCTATCCTGTTCCAGTGATCTTTAGTTCTGTTTTTGTGCCAGTACCATATTGTCTTGATTACTGTAGCTTTGTATTATAGTCTGAAGTCAGGAAGTCTGATTCCTCCAGCTCTTTTTTTTCCCTCAAGATTGCTTTGGCTATTCGGGGTCTTTTGTGTCTCCATACAGATTTTAAGATTTTTTTGTTCTAGTTCTGTAAACAATGCCATTGGTAATTTGACAGCACAACTGGACTTCTATGTGCATATTTTACTCAAAGAACAAAAACAGTATGACCACAGAAGAAACTCTGGTGGAATTGAGCCTGGACAGGCCCTGGTTGGTGGTGGGTCTGGGGAGTGGCAGTAGTCAGAATCCAAGAAGCTCAGTTTCTCCCACACTTGTTTCTTCTCTGTCTTCTCTCTCCAGCTTAGAGTCTGGAGACATTAATACTGGACACATCATGTTACAATCCTACTACAGTATAGTGTTCTCGGTACCACGAGCCAGGCTCTGCCCTGAGTCTTGTAATGAACTGACTCACATAGTCCTTGTAGCCACCACAGTGGGTAGGCACTCTTCTTGCTTCATTTTTTTGCACATGAGGAAACTGAGGCACAGATAGGTTAAGTAATGTGTCGGAAGTCTTGCAGAGGGACTGGGATGTGAACCCAAGCAGTCTGGCTTGCATCTCGGTCTCAGTTGTTACACTATTGGAAACAAATAAGCTTCCTTACAGAAAACATTCTCTTCTGTTGATTCACTGTTGCCTTCCTTCGGGGTGGGAGGGGCATCCCCCTCTCTGTCTACATACCTACTGTTAATTGTATCGATATAATGTGGGCTCTGAGAGCAGCACAAGCAAAATGGGTCATGGCTTTTGACTTCAGGAGGGAGAAGTGAGGCAGGCAAGCATCAGTTTTTCTTAAGATTTAAACCCATATGGAGAAAAGACAGCCTCTTCAATAAGTGGTGCTGGGAGAACTGGACAGCTACATGTAAAAGAATGAAATTAAAAAAAAAAAAAAAAAGAATGAAATCAGAACACCCCCTAACACCATACACAAAAATAAACTCAAAATGGATTAAAGACCTAAATGTAAGGCCAGACACTATAAAACTTTTAGAGGAAAACATAGGCAGAACACTCTAGGACATAAATCGCAGCAAGATCCTTTTTGACCCACCTCCTAGAGAAATGGAAATAAAAACAAAAGTAAACAAATGGGACCTAATGAGACTTAAAAGCTTTTGAACATCCAAGGAAACCATAAACAAGATGAAAAGACAACCCTCAGAATGGGAGAAAATATTTGCAAATGAAGCAACTGACAAAGGATTAATCTCCAAAACATACAAGTAACTCATGCAGCTCAATATCAAAAAAACAACCCAATCCCAAAATTGGCAGAAGACCTAAATAGACATTTCTCCAAAGAAGATATACAGATTGCCAACAAACACATGAAAGGATGCTCAACATCACTAATCATTAGAGAAATGCAAATCAAAACTACAATTAGGTATCACCTCACACCAGTCAGCATGGCCATCATCAAAAAATCTACAAACAATAAATGCTGGAGAGAGTGTGGAGAAAAGGGAGCCCTCTTGCACTGTTGGTGGGAATGTAAATTGATACAGCCACTATGGAGAACAGTATGGAGGCTCCTTAAAAAACTAAAAATAGAACTACTGTACGACCCAGAAATCCCACTACTGGGCATATACCCTGAGAAAACCGTAATTCAAAAAGAGTCATGTACCCCAATGTTCACTGCAGCCCTGTTTACAATAGCCAGGACATGGAAGCAACCTACGTGTCCATCGACAGATGAATGGATAAAGAAGGTGTGGCACATATATACAATGGAATATTACTCAGCCATAAAAAGAAACGAAATTGAGTTATTTGTAGTGAGAGGAATGGACCTAGAGTCTGTCATACAGAGTGAAGTAAGTCAGAAAGAGAAAAATACCATATGCTAACACATATATATGGAATCTAAAAAAAGAATGGTTCTGAAGAACCTAGGGGCAGGACAGGAATAAAGACGCAGGTGTAAAGAATGGACTTAAGGACACGCGGAGGGGGAAGGGTAAGCTGGGACAAAGTGAGAGAGTGGCATGCACATATATATACTACCAAATGTGAAATATATAGCTAGTGGGAAGCCACTGCATAGCACAGGGAGATCAGCTCGGTGCTTTGTGACCACCTAGAGGGGTGGGATAGGGAGGGTGGGAGGGAGACGCAAGAGGGAGGAGATATGGGGATATATGTATATGAATAGCTAATTCACTTTGTTATAAAGCAGAAACTAACACACCACTGTAAAGCAATTATACTCCAATAAAGATGTTAAATAAATAAATAAATAAGATTTAAACCCATAGATACACAGAGATACGCCCTTCCTCTGAGGGGGGTAAAGGTGTCTAGTTATTTATAATTTATTCTTCAAATATCCCACTGCTTACTGTGTTGCAGGATAGTAGTTTCTTACTGAGCAAATGAAAGTACAGTCTGTTTTGAAGAAACCAAAAGGAAAATAGAGCTTCTGTTCAGGATATTAAGAAACTTGTATCTGTTCGAAGACCTTGTTGAGACTGTTGACGCAGGGGTCAAAAATATGGAAGTCTTGTGAAGGGTAAGAACCTTCGACCGAGTGCGTGCCCTCTGGGGTTGGCCTCTGAGCTGCAGACCCGAGGCTGCAGCAACGGGAGCCCATGCTCAGAGGCGTCAGCATTTAGTGCCTGTCTTCCTTCCTTTTGTGCTGAGTATAATTCGTAGGTTTACCCCATGGTCTGTGATGTGTGCCTGGCAAGAACACCATCGTTGTGGTGGTGTCACCCCAAGACAGGCTATCAGTGCTGATTCCTTGGGCCTTTTCAGTTGATCAAACCCACTGTACCAAACCGTTGCTTCAAAATACTAATAAAAACAGCTGTCATTAATGAGTGCTGCTAGGTGACAGGTACCTAGTGGCTTGCTTTGTATATTTTAACTTATGTAATTCTCACAGCAACTCTATGATTTTTGTTTCCATTTTACAGATGATCAAAGTGAGGCCTAGAAGGATTTAAAATTTTATTCAGTATTTTACGGTTAGTAAGTGGCAGAACCAGCATTCTGATTCCAAAGCCTAGACTGTCACTTCAGTATTCTTGTGTTTTCCTAGAACTATGGGCGTATTTTATATTACCATTTTCACTATTTTTGAAACTCTGCTGAAGAAGTACATCTTATTAGCATGTCAATTTGTCTAACACTATAAATGTAAGTACCCAAAAAATTCTTTACTAGCCAGAGTGATCTGTTTATTCCATGCTACGTGAAGCTGACCGTAAATATCTCCTTTCTCTGAATAGATGGATACTTTGAGAATGTTTGAATGAAAGACCTAGGCTGAATAAGCTGGGAATGCTGCCACAGGGGAAGGAAGGGCGGATGAGAGGATTTTACTTAGTTTTGCTTCCTATTTTCAAATGTGGCGTAATCAATTTATCGCCTCTCAGACCTGCATCCACCTTCATTGCCTTCTCAGGAAAGAATGGATCTAGGCCCTTGCATTGTCTTTGTCAGCTGACTTGATGTGCAGCTGTTAGCAGAGGAGGTGGAGGCCTTTCAGCAGGAGTGGTTCTTGGTTCTTGCATGTTGCTGGCTTCTGCGGCCCCTGCACTGTGCACCAGCCAGCAGTTCACCCAGCGTGCCCTGTACAGCTCTGTAGGGATAGCTCTGTGAGACACCCCTGCCCTGGAGGGCGGAGGTCACGTTTGGTTTCCGGGCAGCACGGTGCCTTTCATTATGCTATGAAAGCTTTCAAATCTCTGCCTTTTTTCCTAACCCTTGCCATGTTTGCCCTGCCTAATTCAGTGCTTCTTGATCAGACTGGCTTCTTTCCTCTGTGCTTTGGTAACATCAATGCCACCGTGGAATCCCAAACTAAAATCATGTTCTGTGTCCATGGACTTGCAGTCTGCCACTTCCCAGCCCCTTCGTGGGAAGTGTGGGATGTCTTCGACCGCTTTTTGGTACTTGTCTCCATTGACGTTAGAAATACTAGAAAATAGCAGTTCCCTTTCCTGTAAAACTAAATGTACAGCTCTCGAGCCATATTGTTTCCTCCTGGTATTTAGTTTAATCTTTTTCGGTCCATTTGTGCTTCAGACCTTCCCTGGAACTCAGGGCTCATAACGATCAGCAGCTCTTGTTGACGCCTTGTGTGGCCGGGAGCTCGACTGTTCTGTCACCCTGCCCAGCACCTCAAACAAGTGGGAGACTCCACTTCTTATTATTTCCCTTCCTCAGCCTTCCTCTAGTTCCTAATTCACATGGCTGTGTAAGAATTGCATCCAAGACACTTGTAATTAAGGTTCTGTGACACTTAGTCAAATGCCTTCGTGGTTCCTGCATCAGAGCTACTGATGTCACTCGTGGATGTGTCCCGTGCAATGATGCTGAGCTTTCAAGGGAAGATTTGCTGTGTAGCAACCTGCTTATCCACATTTTCCTAAAAGTTTTTAGTTTCGTGAGGTCTTGTAGGATTTATCTGGGTTTTAGGCTAAGAGCTATGAACGTATTCTCAGCTAATACCCCTTTTCCAGTCTTCTTAACTGTTGATCCAGACGCCCCTTCCTCGAATCCAGGGCACTTGGAACTGCCAAGGGGCCTCCCCATGGCACCCGATGACACATGTTGGTTCTCACAGAAGATAGACTTCATTGTGTCCCCTTTGCCGTGTGGTCCAGTCTTACTCTCTCCTCTCTTCCTGCAGCTGTTAGACATGTACAACTGGCAACAGGGGGAACTAGGAGAGCTCCCAGCCTTGTTGAGGATGGAAGGGAGAAGCCAAGTTAGAAGAACCAGGAGAGTCACACGGTGACATGGGTTGGTTTTCTCCCCCGACTAATCATCATATTTCGAAACATCTTTCCAAAAAGGTCTCTCCATCTAGTCACTCTCCTGAGATGTTAGTGGTCCTTTTTTGGTTTGGATATTTGGGTTGGGAGTGGGGAGTATTAAGCACTGAAAAGCTTACCATGTGCAGGTAATTCTGATCCTAACATTTCATTCAACATTGCAGTGAATGCTTTTTGCCCTAATTACACTGTGCACCCCAGAGGCAGCTCTTCAACTTCAGGGCCGCACATCTCTTTCCGTATCTTTGCCTTGTTTTGACTGGGTGAGCATGCTCTCTAGGGGTCTTCCGTGATCACGCCAGCGCTGCTGTTTGGGGAGGGTCATCCTGGTATTCCACCTACCATCGTTATTCATCATGTTGTGTTATGGACTCTTCAGGGTGCTATTTATAGATGTTTTAAATGTTTCTTATGCCATTGTTTTGCAGTTAAAATAAGACATAGAGTTGGCTTTTGAAAAGAATTAGTTACTTCATCAGTTTATGTATTGTTCAATCTTGCTGTACAGTAAGCTGTCCAACATCTTAGTGACTTAACAGCAACAAGCACTTATTTCTGACTCATGGCCAACTGTGGGTAAACTCTTTACCTTCTGGGGCATAGGCCAGGAGTGGCTCCTAGTTTGGGCATGTGAGTGTCTTTGTGATTGAAAATATTCTTGTTTTACTATTTTCTTTCAATTTTGTGAAAAAAATTTAGCACACGTGTTTGGTTTTAGCAATTTTTTTAAATGTGGGAAAAAATCCACACTTCTTTAAAATGTACCTTTCTTATCTATTAATATTTTCTAAAATGATTGTTTTATGTCAAAAATATAACTTTTATCTGATTGCAAAAGTAATTTATGCTCAAGGCAAAAAACCTTGCATATATCTAAAAGAATGGACAAAAAAACAATACATTGTAATTTTGTCACCCTTACATGACTACTCAATATTTTGGTGTAGTTCACAACTGGAAAGGAAGGAGTAAAACTATATTTACAGACACCATGATGGTCTGTTTTAAGAAATTTACAAAACTAGTAGAAATAATGTGAATTTTGCAAGGGTGGAAGGGAGAAATTCAGTATATAAAAACTAATTGTATTTGTATACACTAGCAACAAAAATTGTAAGTGAAATAAAAAAACAATGCTTTTTATAATAACATCAATAACATCCAGCATTTAGGAAGACTTCCTCAGTGAAAGTTACAGAACATTGTTCGTAGAAATTAAAGGAGAAAAAAAATGGAGAGATCCACCGTGTGTTCATGGATTGGAAGACTCAAGATAGTCTGTCTACATTGATTTATAGATTTAACATGAATCTAATCAAAATCCCAACAGAGTTTTTGTAGAAATTGACAGAGTGTTTCTAAAATTTCCATGAAAATGAGATCAAATCTGGATAGCCAGAACAAACTTGAAAAGAACAAAGTTGGAGGACTTGCACTACCTAATTTCAAGATTTATGATAAAACTACAATAATCTTCCTTATCAATACCCCAATGGCATTTTTTGCAGAAATGAAAAAATTCTAAAATTCATATGGAATCTCAAAGGACCTCAGATAAGCAAAACAATCTTGAGAAAGAACCACAAAATGGAGGCCTCACAATTCCTGATTTCAATATAAATTACAAAGGTACAGTAATCAAAACACTGTGGTACAGGCATAAAGACAGGCATGTAGAATAATGGAAAAGAATAGAAAGCCCAGAAATACACTCTGTGTATATGGTCAGATGATCTTGGACAAGGCTGCCAAAGCTGCACAGTGGGGAAAGGATAGTCTCTTCAACTAACAGTGTTGGGAAAATTGGCTTTTGTTTTTGCAAAAGAAAGAGGTTGGACCATTATCTTACACCATATACAAAAATTAACTCAAAATAGATTATAGACCTAAATGTAAGACCTGACACTGTAGAATTCTTAGAAGAAAACAAAGGGGGAAAGCTTCATGACATTGGATTTGGCAGTGATTTCTTGAATATGACACCAAAAGCACAGGCAACAAAAGCAAAATTAGACAAGTGAGACTACATCATACTTAAAACTTCTTTGCAGTAAAGAAACAATAGAGGGAAAAGGCAACCTATGAAATTGAAGAACATATCCTCTTGTATACATCTGATCATGGGTTAATATCCAGAATATATAAATAACTCCTACAACTCAATAACATTAAATAACCGAATTTAATAATCGGCAAAAAACTTTAATAGACATTTCTCCAAGGAAGATGCACAAATGGCCTATAAGTCCATTAAAAGATGTTCAACATTACTAATTATCAGGAAAATGCAACTCAGAACCACAGTGAGATACCACTCACACCCATTAGGATGGCTATTATAAACATTTTTCTTAAACAGAAAACAAATGTTGGTGAGTATGTAGGTAAATTGGAACCCTTGTGCACTGTTGGTAGGAATGTAAAATGGTGCAGCAGCTATGGAAAACAGTATGGAGCTTCCTCAAAAAATAAAAAATAGAACCACCATATGATTTATGAATTCTATTTGGGTATATATCCAAAATATTAAAGCAGGGATGCGAACAGATATTGCTACACCAATAGTCATAGCAGCATTATGCACATTAGCCAGGAGGTCAGAGCAACTTAAATATCCATCGGTGGATGAACGGATAAAGAAAATATGGTGTGTATATATAGTGGAATACTACTGAGCCTTAAAAGGAAAGGAAATTATGGCATATTCTACAGCATGTTCTTGAGGACATTTTGCTGTGAGAAATAAGCCAGTCACAGAAAGACAAATACCGTGTGATTCCACTTATATGAGGGATCTAAAATAGTAAACTCATAGAAACAGAAAGTAGAATGGTGGTTGCTCAGGATTGGGGGCAGGGAGGTGGTGAGTTGCTGTTAGGTGGGTGTAGAGCTTCAGTCATGCAGGATAGATGGGGACTTCTGGGGTCTGCGGCACAATAACGTACATGTGGTTGACAGTATTGTGCTGACCACCTGAAAATTGTTGGGAGGGTGAATCTTATGTGTTGTTTTGTAAATACTCTAACTGAAAAAAATATATAACTAATCAACATAGTATAGAACTAGCAGAAGGATAGACAAATGGATTTACTGTACCAGATGGAGAGTTCAAAATTATACCCGTACACACATGGTCAGGTGACACTTGACAAAGGAGCTAGGGCAATTTAATAAGGAAAGGAAAATCTGTACAACAAATGGTACTTGAAAAGTTAGGTTAAGCATGTGGGAAAATGTGAACACCAACCTCCACTTCCACTACTTAGAAAAATTAACTTGAGATGGTACCTAGACCTAAAAGTAAAAGGTAAAAGTATAAAGCTTCCCAAAGAAAACAAAGGAGTGTATTTTTTGAACCTTGGGGTAGGTAGAAATTTATAGGCAGGATTCAAAAAGCACTAGCCAGAGAGGAAAAGATAACAAAATGAATCTCATGAAAATGAAAAATTCTCATCAAGCACACTATTAAGGGTTTGAAAGTTGAGCCATAGACTTGGGATGAGTATTTTCAAAACATATATCTTAAAAAAAATTCTTGTATCCATAATATATAAAGAACTAGTATAAATCAGTAATAAAAAGGCAGCTCAAAAACTTGGACATATACTTCACAACAGATGATATGCAAATGTCCAAGAAGTCCAGGAAAGGTGCTCAACATAAGCCATCAGGTAAATGTAAATTTAACTTCATGATTCTACTTCACAACCATGAGAACAGCTACTGTAGAAAAGATTGTACCAAGTGCTGGTGGCAGGACTAGAATCTCATATATTGGTGATGTGGATGTTAAATATTATAATCACTTTGGCAGTTTCTTTGAAATTTAAACAGAATCTTACATAGTGGAAAAAGTAACATCTTTACTTTGGAAGAAGTTGATGGGCACCATCTTAACCAAGGACCAAAGTTAACACCATCAGTAGAGGACAGACTTCTGGGGAACCCCCACTGAAATGCATGGTCTGAGTCTAATCATGAGGAAACATCAGAAAATCCAAGTTGAAGACAATCTACAAAATAACTGGCCTATATTCTTTAAAATGGCCGGTTTCACGAGAGGCAGAAGCTGGGAAACTGGTCCAGATCTAGGAGGGCAAAGAAAATCTGATAAATGCATGCATCCATGGTCCTGGACTGGATCATAGACTAGGAAGACAAAATAACTGCAAAGGAAGTTACTGGGATAATTGGCACTATTTGAACGTGGACTTTGAATTAGGTAATAGTATATCATTGTTAAACTTCCTGATTTTGAGAATTTACATTATGTAAGAGAATATCTCTGTTTTTAGGAAATACTTTGAAATATTTAGGTATAGAGGAACATGGTACCTGCAATTTACTTTCAAATGATTAGGAAAAAACATACTTACATAAAGAAAGCAATGGGGTCAAATGTAAGTGGTGAGTTTGGGTAAAAGTTATACGGGAGTTCTGTACTATTCTCGCAGATTTTCTGTAAATTTGAAATTACATCCAAAAAGTTCAAAAGGAGAAATATATCAAAGTGTTTGATATGTGGAGAATCAATGTACTCTCACCTCATTGATGAGCCCTTTAGTTTTATTCAGTAATGTGAATACAAGTCATTCAGTCATCAGTTTTTAATCTAGGAGTTTAAGAAAAAGAATGACCAGAAACTAGGTTTTTGTCTTAAAGTACTTTGAGTCTAGTTGAGGAGAAAAGAGCAGTGCATACACAATCCGAACAAAATAAAATAATAAATAAATTCATTGTGTTTGGTATGTGATATGCTCTAAAACAAGTATTGGCAGATATTTTCTGTAAAGGGCCAGATAGAAAATATTTTTAGCCATTATGGTCTCTGTCACAACTGCTCAGCCATGCTTTTATAGTATGGAAGCAGCCATAGACAATACACATATAAATGAGTGTGTCTCTGTTCCAGTGAACATTATTACAAAGAGACTGCAGGCTGCATCTGGCCCAAGGGCTGGCCTATATTTACCCCCACTCTAAAATGTTAACAGGGTGGAGTTTTCCTAGGAACAGCTAGAGAATAGCGTGGTTAGTGGTGAAGGGTGTGGGCTCTGGAACTACTCACACCTGGGTTCAAACCCTGTCAATGCTACTCACCAGTTACATGACACTGGGGGAACTTCATACCTTTGCTTTCTCATTTGTGAAATGGGAATAATAAGAGTGGCTCCTCCACAGAGCGTGTAGAAGATTGTGGGTGTAGCAGTATCCTGACTGCAGACTTCTAACTGGTTTCCTGGCTCCTACTCTGATTCTCCTGCAGTCTCCTTCACAACATCCAGAATGAGCCCTCCAAAACGGAATCAGATCATGTCATCCATGCTCACCCTTCTTCCCCCATGCTTCCCTGTCAAAGTTAGAATGGTAGCCAAGCTCTGTACCACTCCTGTAAAGCCCTCATCCTGGTGAGTCCCTCTGCTGGTGTTGTGTGCATTGTGCCAGCACCATCCTCATTCACAGTGCAGGGCCTTTGAGCTGGCTTTTCCCTCTGTCTTGGAGATTCTCATCTTACTATTCAGATTTCACAGTAAGAGAGCTCTTCCCTGGCTTCACAGTTAAGTAGGTACTCAATCTTTTTATCTTATTTTCATTCTTACCCCCTTTGATTGTCTGTTGTCTGTCTTTAACCCTTTAGAAAGTGAGCTGCATGAGACACAGTACCTTGTCCACCTGATTCTCCACGCCAAGCCCTGAGGACACCACCTTACAAAATCGGCAGTAAAATATCATTTGTGGAGTTAACATAATGGGTTCATACACACAAAATACCTAACATAGTGACTGCCCCATAACTGATATTTGGCAAGTGTTAGCTAAGATCATTACCGTACAGCCTGTAAGGTGTACATACTTACCTTAACAGAACATTGAAATGAATTAAGAAGCTTGAAAATGTGACGTGTGAAGAAATATCTGAAGATCCATGTCCTTTCACTCTAAGAAAAGAAAAATCACAGCGATTTACATCCCGTATCTGATTATTTATACAGATCTAGGGTAATAAAATGAACAGTTAAAAGTCTATGAATGAATTTGAATGCCTTTTTCCTGGAGCTTTCAAACTAGCAGGTTTACACTTATTTTCCTTCCTTCCCCACTCATCCATTTGTGACAGTTTCTGTAGGATGATAAACTCTTTCACAGGACCAGAAAGAAAGCAGAAAAGCTTGGGGCCTTCGGGCTGTCCCTGAACAATGGATTGATTTAGCTCTCGCTTTGTTTCAGACGTCCATACAGAAGCTGTCCAGGCTGCGCTCGCTAAACACAAAGAAAGGAAGATGGCAGTGCCTATGCCTTCCAAACGCAGGTCCTTGGTTGTGCAGACCTCGATGGACGCATACACACCCCCAGGTGAGCAGCAGGTCCCATCTGCTTCATGAAGTCAGTGCCAGCAACTGCAGTCTTTCTAACTTTCAAAATCATGGTGCTGTAATTCAGATTTTGAGAATCAGAAGTCCAGAAATAGTAAATACGCTCTAAATAAAACTTGGAAGGAAAATTGGCATGATTATGTATATGTCTATATAAATAAGTGTTTTTAAACTTTTCATTTAGACTCAAATATGATACAGACTTTTTTTTTAAATCCTATAAAATTTTATTTAGTTCTTTACAAAGCAAGAGAAGAGTTTGTACATCCATCCTTCTGACCAAAGCTGGATTTCTCTTCTGCTTAGACTGGTGTATGCATATTCTCAAGTCTTTAAAATGTCAGTAGGTTGTAATGTTCTGTTAAGAAATTGAATGAATTGAAAAATTTAGGCAGTTACTTAAATCTGGTGTCGTCAATTTTTCCTGTGAAGTGCAGGTAGTATTTTGGGGTATCACAGCTGCTTGCTCTGCTATTGTGGTGCTGAAGCAGCCATGGGCAACATGTCAGTGAAAGGCATGGCTATGTGTCAATAAAACTTTAGTCACAAAAACAGGCAGAGGGTTTGGTCCACAGGCCTTCCAACCCCTGATCTAAATGGTTGAAGGTAATATCCCATTATATTTCTGCTTCTGTTTAATCTTGAATTTTATATAACTACCTAAGATCTCTACTTAACTCTACCCAAATAATTATAATCTGTATCTCGTGATCTTCAAAACTGAAGTGAAATACGAAGTTAAACGTCCAGGTATCTATTAGAAACATGAAAGATTGAACCTAATTTACTTGATTTTTTTGTTGTCTGTTTCTGGTTCCAACATTATTCATGTCGTTGTTGCCACCCTGTCTTTTCTGCAGATCTAAGTTACCTGGCACACCCCTTTGTTCATAAGAGAAATTTAGGGTGCAGTAAGAATAGTTGAACATACATAGCATTTTTTGGAGTCTTTTGAAGTTAGTCATGAGTGTTTGCAAACAGTGAGGGTAATAGAAGCACACACTTCAACTCACAGATGTGGTCAAGTATATCCAATACTGCTTCAAACAACTCTTAAGTCTTCAGCTTTACATGCCTTTAAAAGTGAAAGTCCTGAGCTTTGTAAGACAAAACTTAAATAATATAAAACTTAGTTGTTTTGTTTTGTCTTAACAGATAATACCACAAGTGTTCTTTATCTCAAGAATATAATATTCTAATAGGAAAGGGTGTCCTTTTTGCCAATTTCCTTCCTTTTTGTTGAGCCACAGCATGTATTTTGGACTCTTTTTAAATCAGCATAATTAATATACTTAATCCTATTTAGTTTATGGTTATAATTTGCCAAAATTTATAAGTGGTGAAAAATTATTTTGTATGTGTTTATACAACAAACAGAATGGACTTATAAGAATAACAAACCCCACTTAAAATATATGTTAGCCAACTCTTTAGAACTAGACAGTATTCAGGGAGATGGACATTTTTCTGAGCCACTTTTTATGGGAGATGTTGAGTCTAAAGCACAAGATGCAATGTGATTATTTGTGTATGTGCTTTTTCACATGTTGAATCCATCCTCATGAGTGTTGTTGTGTCATGCATGATGAAAGACAAAACTTTCAGGAGAACGAACCTTGTACAAAGGTCTTTGCGAAATATAAAAGAATGTTATTGGAAATGAGTGTCATTTTTGGTGCAACATTTGCATTTAATTATTTGGTTAGCATTTTCAAGTACACCATATAATACATTTTGTAAACTGTCATTCAGGAGTCCTAGTAACAGTATCACATGGGATAGTTTTGTACAATCATAAATGCCAACACCATCATCATAAAAATTTTCATTCATAACCTATTTTGTGCTTATCAGGAGTCTACATATTTGTAACTGTACTTGCTTGAAGAAAATCGTGGCTCAGCTTCATTTTCTCTCACTCTGTTTTCCTTGGTTGCTGATAGCGTTTGTTAGAACTAATTTTGTATCCAGTTTTCTTCAGAGAATATTCCTGAAGTTTATATTCTCTGCATAAAGTGACTGGTTGCTGACTAGTATCATAGTTTCTAGAAAATATATGATTAGGATCTTTGCAATGCCAGTCTTCTATAGATGAAACTTTGCTTTATTTTTCACGTACAAAAATATAAGAAGAATTTGGTCAGTACTTTTGCTTCCAGCCGTAATGAAATAACTTACCAGACTAACCTATACACCATAAACAACTATAAAGCTGCACAAAACAAATGAGATGACTGCTTTTAGGCAGTGGACCTCATTCAGGGAATCAAATGAAAATATGTCAAAGAACTAAATGAAAATATTATCTTAATACTTGAGCTGATCAGGGAAAGGAAAAAATATTTTAAAAATTAATAGAAACTCTAGAAATGAAAAATATAATACAGAAATGATATTTTACTAGATCAGCTTAGCATCAGATTGGAGAAGTAGGATAAAAGAGTCTGTGAACTTAGAGAGATAAAGAGAAATTAATCAAACTGAAGAATGAGGAGTCAAAAGATAAAAGAAAAATTAACAGAACCTGAAGCATCTGTGATACAATGTTAACATACTTATAATTGGAATCCAAGAAGGAAAAGAGAGTGAGAAAAGGGAAGAAAAACTACTTAAGGAAATAAGGGTCACAAACTTCTCAGATTGATGTAAAACACCACCTCACAGATCCCAGAAGTTCAGTGAACGCCACGCAGATTAAGTATGAAAAGAATCATCCCTAAGTTAATAATAGTCCAAGTGCTGAAATCCAAAGATTAAGAGGAAATCTTGAAAGTCATCAAAGGTAAACAGATATATTGCATACAGAAGAACGGTCATATGAATTATGAATACTTATGTGAAGATGCAGTAAAGGCCAGAAGACAATGAGAAGACATTTTTATAAAGTACCAAAAGGAAAAGACTGAAACTGTCAATTCATACTCAGTGAAAATATACTTCATAAACGAGGGTGAAAAAAAGGCATAATGAGACACATGAAAGCTCAGAGAATATGGTGCCAGCAGAACTGCAAACACACTAACAGATGTCATTTAGGCTGATGGGAGATGATCCCAGATAAAAATTTACATCTATGAAAAGGAAAGAAGAACACTGGAAACAGTAAATAGCTGGGTAAACGTAAAATTCTATGCTTTTTCTTGTAATTTTCTTTAAAACAACAATTGCACAAAAGACAAGGCCAGGTGAATGGAATTATACTGTTGTATGGTTATGAAGTAGGAAGCAGAAAATGGAAAGAATGAAATGAATAGTGTCAGGTGTGATGTGAGATGGGAGAGAAAGTTTGTAGTGTCAGATTTGAAGAGCAAACAGTTACAGTATTGACCCCATATGGACCCATTGAGGATTCATATTCTTAGCCCTAAAGTAACCACTAAAAAAAATGAGAAGAGGTATATGTAAGAATTTAATAGAGAACATAAAATGAAACTCTTAAAAAATATTTGGGGGGCTTCCCTGGTGGCTCAGTGGTTGAGAGTCCGCCTGCCGATGCAGGAGACACGGGTTCGTGCCCCAGTCCAGGAAGATCCCACGTGCCGCAGAGCGGCTAGGCCCGTGAGCCATGGCCTCTGAGCCTGCGCATCCGGAGCCTGTGCTCCGCAATGGGAGAGGCCACAACAGTGAGAGGCCTGCGTACCGCAAAAAAAAAAAAAAAAAAAATTTGGTTAATAGAAACAAAGGTGGGAAAAATCAACAACAGAGATTAAAATAGGAGGAATGAATGGAAAACAAATAGCAAAATGTTAGATGCAAACTCACTCATATCAATTATTACAATAAATGTAAATGGACCAAACGCCCACTTAAAAGAGATTGTCAGACTGAATAAAAAAGGAAGATACATCTATATGTTGTCTACAAGAGACACATTTGAATATAAAAACAAAGATAGTTAAAAATAAAATGATGAAAAAATATACAATGCAAACATAAAGCATAGGAAGGTGAACAAGTCTATATTAATATCAGACAAAGTAGACAGCAGGACAAAGTAGTACCAGATATAAAGATGAACATTGCATATTGGAAAATGAGCAATTCACCAGGAAGTTATAACAATGAATATTTATATACCTAAAAACAGAGCATTATAATTTATAAGGCAGAACCTGGCATAATGAAGGGAAAAATAGAAAAAACAAAAATAATAATTGGAGATTCTTAAAATATTCTTCTTAAATAATCATAAGAAAGTTGTCAAAACAACACTATCAACCAACTTGATGTAGTTGATACTTACAGAATATTATGCCCAACTATTGTGGAAAACACGTTCCTTTTTAATACCATTCTTGGGGTATAATTTACATCCCATGAAATTAGCACATTGTAAGTGTATAATTTAATGACTTGTAGTAAATATATAGATTGTGAAGCTATTGGTGCAGTCCAGTTTTAAAGCATTTCCTTCTCCCCAGAAAGTTTCCTTGTGCCCATTTGCAGTTAATTCCCATTCTCACATCCAGGCCTAGGGAGCATTTGATCTGATTTATACACCTCTAAGAATATTCTAGACATTTTGTAAATGAATTAATAAAATATATCCTTCTGTATCTTCTTTAGCATGTTTTTGAGCATCCATTTTGTAGCATCAGTAGTTCATTCATTCTTATTGCAGAATTTATTCTATTAGATAGATATGCCACATTTTGTTTATCCAGTCACTAGTTGATGGATATTTAGCTTGTGTCCACTTTTCAGCTATTATGAATAATGCTGCTATCAACATTTATGTGCATATATTTGTGTATATATATAATTTCATTTATCTTGGGTAGATTCCTAGGAGTGGAATTAATGAGTCTTATGGTAAGTTTATGTTTGACTTTTAAGAAACTGTCACATTGTTTCCATACTGGCTATACCATGTTATATTCCGACCAGCAACGTATAAAGATTCCAGTTTCTCAGCATCCTCACCAACACTTGGTATTGTCCTTATTTGTTTAATAGTCATTCTAGTGGATATGAAATAGTATTTCATTATGGTTTTAATTTTCATTTCCCTAATGACTAATGATGCTAAGGATCTTTTTGTGTGCTTGTTAGCCATTTGTATATATTCACTGGTGAAATGTCCCGATTTTTTGCCCATTTTTATTTTTTTATTTATTTTTTATTTATTTTTTTATTTTATTTATTTATTTTTGGCTGTGTTGGGTCTTCATTGCTGCACGTGGGCTTTCTCTAGTTGCGGCGAGCAGGGGCTACTCTTCGTTACGGTGCGCAGGCTTCTCATTGCAGTGGCTTCCCTTATTGTGGAGCACGGGCTCTAGGCATGCGGGCTTCAGTAGTTGAAGCACACGGGCTCAGTAGTTGTGGCTCACGGGCTCTAGAGCACAGGCTCAGTAGTTGTGGCACACGAGCTTAGTTGCTCTGCGGCATGTGGGATCTTCCCAGGCCAGGGATCGAACCCGTGTCCCCTGCAGTGGCAGGCGGATTCTCAACCCCTGCGCCACCGGGGAAGCCCTTTTGCCCATTTTTAAAATGAGTTGTCTGTCTTCTCACTGGTTAAGAGTTCTTTATATAACCTGAATACAAGTTCTTTATCAGGTATACAATTTGCAAACTGTAGTTTGTCTTTTCTTAATGTTATCTGTGGTGGAGAGAATTATGGCCCCCTCCAAAGATATCCATGTCCTAATTTCTAGAACTTGTGAATATATTACCTTACATTGTAAAAAAGACTTTGCAGTTATGATTAAGTTAAGCATCTTGAGATAGGGCAGTTATCCTGGATTAACCAGGTGGGCCCACTGTAATCAAAGAAGTCTCTATTCAGGCAGAGAATGAGAAATACAATACTGTGGAATCTTAAAAAAAAAACTCACAGAAAAAGAGATCAGATTTGTGGTTACCAGAGGCAGGGAGTGGTGGGAGAGGGAATTGGAGGAAGGTGGTCAAAAGGCAAAAACTTCTTGTTATAAGTACTAGGGATGTGATGTACAATATAACTATAGTTAACGCTGCTATATGATCTATGTGAAAGTTGTTAGAGTAAAATTTAAGAGTTCTCATCACAAGGAAGAAAGTTTTTTTTTCTATTTATTTTATATGAGATAATGGATGCTAACTAAAGTTACTATGGTAATTATTTCCTAATATATGTAAGTCAAACGATTATGCTGTACACTTTAAACTTATACAGTGATAGATATCAATTATATTTCAATAAAACTGGAGGAAAAAAGGTCCTTAGGGAAGAGTATCAAAGTAAAAAAAAAAAAAAAAAAAGAAAAGATAATGAACCAGAGGTTGGAGGGATACACTTTAAAGATCGATGAAGGGGCCATGAGCTGGTGACACAGGTGGGCTCTAAGAAGGTAGAAATGGTAAAGGAGTAGATTCTCCCTTGAAGCCTCCAGAAGGAATAAAACCCTGCCAACACTTTGATCTTAGACTTCTGACCTCCAGAACTGTTAAGATAATAAATATGTGCAGTGTTGTAAGCCAGTGAATTAGTGGTGACTTGTTATGTTACCCATAGCTTAAGAGTTTTCCATTTTGATGAAGTTCAATTCATCAGTTATTGTATGGATTGTGCTTTGGGAAGTTTCAGAAATTTTATAGTTTTAGTTCTTTCACTCAGGCCTGTGATCCATTTTGAATTAATTTTTATTTATGGCATCTATGTTTTTTACTTTGGTTTGGTTTTTTGATACGTGAATATTCAGTTGCCCAGCCCATTTGTTGCAAAGATGATCTTTTTCTCATTGAATTATCTTGGGATCTTCGTCAAAAATAAATTGACCATGATCATAAATGTAGGACTATATTTCTGGGTTCAGTTCCATTGAAATATATGCCTATTCTTGTGCTAATATCACTATCTTGATTACTTTAACTTCATAGTAAGTTTTAGTATCAGGTAATGAGGTCCTCCATCTTCCTCAAAATTATTTTGGCTATTCTCAGGCCTTTGCATTTCCAAATAAATTTTAAAATAAGCTTTCAATTTCTTAAAGCCTTCTGGGATTTTACTAGGTATTGTCTTAATTTTTTGTTAGATATATTGCTAAGTGTTTTATCCTTTTTGATGCTGTCATGATGGAATTGTTTTCTTAATTTCATTCCCTTATTGTTCAGTGCTAGTATCTTATAAAGATATTTCGTATCTTTTTTTGGTGGTCCTGTGAATTTAAGAAGTCAGATGTATAACTATGCAACTCTTTTCACCTGCCACAGTGACAACGCATGCTAACTGATTGGATGGCTGGATTTTGACTTCTGACTACTAGATCAACGTGTGCTTGTTCCCTGGGAGGTGGGAATAATTTGCAGTCTGTCCAGCCAGAAAAGGGTGTGGGGGAGCATTGATGCCTATCTGCTTTGATAAGAGATATCTTGGTTCTCTCACCCTGTGTGTGCTTGTCCCACTGCAGAAATTCATCTTGTCCCATTGTCTTTTAGTCCTCTCAACAGAGGCAGTCCCCATTAAAGAACTTTCTTGGAGGCTCCACTCAACAAATTTTGATTGAGTCCCCCCCCCAACCCCCCACTTCAAGGATAACTGGAAAATTAGCTGGGCACATTGATGACTTTGTCAATGCAAAGGTAGTTCTGGATGCTGAGAATATCCGGGTGCTGGCAGATTCATTGTCTGGTGAGAGCCTTCTTCCTCATAGTCGTCCATGTTCTCACTGTGTCCTTACATGGCAGAAGGGGCTAACTCATTTATTAATTCAAGAATTTTTCCATGTGTTCCTTAGAATTTCCTACGTATAAGATCATGTCATCTGTGAATAAAGACCGTTTTACAACTTCCTTTCTAATCTGGTTGGATGCCTTTAATTTTTGCTTTTCCCTGTAGTTCACTGGCCAGAACGTGCTGGATAATGTTGAATAGAAGTGGCAAGAGGGGACATTCTTGCCTTGTTCTTATCTTAGGGGAAATGTATTCAGCCTTTTACCAGTATATACAGTGTTAGCTATGGGTTTTCATGAATGCCTTTCATCAGGTTGAGGAAGTTTCCTTCCATTCCTGCATTGTTGAGAGGCTTTATCATGAGTGGGTGTTAGGTTTTGTAAAATACTTTTTCTGACTTTTAAGGTTAACATACTTTTTTTTTCTCTTTATTCTACTAATATGATATATAACATTAATTCATTTTTGAATGTCAAATTAACCTTAATTCATGTTCATATGTGTAATCCTGGTTACCACTTGGTCATTTTATATGTTGCTTGATAATGTTTGCTAATATTTTTGAGGATTTTAGTGTCTATATCATGAATGATACTGTTCTGTAGTTTTCTTATGAGAAGATGGGGTGGGAAATGAAAGATTGATTTGTAAAGGGGCATGAGAAAACTTTTGGGGAGGTGGTAATGTTCTGTGTGGATATACCGGTGTATACATTTCTCAGAAGTCTTAAGTCTGAGGACTTGAATAGATATTTTTCCAAAGAAGATATACAAATGGCCAATAATTACATTTAAAGATACTCAACATCACTGATCATTAGGGAAATGCAAATCAAAATTACAAAGAGATACAACTTCACACCCATGAGGATGGTTACTATCAAAAAAAAAAAAAAAGGAACAGAAAATAACAAGTGTTGGTAAGGATATGAAGAAATTGGAACCCTTATGCACTCTTGGTGGAAATGAGGTGCATAGAGGTGCAGCCTCTATGGAGAACAGAATGGCAGTTCCTCAAAAAATTAAAAATAGAATTTACTATATGATCCAGTAATTCCACTTCAGAGTACATACCCAAAAGAATTTAAAGGAGACTCTCAAAGAGATATTTATATACCTATGTTCACAGCAGCATTATTCACAACAGCAAAAACATGGAAGCAACCCAAGTGTCCACAGCAGATGAACGGATAACAACATGTGGTCTGTACATATCATGGAATGTTATTCAGCCTTGAGAAGGAAGGAAGTTCTGACACATGCTGCAAAGTGGATGAACCTTGAGGACATTATGCCAAGTGAAATAAGCCAGTCACAGAAAGACAAAAGTGCGATTCCACTTACATGAGGTACTTAGAGTAGTCAGAATTACACAGAGAGAAAGTAGAGTGGTGGTTGTCAGGGGATGCGGGGGGAAGGGGCAATGGAGAGTTACTGTTTAATGGGGACAGAGTTTCAGTTTTACAAGGTGAAATGAGTTAAGTGGATGGATGGTGGTGAAATGAGTTATGGGGAGGGTTGTCCAACATTATGAATGTATTTAATATCACTGAACTGTACACTTAAAAATGGTTAAAATGGTAAAAATTTATGTTATGTGTATTTTACCACAATTTCAAAAAAATTGAAAAAATTCTTAGGTCTGAATTCCAAAAATATAAATTTTATTTTTATGTAAATTGTAATTCTAAGTTATTTTAAAAGGAAGGACAAGGGAAGAGAATCTGTTGGCCTTCTAATATTATTGTTGCTTCTGTAACAAATTTCTAATAGATAAACTTTTAAAAAATTTCTAGACAGCCTAGGTCGCGTCACAATGATAATAAAATGCAATGTAAATATCCTTTACAAATATTGCTGTGTTAAAGAAAAAGTCCTTGTAAATCAACCATACTCTAATAAAAATTAATTTAAAAAAAAGAACAGTAACTAATACATTAGTAAGTGCTTAATAAGTATTGATAAATGAATGAGTGAATAAACGGCAAAATTAACATTAAAAAAAGAAAAAGTCCTATTTCTTAATTTAAGACAAATTACCCTTTCACTTATTCTCAGTAAATGTTCTAGAGCTACTCTCATCCTTTTTCCCTCCTAGCATCTCACGTAACTCACCTATATGTACGATCCTAAATGTCATTCTTATATTGAAGTTTAAATAACAAGTATACAACGATTCGTTCTTGAAAACCTTGCTTCTAGGTGAAAAGTTATTAAATGAATACTATTTCCATTAATTTTAATGCAAAAAGTGACATGTTTTTGCTCAATCCAAGATACACAGTTTTCATAGATAGCAAAATAAATCAAGTAAATAATGAAAAACTTTTATAAGGAACAAATATAAAAGTAAATGCATTTAGTTTGATCACAGAATGTAGTGTGGTGATTTACTGTCCTCCTGGAAGGAGGAGGCAGAGTCCTTAGATGTAGGTTGGTAGAGAAGTCCAGATCATTCATTGGGAGAGGCAGGAGGATGAGACCGGCCACACTCACATGAAACTTAAAATAGCACATGACTCAGAGAAACACCTCGGTATAAAGAAGGGCTACAGAGCATCACACTTCGAAATGCTTGAAAGTTCAGTGTCTTTTAGAAAACGCCACCTTGACCTTCTCGCTTGGTGTCTGAGTACACAGAAAACATTTGGTTTCTCCCTCAAACTCTTGAGTGGAGGAAATTGGTGAGTATGTCTTTGTCTGAGATTGTAATGTCACAACTTTCTGTAGCATATATATGTCAGGTGTTTTGGATGAAGACTTCACTACAGTGAAAAATAATTTGTCATCTGAAAAGTGTGTAATTTTTCAAGAGTGTTCAAAGGTCGTCGATCAGTTAGTGTGGGAGGTAGGTCTGTGTTCGCAGTGTTTGGAGAGGGACTAATCCTGGGGGGGGGCTTCTTGGCTGTGATATACACGGCTGATCACCTGCCTCCCACAGATACCTCCTCTGGCTCAGAAGACGAAGGCTCGGTGCAGGGCGACTCCCAGGGGACCCCCACCTCCAGCCAGGGCAGCATCAACATGGAGCACTGGATCAGCCAGGCCATCCATGGCTCCACCACCTCCACCACCTCCTCCTCTTCCACCCAGAGTGGGGGGAGTGGCGCCGCCCACAGACTGGCTGACGTCATGGCTCAGACACACCTAGGTGAGTGCCCTGCTGGGCAGTCGTCTGTGTTATTCTCGTTGTCCTTACGTCTGAGTGGCTGCTGAGTAACCCTGCCCTTTTTATTTTGAAATTTCTCTACTTGCGCATCTCGGCCATGGAATCCATCCGAGGGACAGAACAGAGCCCCACTCCCGCTTCTGGGCTGCTTTGTTGCGTTGGTTTTACTGTTTTGTGAAACCCTTGGTTTTACTATTCTTTACATCCCAGACGTCTCCTCTGCTTGTAGAGGAATGCGTTCTTGTTCATTAGAGAAACTTGCAGCCGTATCTGGTTACATGCTTTCTTCTCCTCATGCTAAAATATGCTCCTAAATGAAATTTTAATTATGCTAATAAACAAGGCTGGGGACTTCAGAGTGAGTTTGCCCTTACTTTGGAAGTTACTTAGGAAGGGGAGGCTTTCATCACTACTGCTTATATAGTTTTCTGCCATAGGCATTCAGCTTTCTGGGGTGGTTCACGTTACTTTGTGTGTAGGTTCCGCGATACATGAGATCCTCTGTATTTAAAAAAGCACAGAGTTAGGAAGCATTGGTAAGATGTTTGGAAGTAGTGTAAAACAGGAGATGAAGTGAGAATTATTAGAGGAAAGGAGCATATTGGATGAGCAGGGGGCTGCGTGGAGGGGGTGAGTAAGGGTCCTGTTTCTCTGCCTGCACCCTAGCCCCCCACTCACTGCGCCACATTCATCTGGTGTGGAAGGCACAGCATGAGGTCCAGATCTGTCTGATCCATTTTCAGCTGTGGATTGAGATTTTTAAACATTTCAATAAAAAATTATTCACAAAGTAAATTACTTGCTTTGAATGTGGTGCCAAGATGGTTCAGTATGTTCTCCATTCAAATGGGGTGGACCAGGGTCAGCCGCATCCAGGGACATGGAAGCTGCACCTCCCTGTGCAGTGGTTGATCATCGAGCACAGGGCAGGTGCACGGCGTCCTCCCACATCTATCCTCTTATCCGAAAACTCCATGTTTAGAAAGTAGGTAAGTGAAATGAATGAATGAAATACTCTGCCAGCTTCTCAGACTCAAAAAGTATTTCTAGATTATTGGCTACTTGACAAGAGTCAGAGGAATTCCAAACTGACTTCTCAGGACTTGGCCCCAGTGGCACTTGCTCAGCATGAAGTTGAGGTTAAAAGCAACAGCCTTTTCAGAATCAGAAGTGAGACTGGTTGTCTACCAGCAGGACACAGGCAGCCGGTAGGGAGGGCTGGGTCTGTTCCCAGTTCTCACGTTAACAGCTGCCGGCTTCTTCAGAAGTCAGTATTCCCTGCTCTAGTTCTTTAGTGGGAAGAAAAGGAATGATAATGTCTTTCCTTTGTACCCATTGCGAGTAAAAAGGAGAAAATAGGAAAATTCTCCACAGTTTTTAAAGTAACACTCACATGCAAAGTAGTAGTATTAAATTTCAGTTTAAAACGTTTTCGGGAACATACACTGGTTAATGTGTACTGAGAACCTCTATTTGAAATCATAGATAAAAATTAAGCAGAAATGTATATGACCATTAAAGAGTTTCAGATGCTAAAATTTCTTCCTCTGTGTTTTGGAACCTGAGATAGCCCTGAGGCTCAGTCCGTGTGCTTTGTCTGGTAGCCCCCTGGGCGGGGGAGATGTGGAACTCCCTCCACCTCTGCCCCTCGCTCTTACCTTAGGAATGTGTGTTTTCTGACTGAGCACACTTCTAAGGAAATATCAGGAATCTTACCAAGAGAAACACATAATTTTGAACAGATTACTCCCTGCATTTGTTTCTCCCTTTATGTAGTTACATGTGGAATATTGGAGGAAATTATAGCATGGAGAATTAAATTTATCCGAACTATAAAAGGTTACGTTACTCAGGTACGTTAAGACTCAGTGTAACCTAAATATAGCTTCTCAGTGTGTGACATTTCAGTAATTTCTAATTTGGCACATAGATAAGTTCCTAGAGTATCCAGGAATTTTCTGTAAATATGAAAAAATTTTTTTGAAAGAAAGCAGTGGCAAAATAATAAAATAAGAAAAAGAGAATGAAAATACTTTACTCCAGGGCTTCCCTGGTGGCGCAGTGGTTGAGAGACCGCCTGCCGATGCAGGGGACACGGGTTCGTGCCCCGGTCCAGGAAGATCCCACATGCCGCGGAGCGGCTAGGCCCGTGAGCCATGGCCGCTGAGCCTGCATGTCCGGAGCCTGTGCTCCACAACGGGAGAGGCCACAACGGTGAGAGGCCCGCGTACCGCCAAAAAAAAAAAAAAAAAAAAATTTTTTTTTACTCCTGTGGCAAAAGCAAAAGAAGTAAAAAGTCAGAATTGGCAATGTTCAACCTTTTGTTGAGGCCATCAGAAGCCTACAAATAAGAAAATATTCTGTGTATGTCTGTGTTTTAAGGAATTTAGGGTCAAATAAACCACCAACTTGTAGTACCTCTGGTCCCTCAAGGTGAAGTACTTGGATAGAGTCTGTAGAAACCTCTTTTGCCCAAAGGGTAGAGGAAAGACAAGCGTTTAAAGACCATGAAGAGGCTCTAACAAGTGGATGGTACTTCTGCTTTGTGGTTGTTGGAATGAAATCCTGCGTCCTTGTGGGTCCATCCTGACAGCATGACAGGGACACTGCACGTGCATCTCCCGTCAGGCTGGCTTAGCATACCATGCGGTCCCCGTCCAGGTGGTTTTTCCTCCTATGGTTCTGCTTGTTGTTATTCACACTTAAAACACTGACAATGAGGGCTCAAGACGTTCCCAATCCTGAGATGCTAAGGCCTGAGATGTGCACATTTGTGACACAAGAAGATGGACGTGCCATGCGACGGCTCCCTGCAGCTCAGACAGAACAGGGCCTGCACATAATTAAGGGCCCTCTCTCCACAATGATAGAGAACCAGAAGGTGTTTATTCAGAACCTCTGTGCATGTCATGTTCTTAAGACAGTTGGAAAAGAAAGGATCAACACCTCTAAAATATTTTATCATTATCAAAAGTCAAGGAGCATAATTTAGAGTAACCAGGAGAATTAAAGCAACACTTTGAAACTTCAAGAGGCATATTTGTAAAAGGTACTAGAGTAACATATTATAGGAATTAGTAAGCTACATAGAAATAGAGAAACTGAAGAGAAACTATTAATACATTTCTAGATTAAGAAATAAGAACAAAGCATAATAGATAACATTGTTGTATATTCAGAATCAAAATTTGTATATTCAGGAAATTAAAGAGACTTCTGCATGAGCTGTTCTCTTATTTTGTAGCTCCAGATGTATAGGTAAGGTCTGTGTCACCCTTTGTAACTGACACATCTGAGATGTTGTCACATTCGGGTTTCATCTGCATGTGTTGGGGGTGTGTTGTCATTAGCCAGATATTCATAGAAGTTATTGCCATTTCCAGACTATCTTAGAATTCATCAGCATGAATGCCGCTTTTGGTGTGTGCGGTTTGTATCAGCAAGGAAATTCTCATCAGGTTTCTTGCCTCTGATCCTGGTAAGCAGATAGATGTGCCCCCATGTGCTTGATGCATAGTTAGCCTAGAGCCTGGCAGCTGTTGTCTGGACCTAGATTCTGGTGTTCTAGGGAATTTGTTCAGAGGGCTGCATAGCCACCGTTGTGATGTTACCCTAATTTACTTATGCATAATCATCCACAGTATCAAAGAATTCTTTTATAATCTCTTTATCAATACTTTTCAGACATTTACAGTCTTAAAATATTAACTACACACCGAGGATGGTGATATTAGCAAAGCCTGCACACTTGGGGCTGGGGTCTCCCTGCTATACCCTCACTCCCCTCCTGGCTGGGGCATCCCTGCATCTAGAGCTTCATGATTCAAAGGCAGGGTCAGTGAATTTTTCCAGGAAAGGACCAGAGAGTGGATATTAAGCTTTGTGGGCCATGCAGTCCCTGTGGCCGCTGCTGAATTCCACTGGCTCAAGAGCAGAAGACAGTGCGTGAACCATAGGCATGGCTGTGCCCCCACAAAACTTCATTTATAAACGCAGCTGACAGACCACCCTGTGAGCCATAGTTTGCCAACTCCTGTTTTAGAGAGTTTTAAGCCACGCTATTGAAAAAGTAAGCAGGAAAAGAAAATTTGCATTAGGTAACACAAGGCCGATGAGACTCTTCCATCAATTACTGCGTGTTTCTCGTGGCTCTTTGGGTGATACAGTACTAAAAGAGAGAGGGATCTCTCACTGGCCGACGTGACTGTGGGAATTTTTAGTTAGGTCCTAGGTCTGGCTTCTAATCCTGCATTGTCTTGCTCAGTTCGTAATAAAGCTGAGATCTGCACAGATACTGAAATTGAGTGAATGTCACCATGGATCTTTTTCTGTCCCCTTGTCGAACATCTTTAACCACTGATCCTTTTCCAGCTGAGATGTTTCCATGTCTTTCTCCATTCATTTTTTGCTATGTTTCCTTTTCTGGGGAAGAAAGCTCCTTCTTTCCAAGACTCATCTTTTCATCCTCATTCTGGATTCTGGCTCCTCCCAAATCTGCTAGCTCAGCTCTTTTCTCTTTTGTATCTTAGCTTCCCCCATCGGTGAACCGGAGCTTTGGCTGTGATGATCACTCATTCCCTCCTCTCCCGGCCTGTACCACACCCTGGTTCTCCTTCCTGCTCTGTCCTTTCCTCTCCTCTGGTGGCTCCTCTCCCCACCCTGTCTCTCTGTGTTTTTGTCCATTTCATCCACTCCCACAGTTTTCGAGGCCATCTGCTCTTTCACGACCTTCAGATCTGTACTTCCTTCACCCATCCACATTTCAGAGTGCCTCTTGACCCTGCACCTCAGCCCTACGCTGTGGCCCCAGGTCGGCTCGTCTGACAAGGTCCTGCACTCCCAGGAGCAGGCTCCAGACCTCGCCGTCCTTGGCTCCTCCTTCCACAGACCAGCACAGTCCCTGTTGGGTAGCGTTTGGCTACCCTGTGTCTTGCAGGCCTCCTTCCTCTCCGTTACTGCTCCCAGGACCCTGCATCCAGACAGCTCACCTCCCATCTCAGTGCTGCAGCCCCTTCCAGCCTCATATCTGTCCCGTTCATATTGTCCTTGTTGCCCTGTTGATGCTCTTAGGGCACAGATCTGCTCCGGTTTCTTGTCTCCAAAAATGCTTTGGGATTTTTGCCACTCGAAACTGATTTTGTTTATTTGGATTTTATACTTAGAATCAAAGTAATGATTTTTGACCCACAAGTATCCTAACCCTTCATCCAGTGCCTACTCCATGCTGCAGGAGTACCTCGGAGCCTGCCGCTCACACGTTGATGCACACAACCAACCAAATAGAAAGATGTCTATTCAGTTCTTCTCTTTCTCCCAGTGTTCAAATGCAGTCATTTACACTTAATGCCATGAGTTTCACAGATTCTTTCTTGAAGTCGTGAGAGGAAAGGATTCCCACGCAAGGGGAGAAATGGCAGAGCGGGAGCCTTTGGGCCTGAGAGCGAGGATGGCAGTGTCACCGTCACTGCAGAATGTCACGGTGTAGTGTCGCTTGTGCCCTCAGACTTGGTGAGGAGCGAGTAGCAGCACTCTTGTTCCCCAGGTGAGAAGACCCAGGCTTAGGAAGGTGGATGTGATGCCAAGGGCGCCCAGCTAGTGAGTGGTCAGCAGGAACCAGACTCCTATCTGTCGGGTGTAGGAGCACCTGCTCGTGACACTCCAGCCCTGCTTCCTCCTCAGTGTCTGTGTTCCAGCTTGGCCCTGCTTGTTAAAAACAGAACAAGAGCTCTTTGCAGACAGAAATGCAATTAAACTTTGCATAAACAGTGAAAGTTCCAGCATCCCCATCACAATCCTGCTGGGTCTGTGGTCTGTACAGGCTTGTGACGATTGGAGCCCTTCAGCGTGAATTTGAATTTGCACATATAAAAGTCAAGAAGCTGTTGTCTGAAGTTAAAGATTTCTGTTCTGATGTTAGAACATCCCGAGATTTGTCTAACGGTAACTATCCCATCTTTATGGATTTTTGTGGCATAAATGTGGGAGGGAGGCCGTTCCAGTTCTGAGAACCTGTGTAATGCTTCTAAAGTCAACCTCTGAGAGCCTTGGCTGAGAGAAATGTTTGAATATAGAACCACTGAGCCCTTTCTAACTATCTCCAGGTTTAGTCTGCAAATTTGAAAAGCAACTGTGAATCGCCATTAGCAGTATCACACACACTCTCACAGGTAACCAGAGTATACTGTTCTGTCCCTGAGTGATTATTAAAGGATTAAGGAGATAAATCCTCACTTACATTGTCATGCGTCAGTATGACACATGGGTGAGACACCAGTAGAGCTCTCCTGTTGGGGGCTTCTGTCAGAGCCAGGGAGGTTGGACATTGCTGGGGAAACCAAGGAGGAAGTCCTGCTCTTCTCATGAGCTGTGCTTGGAAGATGGGTCGATGCAGTGGGCAGCTGAGCAGCATCTCCAGCAGCCAAGCTGGATGCTCTGCCGTGAGGCCAGTTCCTTCCCTCAGCATCGTTGCAGATGCCTTTCACCACCTGTCACCTCCATATTTTCATTGAGGAACCTGGTTTTCTGCTGCCATGTGGAGGGCACAGCCATGTCATCTTAGGGAGCCAGGGCAGCTGGGTGGACGGGTGGTCTGAGGGCCTGTATCGCTTTCTGCTCAGTGACTGTGGAGGTTGGATGGACCGTAGGAGACACGGGAGGGGGCTTGTTGATGGATGGAAGGCTGGGTCCCTCTGAACTCGTCTCTCCTTATCTATCATCAGTTAGTGGACCACGAGCACGTTGCTTTCTACATGTGAAAACCAGATTTCCTCTTTTTCTTCTCTTAATTTAGAAGTTATTTGGGGACTGAAAAATAACAGGCTGGGAGGTAGGATCTCTGACCACTGATCCCTGAGGTTCCCAGTCATACAGTTAGAATTAAAGAAAGCTGCTTTTCAGCGGTGTGAGAACCAGAAGCATGTTATCTCTAGTCGTCAAGTGCTCCAGTATATTCATTCTTACGTTCGTTCATTCTTTGAACTTTCTCTCCAACATTTGCTGTGTGCAAACGACGTGAGCTGGGTGTTGTGCGACTTCAGCATCTGAGTAGGACACAGGAGCTAGACTGAGCTGGATGCCTGCAAGAGCAGGAGGTGAGGAACGAGTTAGTTCAAGGAAGCGGGGAATTTCCAACGCAGAGCTGAGCAGGAAGACCAGCTAGTAACCTGAAACGGTCATGGCCAAAACAGCTGTCCAAAACGGGTGGATAGTTGGCAAGAGTAACAGACTAAAATCCGGAGTGGGAGGGGGATGCAGTGAGATGGGACCCCTGGTACTGATGGCTCCAAAACAGCAGATACTATCGTGGAAGATGGGTGAATTACACTTCCCTCCCACCTGCCCCTTGTGCCTTGCTTCCAGATTCTTAAGGAACCCATGTCGGCTGCTGGGAGCAAAAGCCATAGAGGGGTGAATGAGACAGGACCCACCTGTCAGGGAGCAGATGCAAAGGTGTCACAGTAGCTCTGGGGCAGTCACAGTGGAGGTGACACCTGATAGGTGGCTGGAAGGTTGGCCGCCATTTTTCTGTTGATTTTGAAAGTATGGGGAAATTGATCTAAGGAACAGTGGGTCATCTGGCTCAGAAGATATGAACCCGCTCTGATGAGCGTTCTTAATCTTTGAAATGCTCCTGTTGCATATGGACCTGATTGGCATCATGCCTGGGGCTGATGAGCACTTTAGACCTTTGACCCTGCACCTTCAACCAGACCCGACTTTTTCTGACCCGTCAGCAAGTGTTTCTTGAGCATCTGTTACATACAAAGGTCTTTTCAATACTCACAAAAGATAGGTGACAGAGTTAAATACTTGGAGTCCTGATGTTTATTAAAATAAAATAAGGCACCATGTATCACTGCAATGGAGGAATGTTCTCTGGCTTCCTAACAGAAGCCCAGTGCTGGGCTTATAATCCTACAGTGACAGCATATGTGGGGAGTTTGAAAGGGAGGGGGAGAGGAGCTAACATAAATTTGGAAAGCACTTTGAAGTCCTGCAGCTGTCACTGTTCCTATTTTTTAATCACCAGATGTATTGGAATCGTTATTTTTCCCAACTTCAAAGTGGAAGTGAGTACGTCTGCTGGCCAACACAGACTCAGCGGCTGCCACCAATGATGCAGCCACAGCAGAACGTAAACACAAGTAAACCTGAGCAAAGTGGAACGCAGTGAACTTACATTTTAGCTGCTTTTGTTTTATGGGGCTAATTTGAAATGTTGCTCATCATACATTGGCATCTATTATCTTTTTGTTTGAAATATGGGGCCCCAGGGAGTTAACTGCTCAGCCATGGAGAATTAGATCATTTTGAAACATGAAATAAAGCCTATTTGGCAAAAGCACAGGTAGAGGAGATGAGAAGAATGAATGCAGTGTTTGAAATATTAAAGAGGTCATTTGAATGGTCCTCTTCTCTCCCTCTTGCTCTTCCCCTCAGTGATCTGATAAAGCATCCCAGCCGCCCCCTCCTCCCTCTCACAGGTACCCTTTTTCTGGGCTGAGATCTAAGAAATTGCCCTTACGGGTATGTGTCAGTTGGCTCAGGCGGCCATAACAAAGCACCTTAAACAAGAGACATTCAGTGGCTCACAGTCCTGGAGGCTGTAAGTCTGAGCTCACGGTGTTGGCACTTTCTCCTGATGCCTCTCTTCCGGGCGTGTAGACAGCCATCTCCTCTGGGCATCTCTGTCCTCATCTCTTCTTATAAGGCACCAGTCAGATTGAATTAAGGCCCATCCTAGTGGCATTGTTTTGCCTTAATCATCTCTTTAAAGACCTCCATCTCCAAACACAGTCACCTTCAGAGGTCCTGGAGATTAGGACTCCAACATGTGAATTTTGAGGAGACATAGTTCAGTCCATAACAGGCTGGACACTCCTGGAACAGGGAGATGAGAAATGGAATGGGGAGCTGGACTCTCTGCTGATGGCCTGTGTTTAGGGGCTGATGCCGATTGTTATCTTCACAGAGAACTCCAGGCTCAGACCCTGGAAGAGTAGTTGTTGGTGCAGAGAGCTGCCCATGTGTTCCTCTCCTGGCATGTCTTTCTGTGTGCCTGGTGACGCCAGTGCTTGTATCTGTTTATCTACGTTAATCCCCACTGTAACTCAGAGGTAGGCATTGTCATTGTCACCCCCTTTTACAGGATGGGGAACCGAGGCATAGGAAGGTCAGTAACCGGTCCCAGGTGATCAGCTCTGAGACGCGGACCTGAGAACCAGTTGGGCAACTGCTGGTGGGCCAGCCCTCAGCCCCCGTGCACATTTCCACACACTTACTGGTCAGTGTGCCTAGGACTGAGGGTCTCCCGAGTCCAAGCACCGGCATTGGTCACGCTGGTTGCTATGTTTGAAGCTTGCTTAGGAATTCAGATTAATATTCCTTGGCCTCAAGTCTCACTCAGTGTAATGTCCCTTAACATACGCAGGCTCACTGACACAGAAGTCAGTCTTCACTTCTGGCGGATTGGGTACTTGCCAATCTGCCTACTTGTTAAAATTACCTGCACCCTCAAATGAGTACCCGTGGGCTTCTCGAGGTCTAGACATTTGCAGAACGGCTAAAATTTGAGTCCCCGATGTGTATGTTCCCAGCGGAGTCGACAGGCCACGCCCCGGCTTCTAGTTTAGCACAGTCTGTAAACGACGTCCTTGATGTGATCTCTTCGGTGCTCTGTTTTTCCTCATTCTTGTGCTTTATGTTAGTGATTTCACAGTTTAAACTGGCCTTCACGTGTAGTGCCAAGGTGGGCAGTGTACAGCGGAGAAAGGCCTTCTGGTACCTGCTTCCCCTTTTAACAGCATAAAATGTTGTGCTTCTGTCGCGTGGAACTATAGAATCTCGACAAGTTTTTATCTAGTAAGGATTAACAAATCAAAATTAATAGTATAATACTCATTATTAGAACTTAGTACGTATAAAATGACATGGACATTCTCACTTGACATGCTCTCCTTAATGTCTTATTTAATAAATACAAAATCATGCTTTCCCCATTTAAGTAGTTAACTTTATCATCAAATAATGTTATGGGGAAGGCCTGCTGTACGTTTCATTGTGCAGCACACGGCACACCATTCACCTTAGATGCAAACAGGTATTTTTTGAATGACTGGACTCTTCAGTATTATGCTAAAACAAATAATAAAATAGCTACTATTTCCTAAATGTTCACCTTCAATCAAGAAATGCTCTAAGTACTTTACATATATTAACTCATTTAATCTACCCAACAAGGAGGTAGTTGCCATTCCCATTTGATGGATGAAGAAACCAAGGTATAGAGATCAGGATGCTTCCAAGGTCTCAAGAATTTGCAGAACTGGGATTCAAACCCCAGGCGCTCTGTATCTAAAGCTTGAGCTCTTAACTGCCTCTACTATGACTGACAAGAAAATTACTCCTTTATGAACACATAACTTACAGTGTCTTTTTCCTTTGGCCAGTTGAAGACATTATTTTAATTAAAGTGCAACAGTGATTCATTGATGTGGCACCTGTAGTGATGTTATTATTGTAAAGATCATCTTTATGCTGAGATTTTTGTAGTAGTTTTTGATTCAGAATCTTTTTCTCTTCTTAGGATGTGGCATTTTTGAAACCTTATTGCTTACGTAGCCTTCAGAATAACTGTATCATGATAACCAGAAAACTTACAATTTGCTTCTTTACAGAAAATCACTCTGCACCTCCCGACGTAACCACTTACACCTCAGAACACTCAATACAAGTAGAAAGGCCGCAGGGCTCTACGACGTCAAGAACAGCCCCAAAGTATGGCAATGCCGAGCTCATGGAGACTGGCGACGGTATGTCTTCCAGCAAGTTTTTCCTCCTTTGTAAATTCTAAGTTCTGCTGAGGTGCTTTCTGTGCCCTGACTGGATGTGTTTCTTCTAGTGACACAGTCGGCTCATTGACTCATCAGGTTCTTTATGAGCCTCCCTAGAAGGTGGCATAGTTACAGGAAGTGCAAGCTATCTCCAAGGGGGCCAAGAGTTATTCCTTGTAGGAAAAATGTCAACGTTGTAGGAATTTTGTCATGAGAATAAAAAGATTTGATAAAATTCTGATGTTTTTGCTAATGAATAATGTTGATTCCACAGTTAGAAAATTAGTGCAGGTGTTAAGACTGTGAATGGTTACTTGGAAGGGCAAGATGGAGCTAAACACAACCAAAATAATGCACAGAGATGGGCAGAGTGGTGCTTTAGACTTTGGAAGAAAGATGGTCCTTTTTCCTCCATGTTGGAAAAAGTATTGGTGATTTGATAAATACAGCCGTTCGGGTTCTCTCTTATTCCTTGAATCTTTCATCTTGGTATGCTCTGACATATTCCTGTTACCCATCCTAAAGTGACAGACTCGAACATGAACTTCATGCTTTATTCTGCTTTCCTTGACCTTCCAGAGTCATGAAAGCTAGACTGGAACCCAATGATGATATAAAGTGTTATTTTCTTGGAAGATGGCCAAAATAGCCTCTGTGTGCCATCCATCCCACTATGCTTGTGTCCGTGACACTGTGACTCGGGGGTGATAAGGAGGCCTGGACCCAGCCTCTAACAGGCAGATGCCTCTTCACTGTGGTCAGAGCCCAAGGTCGCTAGGTTCTGAGTTCTCTGTTAGTACATTTGAAGTCACTCCAGTTTCCAGTATGATTGGTTTCCCTGGAATGCTTCTCAGTATCAAGGTTTGCTTTAGTCCTCTACTAAGTTCATTGTTTATTGAATTGGTCATTACTGTTATTCTTTGCATCACCGTTTTAGTAACTTTGTTGTCTTTGAAGTTCATCATCTTCACCTGCTCCCCCAGGTAAATTCATCTGTTGTCCAGTTCAGTGCTGTGATGGTGTCTCGTACCAGAACCACATGGGGCACTTGTTGGAAAACAGATTCGGGGCCACACCCCAGACCTAACACATCAGAAGCTCTGGGCTGAGTCCTAGGATGATTTGTGTGTGTTCTAAATTAAGCTGGAGCACCAGTGGCCTTGTGAAATGATCTCTGATTCATCCAAACCAGATTAACTGGGACTCTTTAATGGGGAAATTTTGTGTTTAGATATTGAGAATTCTGGGTTGTATATTTTTATGTATTTTCAAGATTGTAAAATATTTAATGTCTCAATTCTGAAAGTACCCATAGAGTATTTTGAGACTATCTATTGAAATGGTTTTTATTGGATAGAAAAATTTCCTTGAATTCTGTCATACTCGTTCCAAAAGCTGAGTTCTGTTCTTGTGACACTGTGCCGTGGAGGAAGGGCTTTGCCTCGGTCAGTATGGGAAAGACCCTCTCTGGTCGTGGTTCTTCTGTCTGAGAACCGTGAAGGTTCCAGGCCTTCGTATTTACCAGGTTCAGGTTTCCAAGCACTGTTCAGCAGGAATGAAATCTGCCTGCAGAGAGTACGTGTGATCCAGTTACGGATTCAGCCTCTTGGTGCTCCATTTTTTTTCATTTATTTGGGTTATGTAAAATTTTTTAAATTTCATGGTTTTTCATTGATCATTTCACTTATTCAGTTTTGAAAACGATGTCACATTTATTGTCATGAGAAATGTATTATACGGTTGGGTCTGTTTTTCTCAGTACACATGGATAAATATATGTAAGTTCTGTATTATATCAGAAACTGAATTTAGAGACTTTTAATTGCTGTGCTTCTAGAATGCATTGCCTAAATGTTCACTCAGGAGAGTGGGTCTGAAAGACATATAGGAGGGACCTGGCCATTACCTGCAAGAGGACAAGGCCTGCCAGCGGCACTTGTAGAACCTGAGTCCCGTTACTTTCAGGGGCGGCAGCTGGAGGCTGAGCACAGGTGGTCTCAGGGGAGATTGAGACTTGGGGAGGGTCTCACTGCTTAATCAGCTCTCTGACCCCCAAGGACACAGGGGACCCTGAGACGATATTAATTAGGAGATGACAGACCCGGTTTTAGGAATAGAGGCGGGACCGAGCCCAGTCTATTGTCTGGAGTTTTTCCCAAGGTCACCAGAGCAGGACAGTTCACAGTGTAAAAGGGAATCATTTCTGCTACATCTTTATGCTCTCTCGAGGCTTCCTAGCAAGGTCACATGCTAAGACCGTGCACCTTGGAATGTTCTCGTTGAGCAGCAGTCGTCTTAGGTGACGCTGAGGGGCTCCCAGCCCTGAGATGGGGCAGGGTGTGCTGTCATGGCTGTTTTTCCTGTAGCTGCTTGTTTACGCTGTTCCATGCTCACAGTCAGCCCACCTGCCCCATGGTTCTGTTTTTCAGGAGTGCCTGTAAGTAGCCGGGTATCAGCAAAAATCCAGCAGCTTGTCAACACCCTCAAACGACCCAAACGACCACCATTGCGGGAATTCTTCGTCGATGACTTTGAAGAACTGCTGGAAGGTGAAAGAGCCCGTTCCTACCCGCTCGTCCAGTGTTTCTGTGACCCTATAGAGTATAGTGTTTTTCTACCAAGGCTGTTAGACTTTTTAAGAACAGTAATCTTGGTGTTCCTGGGAAGACAGGGATCCTGCCTAGAAACTGTAGGTACTATTCTCCAAGGTCCCTTTAAAGATACGCCAGTCCCGGCACAGTTGGGTCGGTACCATTTGTGTGCCACTCTCAGCAGACTGCGATCTTGTCCCGCGAGCCAGGCCTCTCTCTGAGGACTCCTTGAGGCCACGGGAATGCTGCTGTTGATAAATCATAGGCAACCTGAGCTTGCAGCAGCGCGTTCTCTCTGAATAGGCTTCAGAGGCATGCAGAATGAGCCGTGGCAGATCTCACCTTTCTGCCTCTCGTGACAGCTTCAGGAGCTGGTGTTCTTAACCCCTGAACAGTCCTGAGCCTTTTAACACAAACAACTTGAAATTGAAACAAAGTACTGCTTGTTGTATCAAACCCAAACTGCTTATTTTCTTGCTCTTTATACCACAAGTAAGACATAGCTGATTTTCTAGCCAGCAGGTGGAAATTGTGAATCATCAACTATAAGAGAAACCTTTCCCAGAAGTGAGAATAATCTCTCAGATTCTTACCTATCTAAAGAGTTGGGCAAATTGTTTTTATTATGGGGCGTTTATTTTTGTTATACGTAAGAAAATATGTGCTGTGCTAGTTATTCATAGTAGCTGTAGCAAATTCAAATTTACATCTCAGTATTTAAGGGAAAAATATAATTCAGCAAGATTTGAGCTCTTTGGAGTCTATAATTACTAGTGTATGTCGATAACCGATGTTTTAAACATGGCAATCCTAGACTCTAGGCATGTTAAAATGCATAGTTTTACTAGTCAGTTTATAAATGCATTCAGGTCTCCCTGAGTTCCACACCCTGACTTTGCCTTGGAAATTGTAAGAATTAAGTGCTTTTGTTACATCCATGAGGCTCATGTGTCGGTCATAGCTCTAATTCTAGAAAAGCACCTGTGCATGTTTCCTGTCCTCTAATAAATTTCTAACTCCAGTGTAAATCTTCTAGCTTCCTTAAAAGGAATAAAAAAGTGATTGTGCTAATATGGATGTGTTTTTCTTGAAAACCTTTTGTGTTCAAATGTACTTAGTTCAACAACCAGATCCAAACCAGCCAAAGCCAGAGGGAGCCCAAATGTTGGCGATGCGTGGGGAACAGCTGGGTGTGGTTACAAATTGGCCCCCATCTTTAGAAGCAGCGTTACAGCGATGGGGGACCATCTCACCAAAGGCCCCGTGCTTGACCACGATGGACACGAATGGGAAACCTCTGTACATCCTCACTTACGGTAATCCTGTGAGACTTATCCACCTTTTGTCTGTTTGTGCCTGCACACAACTGTCACTTTCAGGGTGGCCGATTCATATTTGTGTTGCCTTATGTTTCTAATACAGAAATAAATGGAGCCTGAAAGGAATATTATAGGAAAATTATTTGGTTTGAATATGAAAAGTTACTGTTTGTTAAATGTTTTTGAGTAAAAACCAGAAAGTGATATAAAAAATTAGTGATTATAACTCTAATAAGATGTTAGATTTTACCTCTTGGAATGTATATTAATTAAATTAATGCTTTCAAGAAGGATTGGTAGTTAAAGAATGTATATCAGAACTCTTTGACATGCGTCACTCACTCAGAAGAAACAGAATCTGTTTCCAAAGTGCTTTTTCAGAAAGCAAGAGAAAACAAACTTTAATTCTTTATTCAGTACCATAAATGCAGTCCATAAACTTGGAAATAGTTAACTGTACCAGAGAGATTCATTTCTCTTTGTGCCACGGATAAGAGGCGGAGAAAGCAAATTTTCAGGTCATTTTCACACTCTCTGTTACAGTTTTGCAAAGAAACAAGCTTCATAACAAAAACACCAAAATGGCTTATATTATGTCTGCATGTTTGAGGTTAGATTACCTTTTTTTAACTTTCAGTTTTGTTTTTATGATGATAATGCCCTTCTAATTGCAGGTAGGAAAGAAAGTGTTTTCTCCATTAGCAATGGAGGTCAAGAGCCAGGTGTTAAGTATTATAGCCCAGCCTTTTAGTGGGTGTGGGGCCCGTGAGGCACCCACTGTGCCTCAGTCATTATCCTGTGCATCTCATGGAAGGAAATGGGATTTAGGAGCATATGTTTTCATAGTCTCATTTTTTTTTTTTCTGGCTTTGTTGGGAAATTCTGAGTGGAGTGGATAGAGGGTATTTCACCCATCATGAGGCATAAGATTCATTTTTTAAAAGTTATACTCTTGGAAATAGATTTTAGTCAGTTTCAAAAAGACAGAGGACTTTCCTGTTTGACCTTCATCTCTTGCCAGATTCAACCATGGAGCTGATTGTGTACTGTTTTCCAAGCATCATTTATTGAAAGACTGTCCTTTCCCCTTTCTTGGCTCCTTTGTCATAAATTAGTTGACATACATGTGTGGGTTTATTTTTGGGCTATTCTGTTTCATTGATCTATGTGTCTGTTTTTGTGCCAGTATCATACAGTTTTTCATTACTGGTAGTTTTGTAATGTCAGGGAGTATGATGTTTCTAGCTTTGTTTTTCTTTCTCAAGATGGCTTTGGCTATTTGGGGTCCTTCATGGTTTCATACAAATTTTAGAATTGTTTGTTCTATTTCTGTGAAAAATGCCATTGGAATTTTGATAAGGATTGCGTTGAATCTATAGATTGCTTTGAGTAGTACAGACATTTTAACAATATTAATTCTTCTGATCCACAAGCAGAGAATATCTTTCTATTTATTTGTATCATCTTTAATTTCTTTCATTAAAGTCGTAATTTTTAACGTACAGGTCTTTTACCTCCTTGATTAAATTCATTCCTAGGTATTTTATTCCTTTTGATGCAGTTGTAAATGGGATTGTTTTCTTGATTTCTCTTTCTGATAGATTTTTATTAGTGTATAGACAGAACAGTTTTCTGTGTATTGATTTTTGTATCTGCTACTTTACTGAATTCATTTATTACTCTGTTTTTCTGTGTAGTCTTTAAGTTTGTCTATATATAATGTCATGTTATCTGCAAGTAGTGACAGTTTTTCTTCTTCCTTTCCAGTTTGGATGCTTTTTATTTCTTTTTCTTGCCTTATTATTCTGACTAGGACTTACAATGCTATGTTGAATAAGCATGGCAAAAGTGTCTTGTTCCTGAATCTTAGAGGAAAAGCTTCCAGCTTTTTACTGTTGAGTATGCTGTTAGCTCTGAGCTTGTAAACATATGACTTTTGTTTGTAAACATATGACTTTTATTTTGTTGAGAATTTTTTTATCATAAATGGATGTTGAATTTTGTCAAATGCTTTTTCTGCATCTGCTGAGATGATCATATGATTTTTATCCTTCGTTATGTTATTAATGTGCTGTGTCACATTCATTGATTTGCGGATGTTGAACCATCCTTTCGTCTCTGGAATAAATCCCACTTGATCATGGTGTATGAGCATTTTAACATATTATTAAATTTGGTTTGCTAATGTTTTGTTGAAGATTTGTGCATCTGTGTTCTTCAGGCCTGTAATTTTCTTTTCTCATGGTGTCCTTGTCTTGTTTTGATACCAGGGTAATGCAGGCCTTGTAAAATGAGTTTGGAAGTGTTTTCTCAACTTCTGTTTCTTGGAAGAACTTGAGAAGGATTGGTATTAATTCTTCTTTGAATGTTTGGTAGAATACACCAGTGAAGCTATTTAGTCCTGGACTTTTGTTTGTGGAGAGGGTTTTGGTTACTGATTCAATCTCCTTACTAGTAAACGGTCTGTTTAGATTTTCTGTTTTTTCATCGTTCAGTCTTGGAAGGTTGTATGTTTCTAGGAATTTATTTCTTCGAGGTTGTCCAGTTTGTTGGTATGTAATTGTTCATAGTAATCTCTTATGATCATTTGTATTTCTTTAATACCAATTGTAATGTCTCTCATTTCTGATTTTATTTATGAGTCCTCTTTTTTCCCTGGGTGAGTCTAGCCAAAGGTTCGTTAATTTTGTTTATCTTTTTAAAGAACCAGCTCTTGATTTCATTGATCTTTTCTATTGTCTTTTTAATCTCTATTTCATTTATTTCCGCTCTGATCTTTGTCATGTTCTTCCTTCTACTAACTTTGGGCCTCATTTGTTCTTCTTTTTCTAGTTACTTGAGATGTAAAGTTAGGTTGAGATTTTTCTTGTTTCTCGAGATAGACGTTTATCTGTGAACTTCCCTCTTAGAATTGCTTTTGCTGTATCCCATAAGTTTTAGTATGTTGTATTTTCATTTTCATTTGTCTCAAGGTGTTTTTTACTTTCTCTTTTGATTTCTTTGTTTCGTTGGTTATTGGATAGCATGTTTTTTAATCTCCACATACATGTAAATTTATCAGTTCTCATAATCGATTTCTAGTTTGATAACATTGTGGTCAGAAAAGATGCTCAATATGATTTCAGTCTTCTTAAATTTAAGACTCGTTTTGTGGCCTAAGATATGATCTATCCTGGAGAATGTTCCATATGAGCTTGAGAAGAATGTTTATTCTGCTGCTTTTCGATAGAGTGTTCTTTATATATCTATTAAATCTATCTGGTGTAATGTGTAATTTAAGGCTGATGTTTCCTTATTGATTTTCTGTCTAGCTGGTCTGTTCATTGATATAAATGCGGTATTAAAATCCCCTACTCTTATTATTATTGCTGTTGTTTCCCTCTTTATGCCTGTTAATGTTTGCTTTATATATTTAGGTGCTTCTATATTGGGTGCATAAATATATCCAAATGTTATATTTGCTTGTTGGATTTACCCTTTATCATTACATAATGTCCTTTGTCTCGTTACAGTCTTTGTTTTAAAGTTGATTTTATCTGTTATAAGTATAGCTACCCCAGCTTTCTTTTAGTTTCCATTTACATGGAATATCTTTTTCTATCTGTTCACTTTCATTTTGTGTGTGTCTTTATACTTGAAGTGGGTCTATTGTAGAAGTATGTAGATGAGTCTTGTGTTGTTGGTTTTTTTTTAATTCATTCACCCGCTGTGTCTTTTGATTGGAGAATTTAGTCTGTTTACATTTAAAGTAGTTATTGATAGGTATGACCTCATTGCCATTTTTTAAATTTCTTTCTGGCTCTTTTGTAGTTCCTCTGTTCCTTTAGTCTTCTCTTACTCTCTTCCTTTGTGGTTTGATGACTTTCTTTAGTGGTGTGCTTAGATTCCTTTCACATTATTTTTTGTGTATCTACTATAGGTTTTTGCCATGAGGCTTACATATAACATATTTATAATAGTCTGTTTTAAGTTGATTAAAAACTTAAGTTTGAGTACATTCTCAAGCCCTGCATTTTTAGTCTTCCCGTTTTATGTTTTTGATGTCACATTTTACATCTTTTTATCTTGTGTATTCCTGAACTAACTGTTGTACTTATTTTTACTGCTTTTGTCTTTCAACCTAATACTAGGTTTATAAGTGATTAATCTACTACCTTTACTAAATATTTACCTTTACCAGTGAGACACATATTTTCTTGTTACAAATTAGTGCCCTTTCTTTTCAGCTTAAATAAGTTCCTTTAACACTTCTTTTGTAAGGCTGCTTTCATGGTGATGAACTCCTTTAGCTTTTTGCTTGTCTGGAAAACTTTATCTGTCCTTCAATTCTTCTCTTTTTTTTTTTTTTTTTTTTGTGGTACGCGGGCCTCCCCCTGTTGTGGCCTCTCCCATTGCGGAGCACAGGCTCCGGACGCGCAGGCTCAGGGGCCATGGCTCACAGGCCCAGCCGCTCCGCGGCATGTGGGATCTTCCCGGACCAGGGCACGAACCCGTGTCCCCTGCATCAGCAGGCAGACTCTCAACCACTGCGCCACCAGGGAAACCCTGTCCTTCAATTCTGAATGATAACTTTGGCCAGGAGAGTATTCTTGGTTGGAATTTTTTTTTCTTTCTCCTTTCTAAATCAGTCAAGAACTGTTTTATCTTCTTTAATTTAAATCATCAATTTACTCTTTTTTTTTCTATTTGAAAAATATTTCTAGAACTTGCCAAAAGTGTGTTGTTTCCTTTTTCAAACTCTCTGTTGTAAATTGGCTTTTGTATGAATTTATGATGATCTCGACTTTAATATTCCAAACTGAGAATGAAGTTGAAACTTTAACAAAATATAATGGTGCTAATTGTTTGATTGTAATTGATTTGTTTGTTTACAATCGTTGATTTTTTTCACTTACAACAAGTTGATCGTAATTGTTTAACTATAATAATTTCCAAACATTGTTCACATTAAATAAATCTGAAGGCACAAAATATTTGTGATTTCTTTAGGAAAAAAATAACTCCCTGCATTATTTCTAATAGCTAGTGACTATTTGGGGCAAAAATATAATCATCAAATAATTGTAAAGTAGCCAGTCTCGAGGAGGTGGAGTTAAGGAAGGTGGAGGAGGGGCATGAATAAAACATCACACCTAGTAGCTACTCTCAGTGATCAAGAAGTAGGCTAAAATGTATACTGCGATTTTGTTTTTTATAGCTTGCTTTATTATGATGTTAATAAAACAAAGAAACATTTGTTGAGCACATACTGTGAGCGAGGAATGTCCTAGGAATTATAGGAATCAGAGATAATGGAAAAATCCTCCTTGTCCCCCTAATCACTAAGGAAGAGACAAATTGATAAATCCATTGATAGGAAAACAGTAAGAACCCTAGTTTGGATTGCTGCAAAATCCAATATGAAATAAAACAAATTCAGATTTTTTTATTTCATAATTTAATTTCATAATTAAAGTGTATATTAATTTAGCTTTTACATTTAAAATAGGAAAAAGATTAGAGCAGTGATTGCATTTATAGGAAATAGTTCAAATTGTGGTTATCTTTATTATACTTTTATTGCATTAATATAATTTCTAACACCTTGACTGCTTCTGAAAGCTTATAGAAGCTAAAGTTGTAAAAGGCCTTTATGTGTCCAAGAATTCATGTTAGATTTTAAAGTCATTTTGGTTTGATCTCAGACTGTTTGCTATCACCTGGGTATGCTGAGGAAATGTCTGGCACTGGGATGAAGGCAGGGATTTGAATCTGCAAGTTCTTCACAACTGGTTATTTTTCTCATGTTTTTTAAATCTTTTTAATCCTGCTTTGTGGTGATTTTTTCTAGAGTTCAAAACTTTAAAATAATTCAAAAATTTTACCATAATTTTTATCTAAATTCAGAGATTAGGATTCCAAAATCCTAAAAGTTAGGAAAAGTTGAAGTTGAGAAACTTAGGATGTGGGGAAGGAGAGGGATCAGGCCCTACAAAGCCTGTCTTAAGTGCCCTTTACATTCATTGCAATCACACAAGACAGGACTCATTAATAGAGGAGATAGGTGTCATTTTGCACAACATAAATTAGCATTAACTCACTAATGCCGTGGTCCCTGTCCCTATTTTACTCCCTAGAAATCCTCCCCACTTCTGTGATGGTAATTAAATTCTGTGTGGCTTTGCTCTAGGTTCTTAGCATCCTAGGTGTATTTGTATTTAATACCTTATTCCAGTGTTCAGGCTTCTCAGATTTTTAAGTCAGATTTGCTGGCTTTTGTTTTCCCATCTTGATTCCAGGGACTCGGAATAACTTGAAAGGCTTAAAGTGAAAAAGTAATACTCTCTATATAGGTTAACGTGCACACAAATACACAACAGAAAATGCATGTGTACAATTAATTGTATCTTTATAATTTGTATTGATAGGCAAACTGTGGACAAGAAGTATGAAGGTTGCTTACAACATTCTGCATAAATTAGGTACAAAACAAGAACCTATGGTGCGACCTGGAGATAGGGTAAGTGCAATTTAAATTATCACATCTGCAAGACACGTGGTCTGAGGTGGAGAAGACACCCACTGTTTTAAAGTTGCAAAGTTCAGTGCCTCCATACTACTAAATCAGGCTTTCTTAACATTTACTGTGAACCAGAAGCAGTTATTCAGCAGGATTAATCTTCACAGTAACTCAGCGAGTTTAACTATAGTAGTTCTCACATTTTATCCATTAGGATATTAGAACTTGAGAGGGTAAGAATCATATCAGCTGAAGGCACATAGCTAGAAAGTGGTATAGCCAGTGCTCATATCCATTTCTGTCCAACCACCAAACCTGTGTTCCTAACCCCTGACATATGTGGTCTCCTAGTTTGGAATGTACTTGCACTGTCTCCCTGAGTAGGCAGGACAGTTGTGTTTAGAACTTTTTTATATTAGTCAGTGATATCGAAAATCCTGGCAGCAGACTGCAGGTATGTTTCTTTCCTAGTGTTAAATTTCTTGATATAGGCTACTATCTTTCATTGAAAAGCACAATTTTATTCTTACTACAATTTGCTAAGTTACTGAGAACAGATATTAGTATTTCCTTTTTAATGTTACACCCAGAGCAGTTAATAATCTTGCCCAAGCTTTACACCCCAATTAAGATGTGGGGCTGAGAGTAGAACCTAGTTTTCTTGCCTTAAATGGAGTGATTTTTTTTCCATGTGTTGCTATTTACCTCAGAATGCCCCAAGACTGGGTTACCCACCTGCACCTGAAGGACTCCAAATTAATTTTATAAAAATATCATTTTAGAGCACCATAAACCAACAAGAATATAAGCTATGATTTACTTAAGAGATATTATAAAAACATGGGCCCATTATGGGGAATTTTTAATAAGATTGCTGCAGCCCCAGGATTCTGTGGTAGGCTATGATTCTTTCCAGTTTAATGAACAAGTTTGATCTTTAGCTTTTAAAAGTCAATTATAGGTCTCACACTTCCTCATTATAAAACTTACTGTAAAGCTACAGCAATCAAAGCTGTGTGGTATTAACACAAAGACAGATATAGACCAAAGGAATGGAATAGAAAACCCAGAAATAAATCCTTACATGTAGGGTCAAGGGGCTTTCAAGAAGGATGCTAAGACATTAAATGGGGGAAAGGATAGTCTACTGAACAAACGGTGCTTGGAAAATTGGATATCCATAAGCAAAAACCCAAAATTGAACCTTTATACCATATATTAAAAAATTAACTCAAAATGGATTAAAGACCTAAACTCTTAGAATAAAACATAGGGGAAATGTTTCATGACATTGGATTTGGCAATGATTTCTTGGATATGGCACCAAAAGCACAGGGAACAAAAAAATTGATAAATTGCACTTCATCAAAATTAAAAAATTCTGGGCTTCCCTGGTGGCGCAGTGGTTAAGAATCCGCCTGCCAATGCGGGGGACCACGGGTTCAAGCCCTGGTCTGGGAAGATCTCACATGCCACAGAGCAACTAAGCCCGTGTGCCACAACTACTGAGCCTGTGTGCCACACTGCTGAAGCCCGTGAGCCTAGAGCCCGTGCTCTGCAACAAGAGAAGCCACCACAATGAGAAGCTCACGCACCACAACAGAGTAGCCCCTGCTTGCTGCAACTAAAGCCCACGCACAGCAACAAAGACCCAATGCAGCCAAAAATAAATAAATAAAATAAATGTATAAAATTTAAAACTTCTGTGTACCAAAGGACACTTTTTGAGAGTGAAAAAGAAACATACAGAATGGGAGAAAATGTTGACAAATCTTATATCTGATAAAAGATTAGTATCCAGAATATATAAAGAAGTTCTACAACTCAACAACAACAACCAAAAAAAAAGTTTAAAAATCAGGCAAAGGACTTGAATAGACCTTTTTCCAGGGAAGATTTACAAATAGCCAAATAAGCCCATGAATCACTAATCATTAGGGAAATATACGTCAAAACCACATGAGCTACCACTTCACACTCATTAGGATGGCTGCTATCAAAAACAGAAAATAGTAGGTGATGACAAGAATGTGAAGAAATTGGAACCCTTATGCATTGCTGGTAGGAATATACGGTGGTGTAGCCACTGTGGAAAACAGTACTATGATGGTTCCTTAAAAAATTAAACATCCGATCCGATAATTCCACTTCAGTTTCAAAAGAATTGAAAGCAAGGACTTGAACAGATATATCTACACCAATGTTCATAGCAGCACTATTCACGAAAACCAAAAGGAGGAAGCAACTCAAGCATCCATGGTCGGGTGAATGAATAAACAGAAGATGGTATGTTCGTATGGTGTAATACTATTCAGCCTTAAAAAGGAAGGAAATTCTGACACATTCTACAACATGGATGTACCTTGAGGACATTATGCTCAGTAAAATAAGCCAGTCACAAAGGATAAATATTGTATGGTTCCATTTATATGAGGTACTTAGAGTACTTAAATTCCTAGAGACAGAAGAACGATGGATACCAGGGGCTGTGGGAAGCGGGAAATGGGGAGTTATTGTTTAATAGGGACAGAGTTACAGTTTAGGAAAATGGAAATGTTCTGGAAATGGATGGTTGATGATGGTTTTACAACAGTGTAAATGTACTTAATGCCACTGAACTGTATACTTGAAAATGGTCAAGATGGTGAACTTTGTTATATTTATTTTATCACGATAAAAAAAGTCAGTTGTAATATATCTCCCTTATCTATAATTTGGTTAATAGTCTTAGTAGTTTTTTTTAAAAAGTCTTTGGCCTTCAGACTCTTGAAGTCCCTTTACAATAGCAATTACAAAATAAACCATCTCTGTTCCACTAAGAAGTCAGTAGGAATGTGGGGGGCAAGTTTTGATAGAACAAAATATGTAAAAAGATTTTCTTTAGCAGGGAGTGGTTTGAATTGTATGAGGTGGGACTACTTTTCTAAATTATTCCTTTAAAAAGTTTTCATATGGCTGGCACCTGGCATGTGCGTATAAATACTTATTAAATAAGCATATGTGACTGTAGTATTCAATTGATAATAGCCTTCTGTCCCAATAAACAGGATTCTTTACCTCTTTGAAAACCATTTTTAATTAAATATTTTCCGAGGATAATGAACATTCTGTCCTTAGCATAAAAATTATAGACGCTTTTCATGTGGGTGACCCTATTAATGCACTTTGGGGAGTCCTGCTTGGGCTTTGAAAAGGCATTTATGTGCCTAAGCTGAATAGGTTTTCAGGATATTATAGTGGGAGCTGTGGAACAAACAAAGATGCATCATATGTGAAGCCTGCCTTCAGGGAGCTTGCAGAGTTAAAAAAATAAATAAATAAAGACATTGGTAATTGGCTATCTGTAAATTGGAAAATGATACAGGTCCCCAAAATAGGTGGTGAGAGATACAGCTGAACTCTTTGGGAAGGACAGAGAATATTCTCATTTTGGGAGCTTCTGGCATCTGAGACTTCTTGAGGAGAAAAAGAGAGCCCGTGGCTCTTGGTCAGGTTGTAGGACAGAGTGTGGAAAGGAGCTGAGGGGGGATTGTGTGTTATGTGAACAGAACAAGCCGGGCACTGGGACAGCAAGGCTGTTACAGGAAGACCAGCGGAGGAGAGTGGAGGAAGGAGGTGGTCTGTTGACGCTCTGTGCATAGTTAAGTGTGATGAAATATCAGAGAATACATAGGGAATTGAATGAAAAGAAACCATGTGGGTTTATGAAAATGAAACATCTGTATATTTGTACAGTGTTGCACTGGAATCACTGTGTAGTCACCAAAAAACAGGACTTGTGACTGATTGAGATATAAAAGGAAAGTTTGGTGAGAATGATACAAATACAGTCTTCCCTTCCTTAAAACAAATTTTTTAAAAATTCAGTTTTGATTCTAAATGAGCCTTTAGCTATTTGACCATTTTCTATTTGTTACTTTTATATTTTTGAGAGCATATAATGCACAATTTTATATTCTGCTTTTATCCACTTTACATTAATATAACAATTTCATCCTGTTTTAACCCAACTCTGCAAGGTTATATAATATGACATTATCAGCATGAACTTTAGTGATCGAGCAGTGGGAATTTTAAATCCTGGATCAAGTTGCCCTTCCTTGGAACAGAGCTGGGGTAGGAGTCAGACCAGAAGCTCCTCTTTGGAAATATGTTGATCCACAGTCTGGCTCTGGAAGCAGCACCTTCTTTCTCTCGGTTCTATGCTCTTGAAGACTCCTGCATGTGGAATAGGTTAGTCCTAGGAGGACTAACAAGTCCAAATTTAACTAGTCCTCTATGAGCGGGTGCAGCCATTAGTTTTGGGTGGAACTTCAGCATCTTCTGCATTTTATTAACATCCTCTGTTTTGGTTCAAGGAGAGCAGTCTTGCAGCAGTGGTGCCTTGGAAGCTTTGCAAACATTTGATTGAATGTTGTTGCTTTGCCAGATCCAGAACTAAAAATAGACGCTGTCAACTCTCTGACCACCAGGTGAAGGCAGACACCTGAGGCCAGTGCAAACCTCAGATCATTTTTAAAATAATTGTTTGTGATTCATATGCAGAGACATGCAAATAAATCCTTTCATTCCTCCTTTGAAATCCTACTGATAGTAGCCTGGCATCTGTCTGGGTGCTTTTGGGACAAAATAAGGATTAATATCTAATCAACAGTTATTTCACAGGGTTTCTTAAAATTCTTCAGTAGTGCAGAATAGCTTTTATTGGCCTTAATGGTTTCATTTGTCTCTGTTTGGCTGATTTTAGTAAACTGCAGGAATACCATATAGAAAGGCAAGCTTCACATAATTCCAAACTTAATTTTATTTCCATCAACTATCCTGTGTTGCTAACAGAGCCAGATTTAAGATGCAGCCTGCTCCATCCTCAGCTGTCATCTGAGTCCGTTATGCCAACCTGCTTACTTAGATATTGAGGTAATTGGGATGTCTTATCCAACTGTTCATGACAAGGTTAATAACTTCTAGTTAGGGCATTTTTAAAGAAAAAAATGTGTTAAATTCCTGAATGAGGTAATACAAAAATCATATACATCTGCTAAATCATGGGATTTATGTGCTTAGTTATCGACAAGGAAGAGCAGTGCCGATGCTGGAGCAACACATGGGAGAAGCTTGTGTTCAAGTGGAAGCAGAGTCCTGCAGAGCTCAGTGGGGATCTAGAAATAGGACTGCCTGTTGTATCCTGAAGGCAGCTTCTAGAGCTAGAGTAGGAAGGGCCACTCCAGAAGGAGCATCGGGCAACAGGAGAGCAAGCGGATCGACATTGTGTTAGCTCCACAGCAGATGCTAACCTGAGCGCCAGGTGGATGTAAATGGGATGAAGCTGACAACGTAAAGGAGAAACTTGACAAGTTTATATGCAACATTAAATACACTAATAAAAATAAAACAGAGAATATTATATCGAGAAGTCTGCATCAAATGTAAGAGTTAATACTATGAAATATATTTAAAGATTTTATGGGAAATGTCAAAACACCAGCAGATAAATAGGCAAAGGAAATGAAACACAGTTCATACAAGGACAAATAAACCATCTGATGGAAAATTGTTCTTCATTAAGATTCCCTTCAGGACTATCAGAAAACATTTGAAAAATCGTACTATCCATTATTGGGTTATTAGGATAGTAATTTAAATTTACCTTTTAGAACTCCATGATTATTGTACTCCTGGTTCTTCAGAGGCTGAGCTGGAGAGGCAATGGGCGGCTGGAGATGTGTGGCCAGGTGTTCACGGAAACCTTCCCTGGGAGGGCAGAAAGCCAGATGCCGCAAGTGCGGGCTGACCAAGCGCCGGCTCCCAGGGCCAGGGCCTCGTGGGCAGTTGTGGTTCATGGCTACCTGCTGTGTGTCAGGCACGGTGTGAGCTCTTGCATACATTTTCTCATTTGACCTTTACTACAATGCTAGGACACTAATATTCTCAATTTTCAGGTAAGTCAAGCCTTGGGGAGCTAAATCTGAGCTGGGATCAGAGTAGAGTCAGCTGTGAGCCCAGCACCTTAGGGAGGAAGTGCACAGCGTTCAGTTACGATGGTGAAGACTCTGTGGACGTACGAGGACGCACTTCAGAGCCCAGTGAGAATAGTGAGAGACAGATAGTATATGCACTGTGGTTTTACCTGTGTAAAACTATGTGCCGATGGGCGAGTGTAAACAGCAAGGGTAGTTGCATTCTGGTGCGGTGTCAGAGATGACCCGGATAATCTGTTTGCCTTCCATGTGAGATCAAGGAAAAGCATCTGATAACTTATTAAAATGCATCTTACTAATATGCATTTTTCAAGCAGGGCATCTACATTTTTTCCAGTGGCATCGTGTTAGTGGTTAATCCCTCTCTCTCTGCGTTGGTCCAGGTGGCACTGGTGTTCCCCAACAATGACCCTGCTGCCTCCATGGTGGCTTTCTACGGCTGCCTGCTGGCCGAAGTTGTGCCTGTGCCCATCGAGGTGCCCCTCACGAGAAAGGTAAATAACGTATCTTTCTGTTCAAGCCTGTTGCCCGGGAAGGTCGACTCTGCTGCCCTGGAAGGTTCTGTCATGGGGTCAGAATGTGCAGACGGCCATCTTCAAGAGCTTTCATCTCAGCAGGATGTGGATCAGGAAGCACAGGGCTGTTTGCCTTGTCTCTGAGGCTCTGCGCAGGTTGTCGTTGGTTGTCCCAGACAAGGGAGCAGCGTTGACGCTGCAGCTCCACTCAGCGGCCGGATTGAGCTGCTGCCCTGAGGTGGCGCCTTCTGTGCGTTGAGCAGGGTGATCTGCCAGCAAAGCAGGTGTTTCAGTATCTCGTTCCTCAGTGTCACTGCACTAGAAATCTGGGTAAATGATAGATTTTTCACTTATTTTTATTTCAGGGGTGGCCGTTGTTGCATTTGTGCAGGTGTTTAGACATTAACAAGTTCCAGGTTCACCTACGATTTGTTGGATCTTATTCTATGATTAGAATAAATAACTATCTTGCTGCTACAGTTGTAGTGTAGTCCAGTGTCGGAACCCTACACAGCAGTGTGTGTGTCTTTGTCTGCGTAAATGATTGGCTTCTTGCACCACAGACCTGTGGTAACTTTGGAAGGGAAGGCCGAGGGAGGAGGCTGTGCTGGGGTTGACCCTGATGGTCCCCCGAGAGGTGCTCTGATGCTGTCGAAGGAGACGGGGCCGATGGCTGTGGGGTAGGCGCCCTGCCACTGGTTGTGTTATATGTCGTGCCCTTGGGCTCCACCCTGGATTCACCGGGCCGTCACTTAGCACATCATCATGAGCAGAGTGTGTGGGGTGACTCTTCCAGCTCCAAAATGCTAAGGTTTTCATGTGCCCAGGCTCAGAGTTTCCAGAGAATCTTCCAGCTGTCTTTGTGGCTACTCATTATGAAAATGGGGAAGTGCCTCAAGGTCTGTTCACGGTGTGTGGGTACCTTTGAAACCCCGCTCCTTGGGTCGGAAGGAGAGAACGAGGGGATCCTTTAGAAAAAGGTTGGGGAATGGTTGCTGTTTCCATTTTCCTGGGTACAAAATCTTCAAGTTCCCTCCTGGGCTTCCTAGGCACCTGTAAGCGTCAGGCAGGGTGGCAGGTGGCCCTGGAAGCGGGGGTGAGCCCTGCAGCCACTGACATCAGAGCCCCCTCCAGTGGCCTGAGGAGAACCCTGATTTCTGCGAGGGTTTGCCTCTAGCATTCCTGGTGTATAATACACACCCCGTAAAGTGCTTCCTCATCTTCCTGAGCCCTGTGACCTTCACAACTGACGAGAAATGCAGAAGGGTTTGGGGATTTACTGAGCAGGTAGCCACGTTCTCCTATGTGATTCTTTGGTGCTGTGACTAACCTGGAAAGCCTCTCAAGGGATGTGTGATGCTTCTCTTTAATTGATATCTAATTCAGTGGGTTGAGGTCCTCTGGAAATAGAAAAGAAAACCCTCTGGATTCTCTAGTCAATGGCATCAGGATGCTAATTTGGAGAAATTCATAGGCTAATGAGTAAAGAGACTGATTCTCTGTCAGCACTGCACCAACAGACTCCAGGACATTTGTTACTGTTGTTATGAGTAGCAGTTATTGTTTACTCATCACATATCGAATTTAGATTTGTCTACTCTACATCTATAGCCTGGTGTTTTCCAGACCAGGTCTGGTTTGCAGAGGAAAATCATTTGAATGAAGAGGCACCTGTCTCTGCCACTTCCTGACCAGGCATTGTCGAGCGGAGCCAGGGTATCTCACCTGCAACTCCTCTGGGTCTCCTGACACGTGCTTGCCAGCCGTCTCAGGCGTTGCAGGCTGTGACCTGCCAGGTGGCTCTGTCTCACTCACCTCTCAGACCCATTCAGACTCTCATATTGTACCATGTACCTCAGGACCAGGAACCCTCTCTCAGAAGAAAAAGCTGAGGTTTCTTCTTGGCCCTCTCTCCCTCGGAACATTTCTAAGGGTAACAGAACCAGCAGATGACTCACAGGTTATTGTTAAACCAGAAGCTGTGCGTTGGGCCTCAGTCTGTGGTTTCAGAATGTAATGTTCATTCTTAGAAAACTTTACTTTTTTTTTTTTTTGCGGTACGCGGGCCTCTCATTGTTGTGGCCTCTCCCATTGTGGGGCACAGGCTCTGGACATACAGACTTAGCGGCCATGGCTCACGGGCCCAGCCGCTTCGTGGCATGTGGGATCTTCCCAGACCAGGGCACGAACCCATGTCCCCTGCATTGGCAGGCGGACTCTCAACCACTGCGCCACCGGGGAAGCCCAACTTTACTTATTTTTAAATAAAAGAATCCACTGGCTCGGTTGCCATTCAGCACAGGGTAAGATGTGCACAGGGGTGTAGGTGATGAAGTTTGTGAATCTTCTATCCACCAGTCCTATGCATGCTAGTCTTGTCTTAAAATAAAGGGCCTAATGAGAACCAAATTTTCAGAATCATCAATGTTGATTAGCCTCACTGAACGATTTAGTCCCATGTGCATTTATATTCTTTGTTCTAGTTCTTGGGGTGAGGGGAGAAGGCTCATTTTTCACTTGAAGAGTTCATAGTGGGAGAAATGGGTGTCCCTCCAATGGTTTGGCCACGGAGTGGGCAGGGGCAAGAGAGGAGCCTCCAGAAGTCTGTGCCGCGATGGGCAGGTCTGGACAGTGGCTGTCCTCCTCGCCCTCTTGAGGTGGCTGAGCTGGTCTGTGAAGGCCAGATGCCAGCAAAGTGGGCCTGTGGACTGGCGGAGACCACTGAGCCGCATTTCCCTTCTGCTAGCGTGGGAAGTAGCAAGGCTGTAGCGGGGGTGGAATTCTGCATATCCTAAGTGCCATAGGGCCAGAGACCAAGTGGGCCCCGGAGGCCACAGGAGTCCAGCCAGGCAGGGCCTGGCCCGTCAGCACTTGCCTCTGGGCTCAGAGGGGGCTCACTGTCCTGCGTGATGCAAACTGTTCTTTCCTTAGAATCTAGCACATGCCCCACTTGTTTGCTTTAACCAAGGTTTCAGATGTCCTGTTAAAATGAAACATCTCTGGAAGGAAAAACATAGACGTCTTGTCACATACTTAAAATCTCACGTGAACCATCACATGATCCTTCCCTTGGGAGTGCATTTTGCTGGAAGAAATCAGAGGGAGTTGGGGTGGGGAGGGAGGGAAATGGGGCAGCCCGAGGGTGACACCCACCCAACGGAAGTGTTTGTGGGTAGAAGGTTATGCCCCACGTCTGGGATTTGTTTTAAAATAACAAATCTGCATGTGTGCATGTGTTTGAGGTAAGAGATGAGAACAGATTTGCCAACGTTGATAATCGTTGGTGCTGGATGACAGGAACGTAGGATTTCTTTCTCGTTTTCTTTGTATCTTTGTGTCTGCTTGGAAATTTCCAGTATAAATAAAAAGTTAAAAATTAATTGGCAAAACAACAATACATTAATGACATGTTTCTCTTAGTATTGATAAGGAAAATTTCTTGGTCAGGTTTCTTGGATCCCCTGGTTGTATGACCATAATAATCTTTAAACTAGTGGGTCTGCAGCCTGTCTTGTGTTGACTCTGCATAGTAATGCATCGAGAGCCCCTCACTCAGTTTCGTCTGTATTGTTGTCTCTCCTCCTGAGGCAGCTGAGAAGCCAGCGGTTTGGGTAGGCAAGCATCAAAATTGGAAAAGCACCAGCTAGTAGTTGCAGGTCCACAAATCCGGAACGAGTTCACGAGAGACGCTTTCCGTGAACTCACCTCACATTTACTGGAGAGAGAGTCCTTCTCATGGGTATGGCTGATGCTTTCTGACCTGGAGACTGAGACGGGACGGGGTGGGGCTGGTCGAGTGCGCATTTACTGCTTGAGAAGTGACTTGTCAGAGACCGTGGGTGTGGAGAGACTGCCGGGGAAGGGACATGCTTCGTCAGCTCTCTATGTTGGAGAAAGATTGAAAGTGAGGGAAAGGTTTGAACTCAGGCGTGGGTCAGCTTTTCTTGCACAGCAAAAGAGAGTCATTTGTGAGATATTGTGGTCCTGGACAGCTCAGCTCTACAGAGGAAGGGCCCCTGAGCCCAGCCGCAGGCCAGAAACAGCCATTCCAGGGAAAAGCGCTCAGGAAACACGGGAGGTGGTGTCAGGGCCTGAGTGCTCTGGCCGTCAGGGCAGTGGTTCACGTGCCTCCTCAGTAGCTTCCTGTGGAGGCTTTCTGGACAGTGGTGTGGGGTGTCGGGGGGCTCCCAAGTATCGGGGCTCAGGGCCCTGTCCCCAGGTCCAGGAGAGATGGCCCATGGAGGCCACAGATGGCTCTGTGGGCTCTGCCAGAGGCTCTGGGGTCAAGCTGGGCTTAATTTCAGGGATCCCGGTGCATGAAGGAGACAGAGCGCTCTGAGAGCAGGTGGAGGGGTCTCATCTCAGCCCAATGGGGTGCTTGGGTGGGGCTGTTTCTGCGAAGCTAGCTTTTGGCTGGACCTCTGCGTAGGAATTTCCAGACCAAGAAGATGGGGGAGGAGCAGGCATGGAAGCTGAATTTCATGGTAACCATGGATTCTGTTTACGGTTACTCTCACCCTTCCTCTGTATTTTAGGGTCTTTAGGAGCAGATACTGGGAAGACAGGGCCCAGGGGACAGCAGACCTCCACCGTGAACCCTGACAGGTCTTGCAGTTGGCCCTGGTGCTCCCTCTCCTGAGCCATTCTGAGCCTGTCTGTAGGCGGTCCCAGCAAGTTCACGCTCCTAAAGAAATGCCCTTCTGCTCCTAAACCTGGCTTCAGAACCTATCTCCCCACCCCTTAACCCAGTCACAGCTTTTGGCCATGTGATACCCAAATTCACATTGAAATGACTGATTATAATTCTCCTTGAAAAAGCACTGCTTGAAGGAACAATCCCACAGGGTCCCCGAAGTGGGAAGGTCCCCATCTGCGGAGCACCAGGCCTCCTCCCCCTTGCTGGGGCTGCAAGGGTGTTGGGAGGCTGGCTGTGCGTGATGCTGTGTAAAGAGACGCGGCTTTTAAATCTGCAGTGAGGAGTACGAACTAGGCACTTGGAAGATGTAGTTTTGAGATGTCGATGTTGCCGATTTTACTGGGGTGAGAATGTTGTCTCACGTGGGAAGGAAGGAGGTGACAGCCTCACCACAGTCCTGACGTTTCCCTTCTAGGAATGCTGGCTGCTTCACGGCTTTATTTTCTGAATCATAGCTGGTGGGAGTAAGGAAAGCGAATTGAACTGACTGGCGGGGTGGCTGGACGCTCAGGGTGGTGGCGCCCGGGGCTGCCCCTCCCGCAGCATCTGCTCCCAAGTCCTGGCAGTCAGTCTGTGGGGCGGCGCCCCTCCACGCACACGCCCTTACCCTGTGGTCGGCATGGGTGTCCAGTCCACCACGCCGGATGTGATCAAAGACCGCTTGGGGTTAGTGTCCTGAGTGCAGAGATGTGTTCTTGGACCCGCTCTGTGTCCTGAGGTCATGGTCCTGTACAACCAGAGGGGAACAGAACGAGACCCCCTGAGTGCAGCACACTCTGTGCTCCCCGTGTGCATCCCTTACAGCCAGCCAAGGACACAGCGCACATGACGAGACTGAGGCCAAGCTAGTGCCCTGTTCAAGGTCAGGCAGCTGGCAAGTGGCAGCCTGAGATTTGACCCCAGCTGTGCAGACACCAGCCCGTGCCCTGGCACTCTGGTTGAACCTCTCCTCAGGGAGGTTGGTGCCATCCCAGGGCCCAAGGGTGAGACCGTGTTCTGTTAGGAGAGTGGCCATCACCTCTGCTCGTGACCCTTCTCTCCTTGCCGCCGTCTCCCAGGATGCAGGAAGCCAGCAGATCGGGTTCTTGCTTGGAAGCTGTGGAGTGACTGTAGCCTTGACGAGTGACGCTTGCCACAAAGGGCTGCCGAAGAGCCCGACGGGGGAGATCCCACAGTTCAAAGGTGAGCCTCAGTGCCGGGCGAGGAGGATGTGCTCCGAGGCATCTGTGCCAACACACCGTCCACACACGAGGTTTCAGATCACACCCCACATGCTCTCAGCCTGCACGTGATGTGCTGTAACTGCAGGAGGCTTACAGCACCTTAGCCGTGGCCTTAGACTTGGTGGAAACACCAGCGATTTGGTCTGGCTTGTGCTGTTGTGAAGCATGCCACCAACGGGAAGGTGGTGTCACACCTGTCTTCTGGGGGATGCTTGCCTGAAAGGAATTTGTCCTTTATTTCCAAGGTTGGCCAAAGCTATTATGGTTTGTCACAGAGTCAAAACATCTCTCTAAACCTCCTCGAGATTGGTTCCCGCACATTAAGGACGCAAATAATGACACTGCGTATATCGAGGTGAGTTGCTGGGTCTGGACGAGGTTGGGGGAACTGAGTGACACGCACTGCAACCCTTACACAGCTCAGGGTCAGAGGTGGATGTGGGCCCGGAGCTCTACCCTCTCGGCACCTTCTCATTGCAGTACAAGACGTGCAAGGATGGGAGCGTGCTCGGGGTGACCGTGACGAGGATCGCGCTTCTGACCCACTGCCAGGCCCTCACACAGGCGTGTGGCTACACAGAAGGTATGGGCAGACCATTCCTGGGGGACCCTGACCCCAGCCCCCAGCCCTATGAGATGAGTGTTGTTCCCACTAGTCACTCGGAGAGTCGTGCCGCTCCACCGAAGGTCTGTGTGTTGGATTGTTTAGTTGGCGTCTCAGTCTGCTCTGGCAGCCAAAACAGACACCACAGACTGGGGCTTCAACAACAGATGTTGACGTCTCACAGTCTGGAGGCTGAAGTCTGAAATCCAGTGCCAGAGGGTTGGTTCCTGGGAGACCCCCTTCCAGGCCTGCGGACGGCACCTTCTGGCTGTGTCTTCATACTGCCTCTCCTCTGTGCAGAGGGAGCTCTGGTGTGTCTTCCTCTTCTTATAAGGACACCATTCTTATTGGATCAGGCCCCACCCTATGACTTTACCTAACTTTAATCATCTCCTTAGAGCCCCATCTCCAGGCACATTTATACTTGGCGTTAGGGCTTCAACATAGGAATTTGGGAGAAAACAGTCTAGGCCATAACAGATAGTTGACACCATTGATGTATATTCGTTCCTGGCTGCACAGTGGAACCTCTTTGGGAGCTTTAAAAAAGTGCACATGCTACAGTGCACCCCCCTCCCCGCAACTGGCTTGGATTCTGGGGCTGCGTTTCACAGTCAAAGGGTTGGTTTCCATGATGTGCTTTCTTTGCCCTGTTTGGGGTTGTCCTGGAGGCACAGAGTTAGGGTCACTGGAGGTAACCATGTTGACAGCGCTGACGGGCTCATGGTAGGAAGGATTAGACCCCACATACCCACAGCTCCCTCCGCTGGAGTGTCTGCCATCAGGTCCCCGCACTAGCCACGTCGCAGGCACCCGCCACACTGGAGTCTCTTCCCAGTACCCAAGTGTCTGTCACGAGCCATGGATGAGACACTTTTCTCTTTTTGCTGTTCTCATTTGCTTTCTCTCTCTCCCCATCCTTCTGGCAGTCTCCCTTTTTAAGACCAGTTCACTTGTCTCGTGGAGATGTTCCACTGATGTTTGGTCCCTGGACAAGTTTCCCAGACGTTGTCACACGTGGAGACACACTGCCTGTAATGATCACCACCCTGTTTGTCACTGTTTTCAGTTTCCTAGTTTTTCTCACAACCTCATGACCTGTATTCCTTGCCCTAATTTCCTAAAGGTCCAGGGCCATCACTCTTGCAGGGATTGGGGAAGATAGATACATACTTGCTTCCTGATTCTCCACTTTTAAAAATCTTGCATAAGATAGAATACAGGCTGTGTATTTTGAATGTCCCTTTTTGAAAGGGGGTGAGGCACTCGGTACTGAAGCTTTGGCAAGCATTCTAGTGGCAGGTTTGCTGGAAATTGCCTCCTCCTGCAAGTACACAGCATTTCCCTCTCTTGGGAGAACATGTGATGGAAATGAAAAGAATCTTTTAAGAAAGAAAAGGCAGGGAGAGGGAAAACAAATATTGGGTTGGCCAAATAGTTCATTAAAACCCAAACGAACTTTTTGGCCAACCCAGTATATAAAAGGAGAAGGAATAAGGCGTTTTAAGTGATGCTGTGAAGAGCTATTGCTGTTAAGTTGTGTATCAGAATGCTCATCTAGAAGCACTTCCCAGGCAGGCCAGCATTTTAAACGGGTCTGATTGGAGGCTGCAGCATTTCTGTAAAGACAGTGAAATGATGTTTTTCTAAGACCCATTACTTCCCACTGATGTGGTATTGGATTTTTTGTGTCCTTTGGTCTGTGACCGTCTTTTGTTAAAATCTTTGACTCTGTATTTTATAGCTGAAACAATTGTGAATGTGTTGGATTTCAAGAAAGACGTTGGGCTTTGGCACGGAATCCTAACAGTAAGTGAGACGCCCCTTGCTCTGCAGTGTCCTGTTTGACTTTGAATGTGCTCAGTGTTGGGATTAGAATGATGATCTGTGTACACAGCGGCTTGGGTAAGCCCCTTCCTCCCACATTATAAAGAAAAGTTACCATTTTTAGAAGTCTTAAGTTAACGTAACTTCCAGGAGCTCAGCAAACCAGTGGGTCAGTAGCTGCTTGCCTGCATCGTGGGCCCACGCTCTGAGGCTGCAGCTGTGAGAGAGAGTGGCCTTCTTAGGCTCAGGGAAGTTCAGGATCTTTCTTCCCACGGTTGGCATTTCAGATTGTGCAGAAACGTTGATGTCTTGCATTTGGGTCACTTTGCCCATACATATGACTTGGCTACAAAATTCTTTTTATCTTTCTGTGAATCATTGTTTAATGAATGTTTCGGGAATTATGCTGCAGGGGGAAAAGTACTTTGAGATTTCCCCTTGGCCAAAAATTCAACACGAGTTGCAGAGAATGTATGTCTCATTTTTGTTAGTGCCACTTGAGAAGTGATGACCATTCAAAGCTGTAGGCACTTTTAATAGAGGGATAACCTTATTATTAAGATATGCTTAGCACTTAAGAAATATGTGTAGCATCACTGCTTCGAATCTCCCTATGTCTGTTTCATATGTGATGATTTCCACTCACCTGTTTTTCTTTTTAAGTTTCTTATGCTGAAACCTTATATCTTTTTAGAAGCAAAAAACTCTAGTAGTTTTACATGAGTGATAGGAACATAACTATAAAAAGAGGGATTTGTTGTTTCTTGATAAACCAGAATTTATGCAGACATCATATAGACAAAGGTTTGGGGCTCCGGCCCAGCCAGCTTCCTTCTGTTACCGTCTGGACACTAGTCGGTGAGACAGAAACACAGCCCCACACACGCATTACCCGTGGCCTGCTGGTGTCATGGGAAGAGCACAGCCTCAGAGAACCCAGGTTGGATGTTGGTCCTTCCTTCTGTAGCTTGTGACTCTGGGCGCGTCACCTGCTCCTGTGCCCAAGAATCGTCTGTTGCCTGAGTCACTCTGCACCTGTGTTTTCCTTACCTGTCTCGTGGGAATGTTGACCGTGTGAGAACCATGTGGCTTAACGTTCAGTGAGTGCCTGGCCCATCTACTTGCTTGATGACCGTTGCCATCAGAGTTCTCTTGTGACAGTCTTGCTTTCAAGAGCTCTGTGATAGATCTTGTTGACGTGGTCACCCGCCTGCTCACTGATGCTATGGATTACTGCCTCCGGAATTGGTGGTTTCTGAGTCTGTCTCTGGCTGCCACCTTCTAGAGCAAGACAGGTCTCTGGCTAGGCAGCACGCACTCTTCCAAAGCATCTTATCTTCTTTATGTTGAAAGATGCTCCCACTCCCAGTATGGAATGGGGAGCAAGCGCGAGGTGAGGGAGGTGAATGCTAGTGGTGAGCAGGCTCACCCGTGTGGGGGAGGGTGCACGTGGTCATCTTCCTGCAGAGCTTCTGAGCTAGACCAGCACTCTGCAGAGTGTCCGTGCCCTCTCTCTCCACCTCCACCCACAGCGGGGGCAGAGCCGACCAGGGGGGGATCTTTTCCAGTGCTCCCCATGTTGTGGTCCCTTCCTGCCAGGTCTGTGCATGCAGCGACTCAGAGGTATGAGTCCCAGCTGCAATGTGTGAGGACTGACCATTTACTTAAAAAGTTAGTTTTTGTCATCCATTTTAAAGAAAGAAACCTTTTACGGGTCCTGGTCTACATGAGCCAGGCTAGATGGAAGAGTGAGGGTGTTAAGACAACTTTCCACCGCTCCTTGGATTTCAGTGTAACATTTAATAAAGGAAATTAATTTTGTGAATAAAAATGAGTAGAATACATCAGAGAGAATTAAGCTTCAAGACTGAAAGGCCAATAAAAAAGTGATCATTCAACTTAAGTTTTTATAAGAAAAGGATTTGGATTTAGATTTTTTTATATCTTTATTGGAGTATAATTGCTTTACAATGGTGTGTTAGTTTCTGCTGTGTAACAGAGTGAATGAGCTATACATATACATACATCCCCATATCTCCTCCCTCTTGCATCTCCCTCCCACCCCCCCATCCCACCCCTCTAGGTGGACACAAAGCACCGAGCTGATCTCCCTGTGCTATGCGGCTGCTTCCCACTAGCTATCTGTTTTACATTTGGTAGTGTATGTATGTCCATGCCACTCTCTCACTTCATCTCAGCTCACCCTTCCCCCTCCCCGTGTCCTCAAGTCCATTCTCTAGTAGGTCTGCATCTTTATTCCTGTCCTGCCCCTAGGTTCTTCAGAACCCTTTTTTTTTTTTTTTAGATTACATGTATATGTGTTAGCATACGGTATTTGTTTTTCTCTTTCTGACTTACTTCACTCTGTATGACAGTATCTAGGTCCATCTACCTCACTACAAATAACTCAATTTCGTTTCTTTTTATGGATAAGTAATATTCCATTGTATATATGTGCCACACCTTCTTTATCCATTCATCTGTCGATGGACACTTAGGTTGCTTCCATTGGACTCAGATTCTTGAGTTGTATCAGTAGAAGCAGGAGTCGGGAGGACTAGACAAGCTTTGAGAAGTCGCCTCCACTCCCAGAGCCTCTTAAAGGATCATCCCCAGTGAGATGCCCATGTGGTCCCCACCCTCCCACCAGGGAGCCCCTGGCAGCAGGGTGAGTCCCACATGGAGCCCTCCCCCACTCACTGCCCAGTGTCCTGCTTTCAGAGCGTCATGAACATGATGCACGTGATCAGCATCCCGTACTCACTGATGAAGGTGAACCCGCTGTCCTGGATTCAGAAGGTCTGCCAGTACAAAGGTGCGTTGCGGAGGCTGCCCCTTTAATGTCACGCCATCCTGCGGCACAGGCGGTGACTCACTTCCCCCCTGCTTCTCCTTCAGCAAAAGTGGCCTGTGTCAAATCCAGGGACATGCACTGGGCATTGGTGGCACACAGGGATCAGAGAGACATCAACCTCTCCTCTCTCCGGATGCTGATAGTGGCCGACGGCGCAAATCCCTGTAAGTGACGGCACCAGGCAGTCAGGAGGGGGCCTCATTCTCCAGGTTTCATTCTCTGGGGTTTGATTTTTCCCTTTTCTAGTCTTTACCTTAGTGAAGAAGTGGTCTTAAGATAATAGCCAAACAGTATTACTCAGCGTAGCCTACGGGCACCAGGGCCTGAAGGTCCAGACACAGCCCTGGGGTTGAGTCCTAGCCCTTCCACTTCCTGATTCTGAAGAGAACATATCTTACTTGTTAAAATTCTTCTCCTTTTGTTAGCTGCAAGATGGTACCCAGTCATCAGATTTTATGAGGATTAAATGAAGCAATCCCTGTGTACAGTTCCTTGGGATATAATAAGTGCTCAAGAAATATTAACTATTATTATTTTATGGTCCATAGTAGTTTTATTGATCAGGAAATTTGATTTGTCATTTTTAATGGAATTTTATTATCAAATCCTGTAGCAGAAATTACCTAGGTAAAATAAATGAGCAGTTCCACAGAATACTGTTAATATACCTTGAGAAATATTTCAGTCAGTCGAAACAAAAACCCAGCTAGCTTGTTTTTTATGAGAAGAGTATATAAGCGAGAAGCAAAGTGAATGAAACGAATTGAATGAACAATGTATGTTTCTGACCACATTTGTAAACTCTGCAGCATATATATTTGTAAATTAAAGCAGTATATGCTTTCTTAAAGGACATCTGATATGCAAAAGTGGACTTGCAAACAGGTGATTTTGCATTAGTTTTATAAATGATTCTTCCATGTACAAAGTAACTCCATAAACTGTGGGCCGTTTAGTACACAGTTGATTTCGCCCATAACTCTTCAGAGTAATATGTCTTACAGGAAGCAGGGTAAACTTGTATTAGGAGCTAGTTTAGCTGATAGGTTCCTAGTAATTATACCTTGATCTCATCGCTCATATTAATATAGAGAAATGTTTTCTTCATTTAGTTGGGTTTAGATTTACTTACTTCTTGGAACATGCATGTTGAAAATGGTAGAACATGTCTCAGAAAAGTTATTAAAGTTAAGTTCTTCAGTCAGCAAAAAGGTTTTAAGTATAGAAGTTGCATTTTTTAAATTCTTGAGTTCTGTGTTTGAGAATAATATTATCTTTCATTGTAACACGAGTGATAAGTTATATAGTAAATGAAGTATTTTTCCATGCTGCCTAACTCCCCATGTGCCTAGATCCTAACTTCAAAAGCATTTTATATTATGGGATACTTTTAATTGTCCACATTGCTTCTCCTGTCTGATTATCATCCCCCCTTTCCCTCTAGGGTCTATTTCTTCCTGTGATGCGTTTCTCAACGTCTTCCAAAGTAAAGGTCTACGCCAGGAGGTCATCTGTCCATGCGCCAGCTCACCAGAGGCTCTCACCGTGGCCATCAGGAGGTACTGCTGTGTTAACTCAAGTGGGCAGCCTGGGGAGGGGTCTCATTCAGCAGCTAACAGAGACCCGGAGCCATCGCAGTTCATCTTAGTGTGAGAATAAAAACAGGACCCAGATTTTCCAGACGAGGTTTTATTCTAGTGTATTCTAGAATGGATTCTCTTAAATAGTCTAGATTCGTTAGTTAGAAACTCACTTTTCACTCTGGAGGTTCGCTGTAATTCCCGAGTGAGTGGAAGTCTGTCCACAGGCATGCTGAGCAGTGAACCTTGTCCTGGCAGGTTATGCACATTTTCATTTGCTTCTATTAGGCTCAGGTTTAACTTGAGGATAGAACAGAGTAAATGTTGGATGAAACGAAATTTTTGTGGCCACCCCTGTGCCCTTGGACATGCGGGTTTTATGTCATCTTCATTTTCTGCAATACTGCACATACTGCACTTTAAAAACTGGTTTTCTGAGCTTTTGAGCAGCTCAGCAGCACATCAGAGGGTTCTGGGGCCTGGAATCTCCCGCTGTGTGGGGCTGGGCTTCTGGGGCTCTTGCTAAGGCCAGCAAGCACAGTGAGTGCCCTTGGTCCTAGGTCACTCCTGCATCACTGCCTGCTTCAGAGCCACTGGGGCCTGTCAGGGACAGGCCATGGTACGGCTCATAAGAGCTCACCCTGCCCAGGGTGAGAAGGGCTAGAGTGGCCTGTCTGACCGTCAGCAGCTCCCAGTAATCCACACTAACCTGAGAAAGGAGGGTTTGCATCACCCAGACGTTTGCAGCCTATACATGACTAATTCGCCAACATCTTTGGGCTCTGTCTCTTAAGTATGTTTTATTTCGTGTCACACCAGTGTGCTCTGTCGTAGCAGTGGATGACAGAGCTTTCGGTGCACAAAGTGCATGAGTTCTGCTCTTTTTACTGAAAGGTTGGGATTCGCAAAAATATTCATGTAAAGGTTGCCCTTAAAGAGACACCTTCTGATGCTTTTAGGAGTTTGTTAATGTGAAATTAACCAGGCCGCCTAACAGGTTGAGAAATTGAAAACCTTTAAAGTATCAGAAGCAACTTTTTTAAAATAAATAAATAAATTTATTTATTTATTTATTTTTGGCTGTGTTGGGTCTTCGTTGTTGTGCGCAGACTTTCTCTAGTTGCGGCAAGCAAGGGCTACTCTTCGGTGCAGTGCGCAGGCTTCTCATTGCGGTGGCTTCTTTTGTTGTGAAGCATGGGCTCTAGGCGCGAGGGCTTCGGTAGTTGTGGCACGTAGGCTTGGTAGTTGTGGCACGCAGCCTCAGTAATTGTGGCTCGCGGGCTCTAGAGCACAGGCTCAGTAGTTGTGGTGCACAGACTTAGCTGCTCCACGGCATGTGGATCTTCCTGGACCGGGGCCCAAACCTGTGTCCCCTGCGTTGGCAGGTGGATTCTTAACCACTGTGCCACCAGGGAAGTCCCCAGAAGCCACTTTTAATTTTGAGTGAACCAGAAATTAAAAGTCTGTAACGTAATTTAAATTGATGAGGAAATATGGCACCATTAACCAGAATCCAGTCTTCATTTTTTAAAGGATGGCATTGTCGTCCCCAAAAGAGAAGGTTTGCAACAAATAATCTTCTGAGATTTATGTCCGACCTTGGAGTACAAAACACATCAGGATTGCAATAGCAGATTTGCCATCACGTCCTGCAGAAATCAGTATTCAAGTATGTGTCTAATTTGACTCTAAGGGTACTCAGCCTCCGGAAGCATGTTGGGGCCAGGAGTCCCAGTTTGAGCCCTGCCCGCTGGTGGCTGGCCACACGATCCTGGGCACATTCCTTCTCTCCAGGGCCTCGGTTTCCTCCACCAAGAAACAAGGGGCTTGGACTCAGTAGTCTCTCAATTTCCTTCTACCTGTAAATTTTTAAGATTCCACAGTTCTGTGAAATAGTACCATTGCCAGAGATGATTCACAGAATGAATGATTCATTCATGTAGACTTGTTATGATCAAATGATTTGCTCATTTGCTTCTCCTAAAAGTGTTTTCTCTGTGCCTTTAAGATATGTTGTATGGATTATGCCAGAGTTGATTGGCAGAGGGTGAAGGGATGAGCAAAAGAGGTTTTTTTTGAAGATGACATGAAAAATAATGATATTTAATTTGTTCAAATTCAGATTTTTGTTGTTTGATTTACATTCTTATAAGGTACATAAGAACATACTCAATAGAGCTGACCATAACCTGCTACTCCATAGAGCTGTGGTTCCCAGCCAAGGCAATTTAGAAATGCTGGCAAGACCTCATTTTAACACAGCCTCCTGACTGACGTCTGAGAATGTCATTAGAATGAAATGCCGCTTATTTAAGTTAAAAAGTAGGACTTGAGAATTGGCATTTCTTACAGCTTTAGACAAAAAAAGAAAAAATGATGTTTATAGGTGCTGCCTCATATCTGACTCATATCTAGCTGATATAAGTGCAATCCATGCTGTTAACAGTCTGTGCAAAAAGCTTTCAAACTTGTAAAAACTGTCTTCCTGTGGGAGTAACCATTTATAACATTGTATCAGTTATATTTTCCTAATAAGTTTTTTAACCTTCAAAAAACTTCAAGTTATTTTTTAGGGACAAGGATAGTCATAGGGAGGACAAGTGAAGAAAAAGTAGGCTTCTTAGTTTCAAACGGTGGACAAGTGAATTATTGTTCTTACAGAAAAAGAAAGATCTTTTAAACCTTCTTCGTGATCTTCCTGTTGTGGCTGCTGTTATTCAGTTTGTCAGGTTATGTGCCATTGTCAAGAAGCCAATACTGTCAGCTCATTAGCATCAAATAAGCTAATAAGTAGTTTGAGATCTCCATTAGTTTATGGAATGTTATCCCTGCCCTTCAGTAATAAATGATGTGCATGAATTGAATGAGACCCAACATCAGGTCTTATTTTCTTCAAATAAATTTTCTTCTCTAAGAGGACTTTATCTGTGGGCCAAAGTAATGAATGGAATTTTTATTGTCTGGTGGTGAAGCTCTTATTTTCAGAGAAAAAGTAAGACGTATATACGGCACTTACATGTAGTCAACCTAGAGCTTTAGTGCTAGAAGGATGTTCATCTGGTTTCATTTTATACATGAAGAAAAAGAGGTGCTTTTCTAGTCTAATAAATAGTTCCAAACAGACAAAATATAGACAATAGAAGATTCAGAGCTTTGGCAATCTGTGGTTTATATAAGCAGGGTATTGACAAGTTTCAGTAGAAAGCACTCCAGAAAGCAAGGTAACCCTGAGGGCTTCAGCCTATTCTCAGACCAGCACGTGTGCCTCTGCTATGTGGATCAGCAGGCAGGAAGAAGCAAAGGATTTTTAATTGTTTCTCTAAACATGTTTTAAAATCTTTTATAAAAATCTTTCTTTAAAAAAGATTAAAAGTTTATTGACAAAACTAGGCAAATTAGCCAGGAAATAAACCCATGCACCTTTGGTCAGTTAATCTGTGACAAAGGAGGCAAGAATATACAATGGAGAAAAGACAAGTCTCTTCAATAAGTGGTGCTGGGAAAACTGGACAGCTACATGTAAAAGAATGAAATTAGAACATTCTCTAACACCATATACAAAAATAAACTCAAAATGGATTAAAGACCTAATTGTAAGACCAGATACTATAAAACTCCTAGAGGAAAACATGGGCAGAACATTCTTTGATATAAATCGCAGCAATACCTTTTTGGATCCATCTCCTAGAGTAGTGGAAATAGAAACAAAAATAAGCAAATGGGACCTAATTAAACTTAAAAGCTTTGACACAGCAAAGGAAGCCATAAACAAGACAAAAAGACAACCTACTGACTGGGAGAAAATATTTGCAAATGATGCAACCGACAAGGGTTTAATTTCCAAAATAAACAAACAGCTCATACAGCTCAATATCAAAAAATGAACAACCCAATCAAAAACTGGGCAGAAGACCTAAATAGACACTTCTCCAAAGAAGGCATACAGATGGCCAACAGGCACGTGAAAAGATGCTCAACATTGCTCATTATTAGAGAAGTGCAAACCAAAACTACAATGAAGTATCACCTCATACTGGTCAGAATGGCCATCGTCAAAAAGTCTACAAATAATAAATGCTGGAGAGGGTGTGGAGAAAAGGGAACCCTCCTACACTGTTGGTGGGAATGTAAATTGGTGTAGCCACTCTGGAGAACAGTATGGAGGTTCCTTGAGAAACTAAAAATAGAATTAATCCCACTCCTGGACATATATCTGGAAAAGACAAAAACTCTAACTTGAAAAGATTGATGCACTCCAATGTTCATTGCAGCACTATTTATAATAACCAAGACATGAAAGCAACCTAAGTGTCCATTGACAGACGAATGGATAAAGAAGATGTGGTATATATATATACAGTGAAATACTACTCGGCCATAAAAAAAGAATGAAGTAATGCCATTTTCAGCAACACGGATGGACCTAGAGATTATCATACTAAGTGAAGTAAGTCAGAGGGAGAAAGACACATATCATATGATATCACTTATATGTGGAATCTTAAAAAATGATAAAAATGAACTTATTTACAAAACAGAAACAGACTCACAGACATAGAAAACAAACTTACTGTTACCAAAGGGGAAGGGGGTGGGGGAGGGATAAATCAGGATTTGGGGATTAACAGATACACACTACTGTACGTAAAATAAACAGCAAAACCTACTGTACAGCACAGGGAACTATATTCAGTATCTTGTAATAACCTAAAATGGAAAAGAATATGAAAAAGAATAGGGGTGTGTGTGTGTATGTATGTGTATTTATATCTCTGAATCACTTTGCTGTACACCGGAAGCTAACACAATATTGTAAATCAACTATATTTCAATAAAAACAAAAAAATCCAGATTTCTAAAGCAGAGACATTGAGTTGTGATCACTCACTTCATAAAAAGGATTATTCCTTTTGGGGAGACATACCAGCATGCTTTCCAACTTTGTTTCTTTTTAATTTGAAGGTCCAGTTGGCTTTATTAAGCAATTCATGAATTGGGCTGCATCCCATCTAGCAAGTAGAAAGACGCTCCTAGGGGTTGTACAAAATGGAAGGTTTCTGTAGGCAGGAGGTGGGTAGGGTAAGAAGGTATTAGCAAAAGAAAAAGCATTGCTTCAGTGTGGTATGTTTCATTCCTTTCTCCTTATTCTCCTGTCTGTGACAGGTTTTTGGTTTGTGGTTGCCATGAGGTTCATATATTTCAACCTGTGTATATATGCATCTGTTTTAAGTTGATGGTCACTTAAGTTTGAGCACATTTTAAAAACACTCCATTTTTACTCCCCCCCATTTTGTTTTTGATGTCATATTTTGCATTCTTTTAATTTTGTGTGTTGCTTAACTATTTATTGTGGATATAGATGATTTTACTACTTTTGTCTTTGAATCTTCCTACTAGCTTCACAGGTGGTTGATCCATTACCTTTACTATATGTTTGCCTTTACCAATGAGATTTTTCCTTTCATAATTTTTTGTTTCTAGTTATGGCCTAGAAACCATAAACCATTTCTTGTAAGAATAGTTTAGTGGTGATGAACTCCTGTAACTTTGCTTGTCTGTAAAATTCTTCTCTCTCCAAGTCTGAATAAGAGCTTTGTGGGTACAGTCTTCTTGGTTCTGAGTGTTTGCTTTTAGCACTCCGAATATATCTTGCCAGACCCCTGGGCTGCAGAGTTTCTGCTGACAAGTCAGCTGTTAGTCTCTGTCGGTTCCGTGCATGTAAATAGTTGCTTTTCTCTTTCTGATTTTAAGATTCTCTCTTTATCTTTAACCTTTACTGTTTTAATTATAATGTGTCTTGGTGTGGGTCTCTTTGAATTCATCTTGACACCCTCTGTGCTTCCTGGACTAGGATGTCTGCTTCCTTTCCCAGATTAGGGACGTTCTCATCCATTATTTCTTCAGCTATAGGTTTTCTGTCTCTTCTCCTTCTGGGACCCCATAGTGTGAATGTTCACGCACTTGATGTTGTCCCAGAGGCCCCTTAAACCATCTTCATGTTTTCTCTTTCTTTTTTCTTCTGCTGTTCCTATCGGATGATTTCTGCTACCCAGTTTTCCAGATGACTGATCCATTCCGCATCCTCTGATCTGCTTTTGGGTCCCTCTAGTGTTGTTTTGATTTCTGTTATTTTTCAGTTCTGTTTGGTTCTTTTTATATTTTCTGTGTCCTTATCGAAATTCCCACTGAGTTTCCCCATTCTTCTCCTGAGTTCAGTGCGCATCTTCATGACCATTAGTTTGAGCTCTGTCTGGTAAATTGCTTATCTCTGCTTCATGTAGTTCTTTTTCTGAGGTTTTGTCTTGTTCTTTTGTGGCTTTGGCCAGGTGATGTCGTGTCCTAGAGGTGCCCTGTGGTTCTGGAGACCCGGTGCCTGCAGGCGGCACACATCTGCCTGGAGCGCCTCAGGAAGTGGTACTTCACTTCGTTGCAGTAAAATGAACGGAGCATCACTGATGACTGGCCCGAAGCAGCCGGCGAATTCCCACATGCAGAGATTCTCACGGTGGTTAATACTCCATTGTGCTACCCACCAACCCATTTTGGTTTTTGATGTGACTTGAAATGACAAACTTCATGCTCACCATATCCAATAGGAGAGAGGTCCTAGGAGCAGAGTTCAGGGTGCATTTCAAGACGGGCAAGTGCTTGCCAAGTGTTCGCCGTGGTGTTGTTTACCTTGAGTTTGTCCAGAACTGTGTACATTTGAAAGAGTGCTTTTCAGTCTTCTCATCTTGATTTTCACAACCACCTTATCTGATAGAAAAGGCAGATTGTAGACTTACTTTCTAATGGACCAGTTAGCCTCTGAGACACTCAGTTTCTTTGCATGTAAACGAGGCCGTGGATATCTGTGCCTCCTACCTGTGTCTGACACACCAGGCCCTGGTGCCCACACCCATGTCTGCTCCAGGCTGTGTGTAACCACTGTCCCTCTTGCTGCTGCCACCACCTGCCCCCCCCAAGGCTTCACATCTGTTCACTGTCCATGAGAAGTTCAGGTTAGACCCAGGGGCATGCAGAGACCGAGGGCTGGTCTTCATCTCTTAGATCTTGGCCACTGTTTGTGGACTCAGTTCTCCTTTCACGTGGGAAGGAGAGTGGGGGACAGAGTGGTCACGATTTTTAGTTTAAGCCTCCACCCCCGTGATCATCCTCTCTTACTTACTCTTCAGTGAAGCCATGTGTAAACATACCCCACACCTCCCGCCGGCCTCCAGCCTTCTTGTTCTCACATCCCATCTGATTCGCCAGGGAACATCCAAGCCCAGCTGTTTCTCCTGCCTCCTCACCGGGGTTCCCAGCCTTCTGCCTGCTCTCCTTCCTGACCAGAGCCTGCAGGACCCACAAGGCCATGCAGTCTGGCCACACCCCCTCTTGGCCCCTTCTCCCACTGCCCCGTCCTCCCTCCCCGCAACCAGACCTCCTGGTCTCTGCTGCCCGCTCTACCTGGTGTGCCCCCAGGGTAGCATGGCCAGAGCTCTGTCTTTGCTCACTTCGGGGAGGCCTGCCCTGACCACCCCCCACAGAGTGAACGCGCCCCTCCCACTCTTGTGTGACTCATTGTGATGCCCTCTCAGCATTTGCCACTTTCTCATGCGCCGTGTGATTTACTGGTGTATTATTGTTTATTCTGTCTCTGTCTGGTTAATAGTTGGTGCTTAGTATATATTTTGTTAATAGATGAATGAAAGAAAAATTTAAAATCTGTAAAGTGAGAAGTAAAAGTCCCTTGCCAGACACTTACGATGACCCTTCGTAATTTACCAGCAGCAAGTGCTGTGAAGAGTTGAGCCTTTTTCCGCGTGTCTGTGTACAGGATGTGCACGCCCACCTAAGCAGGAAGATGCTCCCTTGCAGTTTTACCTGAGAGTAGTCATGTGGGGTTTTGTTTGCTTTCATTTTACTTGATGATCTAGGTGCAGCTAACAGCCTAGAGTTATGGTATCATAATCTGGTCTCCTGAGAAAACAGCACCAGCAGAAAGCTGTGTCCTTACCCTCCACGGCCCCCATGAGGCTGGTCATGAGAAAGGCTGAGATGAGGGAGGAAGCGGGGGAGGGGGGAAAAGGAGTGGGAGAAAGAAGGAGGAAGTGGAGGGGAGAGGAGGAGGGAGAGAGATGGGGAGAAGGCGTGGACGCAGGTGGGGTCTGGGGCAGCAGTCTGAGGCTGTCAGGGTGATGTTCTAATGGCAGGGAAAGAAGGGGCTTCATCCGTTCCACAGGAGCAAGGTCTGGACCCCAGAGTTTGTGCAGGAAACTTGCTTCTGCCCAGACTCCCTGGAGCCATGTGTGGGCTTTATGTGCTGCATGCACAGCCGTGGAGAGTCAGGAGTTGAGTAGAACACAGACATAAAAAAACGTAGGAGGACATGGGTTCTGCCACCTCACTTTCTGCACTGAGCACATACGGTAAAATTGCCCCCGGCCCGCGTGCACAGCTCTCAGGCTCCAGTCATCTGGCTTCCACAGCCCCTCCCCAGAGCCGCCCGCCCTGGTTGGCTGGGGTGTCTTCTCAGACCACCAGTTTTGTGATTGGCGTCTCTCAGGTTCCTGAGTCAACCGAGGGACAGGGGTGAAAAGATGAAAAAAGGTACAGTTTTAGTCTTCTAAGCAGCAATAGGAGTAATGGTGTGATCAAAATTTAAATAGCCCCCTGGTCACTTCTTATTTCATGTTCCGTTCCCTCGCCTTGATCATATTTCTCAGTCTCACCGAGACGGTTGTCATCTTTTTATCTCGTTATTATGTACGTGCTGCATGTTGGAGCTACTGAGTGCTGGCTGTGCAGAGCATGGCCTCTGCACCCGGCTGTCGCTCTCAGGCTCTGCGTGGAGGTGAAGCCGGTGACAGGGGCTCTGTTTCAGGGGTGAATATCTTTAGGAGAGAAACACATGCTAGACTCCTGTTTAGAACCTGTTTCTTTCATTGTCCTTGTTTCTTACGTGCCTACATCATCTTCAAGCAAACTTGATGAAAACACCCACACTTACATTTTTGTGAACGTCCTCCTCTGCGGGCTGTTCTCTGTGACCTGTGAATAGAGGACAAATTCCCCGTTCCTGGCTTTCATATACACGACTGTGTCCGCAGAAAGGTTGGAAAAAGTCTTGCTTTTGGAAAAATGAACCTGTGTGTTTACACCCATTTTGTAATACTTTGTGCTTATTTTCTTCCTAAAACTTGAAGTGAACTTTCCACACATAAGAAGTCAGAGGCCAGGTTATTAAGTAAAAATAGCTTTGATCCATTCTATTTAAGCCATTTTGACTGGGGGTCCAGGAGGCCTAGTCATTGCTCCTGTGGATTTTGATGTGAGGACAAAATGGATGCTTTCTTAAATGTTATAAAGTCATCATGGGAAGCATTGCAGTCCTCACTTTGTCTAGTACTCAAAGGATGATCTTTAAAGGAAGAAGGAAAGAAAACAAAAAATGAGTGGTTGGCTGCCGCATCACCCTATTTTGTGGCTGATCCCTTCACTCAAATGGGATTGGGGGCTGATGCTTTCCTTTGCACTGTCGTCTGAGCGTTTGTGTCCTGTGCTTGAATAACCTTCCCAGGACAGCTTGTTCTGCCCTGCGTTGAAGAAGAGATTGAACTTGCGGTGAGGAGCTGGGAGCAGATGACTGCCTGCTTGGCTTTTATCCACTTAAGTAGAAAATGACACTCAGTTGTTGCCTATGGTCCTCAGTGAAGAAAAATTGCAGATGCATCTCCACTGCTCAGATTTACAGGGCCTTGGCCCTTCTGAACACGTATCACACATATCACTCTGTGATTCTCTTCTGTTATAATGTTTGTAAATCTGCAAGCTGAGTTGTTACAAGAGAGCTGCACAGGCAGTCGGTGGGTTTGGGTGGAAGCCCGCAGTGCCGTGCAGGGCCAGCCTTCTCGAGCTGGTCTGAGCTGGTCCTGCCAGAGTGGACGCTGGGCCTGGTGGGTTGGTGCCCGTGGCCATGGCCATTAAGTATCTTGATGTCACTCTTCTTGAAGACAACGGAACACCTCTCACCTACATGAAAGGGAATGTGGAAGGCTCTGGGGTGCACAGAGATCATGGTCATCTTAGGCCTCCTGCTTGAAAATGGGCAGGACGTGCAGGCGCCCTAGAGAGCTGACAGCAGGAGCCCGGCCGAGGTCTGGGCCCCCAGGTGTGCTGCCCAGGCTGTGTCTGACTCCAAGACTTGCCCCATCAGCGTTCCCCTCAGGAGGGATGCTCCCCAGGAGGAAACAAAGGTCAGCCCAGGAAATGAGTGGGGTTTATGCAGGATGTTTGAGTCAGAGAACTTGATGGAACAAGGACAGGAGACGTGCCTGTCTTCACATGTGTCCGTCTTGGTGAGTGTCCGTTGCCACACATGTCTGAGTGCACATGTATCTGTCTTCATGCATATGTCTTCTTGTGTGCCTGAATTTACGTGTGTTTGTCTTCCTGTGTGCCCTTGTTCACGTGTATCTAAAGTGTCCACCTGCACACGTGTCCACCGGCAGTGGACCAGCAGTGTCCACGCTGCTCTCTGAAGTCAGTTCTGGCTTCCTGTGGGAGGCTTATTTTTACCCAGGTATTTAATCTGCTTCCATCTTTTTAAAATTGTCATCGTCCAGGTAAATGTTTTGTATTTTCTTTTTCTCTGAAGGTTAGTTGTAGAATAAAAACTATTGGAGAAATACGGATTCGTGATGCCTGAACTCATCAGTAGAATTACAAAACTGGGGGGTTTCTCCTTGGTCACTGTCTGATTATGTCTCTGTCTCTAGAAGATAGATGATAGAGTCCATTTTTTTAAATCTACATTGTGATAATACTGATTGAACTAAAAAAAAACTTTAGCCCTTTCAACTGCAAGGTATTATTTCAGTACCTTGACACTTTGGTGATAAAAAGGTAATGATTATTATAACACAGTAATTAAAACAGTAATTCCAAAGAATGGTGAAGATACCCCCTTGCCACCGTAAATATCTTCCACTTTGGAAACAGCTAACCCAGAAGTTAGAAAGCTGGGCAAAAACCACGGGCAAAGACACCAAACATGGCACTGTGCTCGGCATATAGCAGCCATCTGACACTGAAATTTGATGGTTTCTGACAGGGGCAAACCAACCAGTGATCCAGAGTGACAACACAGTTAACACAGCCTATGAATTGAAGTGGGGTTTTCAAGAATGTTTTTGACTGCCCAAAAAAGTCCGAGTTGGAGATCCATAATCTTATTTTTAAAACACAAGAAGATAAAAATATGTTGTTTGTCATTTTATCTAAAAATTTAGATAAAATTTTAAAACTTCTCTAACACAAAATAGTTTGGAGATGATAACCATCTAAATTAAAATGACTTAATGAAGTAGCAGTAAAGAGCAGAGTAACAGTGTTATCTTGTCCTGACCACGTGTGTTTGAGTCTGTTGTGCTGTGTTTGGTGTTGGACTAAATTGCGCACAGAAGTTTGCTTTGGTGGAGACTGAGATGCACAGAGAGTGGTCTCTGGGAAGCAGCCTCCCGGACTTGCAGGCTTGCTGGTTCTGACGGATTGCCCTCTGACGTGGAAAAGTAGCCAGGACAAATGGAAAACACAGCTTGTAAACAATTTGTATGGTGTGATCCCTTTTCTGGCTGGGAGAGAATTAAGCCTCTCTAAATAACATATTTAGCAGGAAGAAAATCTGATAACTACATACTTACTGGGTAGGTGAGGATGTGATATAGGGAAAACGTTCCTTTCTGTGTTATATAGCTCTTAAAATGGGTTGATTTTTTTTTTTTAATGCTTTCATCAGAGAAAAGGGAGAACATTACATTAAAATAACTTATAACTTGGGGAGTACTGTGTTTCAACCTTGTATCTTTGTTGTCCTGCCTGTCCAAGGGCCTGGAGGATGGCGGTGGCACTAAAGAGGTGTAGTTACCCTGTTGAATCCTGGCAGCGGAAATACTCGTAACCCTTGTTGCTGACTTGGCATCGATGCACATTTGAGTCTGGCCAGCTGTTTGCAAACTGCTGATTTGTTCATTGCGTGTATAGGAGCTCTTTCTTCAGGCATTGGCAGAAGGATGATCAACTCAAGGCGCATCGAGCGTGTTACAGAGGCTGGAAATGGCATGACAAGTGGACAGTGGGTATAAACTGCCCGACTGAAGGCCATCCCCGTCAACTCGTTCTTGGTGGGGCCGAGCGCTGAGCTGACTCCCCTCTTCCTTGGCTGCAGCTTGGTCTTTTCCCATTTCGCCGCCACGGCAGTGTCGGCCGTTCCTAGCTGTGTGCTTTCTCAGAGCGTGAAGACCAGTTCTGCGTAGTCCTGAGATTGCCGGGACGATTCCTCCTGTAATTGGTGTTCTCTGTGAGACACAAGCACGCCGTTCACCTTGGAATTGAACCTGAAAGTTGACCCATGGGTCTGTGGCTCTCTTTGCCATTATTTAATCTACTGTTTTTGATCATGAAAGTGGATGTTCTGAAATTCCTAGGAATTTTGCTTGTTGGGATTGGTTTTTCCTCCCTCACCTAGTTTATCTCCTCGGACTTTTTATTTCCTAGGAAGGTGTTAATGGAGAAAAAGATCATCTGACTTGGTTAATAATCCTGGAAATACAAATTGAAACAACAATGAGGAATGCATTTTACTCACCATATTGGGAACAGTTATAAGGTTGGTGATCAGTGTTGGCACGAGTGTGTGGAAACGGGTAAGGCTGAGGGCAGCTTAGCACCGAGGTGGAAGGCACGGGTGTTCTGAAGCCATTCTGAGCATGCTGCCTGGCCAGCCCCACCGCTGTTGCCTTGGCGATGCCCTTCCTGCCTGTGAGTGGGGGACAGTTGTGTCTGTCCCACAGGGTCGCTGTAAAGAGATTAGTTAACACTCGTAACACTCGTAAACGTCCACGGTGCAGTAGACATGTCTAGTGAGTGAAAAGGTAATGATACCCACCCACTCTTAGTGGGATTGCAAAATGACCTAGTCTTTTGGGAAGGTACTTAGGCTTTATTAAAATTTTAAATGTATATGCTCTTTAATTCCTCCATCCCCTTTCTAGATGTGTATCTTACAGAAATATTTCCAAATGCATACAAATTAAATGAAATAAAATAAACATATATTCATATTACTGAACACCATCTAATAATTAAAACAAGTCAATTCATTGATGTGTCCAGTACGCATACTATATATGTTCACATGCACACACTCCTGTGGGAAGATCTGCAAGGTATTCGGTGACAGAAGCAAGTTGCAGAAGAATGTGCATATTGCGGTTCTGCTTCTCTGCGGATGTAAATACATTTGTGTATGCACGTATTTTATAGGTAAATGGGTATTAAAGAGGCAGGAACTTCATATTTAGTGTGGGTAGTGGCTGCCTAGGGGAGGGAGCGGGTCTGAAGGGGCTGGAGGATAAGCAGGGTCTTTCGCCTTTTGCTGTATGTTCTTGTGCAGTGCTTGCTTTGTCCATCCGAAGGGTGTGCTCACATGTTACTCATATCACTGTTTTAAAAGTTCACGAAAAGAAAACTTCCAGTGAACTAAACAGTGCTTGGTCTCCTAGGCCAGAGGCAGGGCAAGTGTTGGGAAAGGAGACAGGATGGTTGGGCAGGGGCCCTGCTGTGGGTCTGAATCCCCCCAAGCCCCACCACTCACACAGGCAACTGAGTTAGCATTTCTGTGCCTTGGTTTTCTAATCTGTGAAATGGGAGAATAGTAGTGCCTGTGCAGGTTCGTGATAGTGAGTAAGTCGGTGTGTAAAGGGCTCAGGACTGTGCCGGCACATGAAACACCAACTGAGCACAGCTCCCCCATCAGGAGGGAGGGGCTGTCGGCAAGCAGGTCCTGAAGAGAGGCTGGGGGACAGAACCGGGAATGCAGTTGTCTGAGTGAGCGGGGCAACGAGGCCGAGTACTGTGCCTAGGAATTCAGGTGCTTCTGTTCTGCCTCCTTGCATGTGTTTTGCAAATCTGCCAAGGGAGAACCTAGGTGTCTGAGTGTCTCTGACTAGCAGGGGACTCTAATAAATATAAATACACAGCATAGGTTACGGTAGTGCCAGATTAGTGCCATCGGTTTACATTTTAGGTGAGTAAACTCAGTCTTCCATAACTACCATTTTACAGACGCAATTGAAAATTTCCGGTAGCAAATGGAGTTCATGATTTTAAGGTATTTAAATATTGATTCTTACTGTTACTAAACGTAGGAAAGTGGATCTCGTAACTAAGACAAACTGTACACTCTTGGGTCGTAAAGGATCCTCTCCCTCCAGCTTCTCGTGGGCGGTACTTGCTGGTCACCACAGATCAGTTCTTCAGTCTTCCCATACTTGGGATATGTCTGGGCTGATCCAGCATTTTGCTTTCATGTGGCTTTTTAAAATGAAAACAGGCACACTTTTTTTTTTTAACATCTTTATTGGAGTATAATTGCTTTACAATGGCGTGATAGTTTCTGCTGTATAGCAAACTGAATCAGCTATACATACACATATATCCCCATACCTCCTCCCTCTTGCGTCTCCCAACCACCCTCCCTATCCCACCCCTCTAGGTGGTCACAAAGCACCGAGCTGATCTCCCTGTGCTATGCTGCTGCTTCCCAAAAGCTATTTTACATTTGGAAGTGTATGTATGTCCACACCGCTCTCTCACTTCGTCCCAGCTTACCCTTCCCCCTCCCCATGTCCTCAAGTCCATTCTCTACGTCTGCACCTTTATTCCTGTCCTTCTCCTAGGTTCTTCAGAACATTTTTTTTTTTTTAGATTCCATGTATATGTGTTAGCATATGGTATTTGTTTTTCTCTTTCTGACTTGCTTCACTCTGTATGACCGACTCTAGGTCCACCCACCTCACTACAAATAACTCAATTTCGTTTCTTTTTATGGCTGAGTAATATTCCATTGTATATATGTGCCACACCTTCTTTATCCATTCAGCTGTGGATGGACCCTTAGGTTGCTTCCATGTCCTGGCTATTGTAAATAGAGCTGCAGTGAACATTTTGGTACATGACTCTTTTTGAATCATGGTTTTCTCAGGGTATATGCCCAGTAGTGGGATTGCTGGGTCGTGTGGTAGTTTTATTTCTAGTTATTTAAGAAACCCCCATACTGTCCTCCATAGTGGCTGTATCAGTTTACATTCCCACCAGCAGTGTATGAGGGTTCTCTTTTCTCCACACCCTTTCCAGCATTTATTGTTTGTAGATTTTTTGATGATGGCCATTCTGACTGGTGTAAGATGATATCTCATTGTAGTTTTGATTTGCATTTCTCTAATGATTAGTGATGTTGAGCATTCTTTCATGTATTTGTTGGCAATCTGTATATCTTCTTTGGAGAAATGTCTATTTAGGTCTTCTGCCCATTTTTGGATTGGGTTGTTTGTTTTTTTGATATTGAGCTGCATGAGCTGCTTGTAAATTTTGGAGATGAATCCTTTGTCAGTTGCTTCATTTGCAAATATTCTCTCCCATTCTGAGGGTTGTATTTTCATCTTGTTTATGTTTCCTTTGCTGTGCAAAAGCTTTTAAGTTTCATTAGGTCCCATTTGTTTATTTTTGCTTTTATTTCCATTTCTCTAGGAGGTGGGTCAAAAAGGATCTTGCTGTGATTTATGTCATAGAGTGTTCTGCCTGTGTTTTCTTCTAAGAGTTTTATAGTGTCTGGCCTTACATTTAGGTCTTTAATCCATATTGAGTTTACTTTTGTGTATGGTGTTAGGGAGTGTTCTAATTTCATTCTTTTACATGTAGCTGTCCAGTTTTCCCGGCACCACTTATTGAAGAGGCTGTCTTTTCTCCATTGTATATTCTTGCCTCCTTTATCAAAGATAAGGTGACCCTATGTGCATGGGTTTATCTCTGGGCTTTCTATTCTGTTCCATTAATCTGTATTTCTGTTTTTGTGCCAGTACCATACTGTCTTGATTACTGTAGCTTTGTAGTATAGTCTGAAGTCAAGGAGCCTGATTCCTCCAGCTCCGTTATTCTTTCTCAAGATTGCTTTGGCTATTCAGGGTCTTTTGTGTTTCCATACAAATTTTGAAATTTTTTGTTCCAGTTCTGTGAAAAATGCCATTGGTAGTTTTATAGGGATTGCATTAAATCTGTAGATTGCTTTGGGTAGTATAGTCATTTTCACAGTGTTGATTCTTCCAATCCAAGAACATGGTGTCTCTGTCCATCTGTTTGTGTCATCTTTAATTTCTTTCATCAGTGTCTTGTAGTTTTCTGCATACAGGTCTTTTGTCTCCTTAGGTAGGTTTATTCCTGGGTATTTTATTCTTTCTGTTGCAATGTTTCCTTAATTTCTCTTTCAGATTTTTCATCATTAGTGTATAAGAATGCAAGAGATTTCTGTGCATTAATTTTGTATCCTGCTACTTTACCAAATTCATTTATTAGCTCTAGTAGTTTTCTGGTAGCATCTTTAGGATTCTCTATGTATAGTATCATGTCATCTGCAAACAGTGACAGCTTTACTTCTTCTTTTCCAATTTGGCTTCCTTTTATTTCTTTTTCTTCTCTGATTGCTGTGGCTAAAACTTCCAAAATTGAGTAATAGTGGTGAGAGTAGACAACCTTGTTTTGTTCCTGGTCTCAGAGGAAATGGTTTCAGTTTTTCACCATTGAGAACGATGTTGGCTGTGGGTTTGTCATATATGGCCTTTATTATGTTGAGGTAAGTTCCCTCTATGCCTACTTTCTGGAAGGTTTTTATCATAAACAGGTGTTGAATTTTGTTGAAAACTTCTTCTGCATCTATTGAGATGATCATATGGTTTTCCTCCTTCAGTTTGTTAATATGGTTTATCACATTGATTGATTTGCATATATTGAAGAATCCTTGCATTCCTGGGATAAACTCCACTTGATCATGGTGTATGATCCTTTTAATGTGCTGTTGGATTCTGTTTGCTAGTATTTTGTTGCAAATTTTTGCATCTGTGTTCAGTGATATTGACCTGTAGTTTTCTTTTTTTGTGACATCTTTGGTTTTGGTATCAGGGTGAGGGTGGCCTCGTAGAATGAGTTTGGGAGTGTTCCTCCCTCTGCTATATTTTGGAAGAGTTTGAGAAGGATAGGTGTTAGCTCTTCTCTAAATGTTTGATAGAATTCGCCTGTGAAGCCATCTGGTCCTGGGCTTTTGTTTGTTGGAAGATTTTTAATCATAGTCTCTATTTCAGTGCTTGTGATTGGTCTGTTTATATTGTCTATTTCTTCCTGATTCAGTCTCGTAAGGTTGTGCTTTTCTAAGAATTTGTCCATTTCTTCCAGGTTGTCCATTTTATAGGCATATAGTTGCTTATAGTAATCTCTCATGATCCTTTGCATTTCTGCAGTGTCAGTTGGTACTTCTCCTTTTTCATTTCTAATTCTATTGATTTGAGTCTTCTCCCTTTTTTTCTTGTTGAGTCTGGCTAATGGTTTATCAATTTTGTTTATCTTCTCAAAGAACCAGCTTTTAGTTTTATTGATCTTTGCTATCGTTTCCTTCATTTCTTTTTCATTTATTTCTGATCTGATCTTTATGATTTCTTTCCTTCTGCTAACTTTGGGGTTTTTTTTTGTTCTTCTTTCTCTAATTGTTTTAGGTGTAAGGTTAGGTTGTTTATTTGAGATGTAACAGGTGCACTTTTAAATTTATTTATTTATTTATTTGGCTCTGTTGGATCTTCGTTGCTGCGCATGGGCTTTCTCTAGTTGTGGCGAGCACGAGCTACTCTTCATTGTGGTGTGTGGGCTTCTAATTGCGGTGGCTTCTCTTGTTGCAGAGCATGGGCTCTAGGCGCACGGGCTTCGGTAGTTGTGGCTCATGGGCTCTAGAGCACAGGCCCAGTCATTGTGGCTCACAGGCTTAGTTGCTCCGTGGCATGTGGGACCTTCCGGACCGGGGCTCAAACCCATGTCCCCTGCATTGGCAGGTGGATTCTTAACCACTGCACCACCAGGGAAGTCCTAAAACAGGTGCACTTTTAAATTATATCACTTAGCTGGACAATTCATTTGCTAGGGCTGTTATGACAAAGTACCTCAAACTGGGTGGCTGTAAACAATAGAAATTTATTCTCACAGTTGTGGAGTTTGGAAGTCTGAAATTAGGGTGTCAGTAGGGTTGGTTCCTTCTGGGGGCTCTGATGGGGAATCTGTTCCGGGCCTCCCTCCGGCTTCTGGTGGTACCAGCAACCCTTGGCTTGCAGACCCATAATCTCTTCCTAACTAACTACTTCTGCAAAGACGCTGTTTCCCAGTAAGGTCACATTCAAGGTTCAGAGAGTTAAGACAGGGACATGTCTTTTGGGGGGACATAGTTCAGCCTACAGCGGTCACTTAGGCTTATGATTTCTGACTCTCATGTGGGGTCTTGACCGAGGACAAGGGTGAGGGAGCCCTGGCTGCAGAGGGTTCCTGCAGGACTCCTCTGTCTTTCATTTCAAAGTGTTGATTTGTTGGGATCTTTGGAAAAGAAAAAAGCCAGGAGATCAATATCAATTCCAGTGTTAGGGGCTCACATCCATGTGGGTTTTATTATTTGGGCGACTTTCATTTTATATCCTTTTAGCACTACTCTTTTTGATTGTTACAGATGGAATAGTTCGATTTTCAGACTCTTATACTTCTTTACTTTTTAAAATTGAGATATAATTGACATATAACATATGCTTTTTTAAATACACCAGTTACTTGATTCAAATTATATCTCTTTTTGCAAATTTTAACTTCTGTGTTTTCCCATTTATGGTTTTAGTTTCATTATAAACTTTGACGATACTTTAAAGCCATATAGCAAACTTCTATTTTTTTTTATTTTATTTTATTTTATTTTGCGGTTCACGGGCCTCTCACTGTTGTGGCCTCTCCCGTTGTGGAGCACAGGCTCCGGACGCGCAGGCTCAGCGGCCATGGCTCACGGGCCCAGCCGCTCCGCGGCATGTGGGATCTTCCCGGATCGGGGCACGAACCCGTGTCCCCTGCATCGGCAGGCGGACTCTCAACCACTGCGCCACCAGGGAAGCCCCAAACTTCTATTTATAGTCCATATTTTAGATCCTAAAACTACCTTAAGCATTTGTATATGGAAAATTAGAGAAACAAATGTGCTGTTTACCTAAACTGCACTCTCTCACTTTGCTTACATTGAAGAATCTTTAGCTTGCAGGGATAAAATCCATGATCTTAGAAACGTTTTAATTTATTTGTTCCCTGATCTAGTCAGCAGACGTTTATTGCTGTACACTACTCCAGGGGTGGGGGCTCTGCAGTGACCAAAAGAAAACCCTCCTGCCCTCCTGGAGGAGACGTGGACAGATAGTTAGATGGTTCCTGCTGTGGAGGCGGGACCACCCTGGAGCACAGTGAGGGAGAGGGCCACGAGGCCGTCTGCCAGAGGCAAGGAGGCCAGGGCCCCGGAGGGAGTGGGCTGGGGTTTGGAGGGAGAGCAGGCCTGGATGCTGCGTGGAAGCAGGGAGAACAAGAGCAGAGGTGAGGCCGGGGCAGCCTCGGAGCCCATGGACGGTGGCGAAGGCAGACCATGGATGTGGTGAAGCTGTACTTTCCCCCAGCCATCGAGCACTTTTTATGTGGTCTCTCATCCAAATAATTGCCGATTTTTACAAGTACTGAGCCTGTGCCCACACAGTGCACGTCTGGCCTGGAGGCCACACAGGCAGTCTAGCATTTCTGCTCACTCCTGTCATCGTCCTTCTTGGAGACGTGACTCTCCCTTCTTAGCCGTTTTCAAACCTGGGAAATCCAACCTTGCAGAGAAAGGAGTGGGTGCGAAAAGGAGTTGGTCGTTCTCTGGTGGACACACGTAAGGGGAGGGCAGGGGGACAAGGGAGTCCCTCGGCGTCTCTACACTTCTCAGGAGCCCAGAAGTAGAAGGAGCAGACATCGGTGTCTCCTGAACAGAGAAAACAGGTGCTGAGAAGAGCACAGGGACGTGTGGCAGCCACACCTGCCTTCAGAGGCCTTCGGGGCCCGAAGGTGCAACCTTGGTGTGCATGCAGCATATTTACATGCATATCTGTGTTCAGACAGCTGACGTGCTTCTAACCAGACACAAACTGCCATTACAGGCCCACCGATGACAGCAACCAGCCCCCAGGCCGCGGCGTCCTCTCCATGCACGGGCTGACCTATGGGGTCATCCGGGTGGACTCGGAGGAAAAGCTGTCTGTACTCACCGTGCAGGACGTCGGCCTCGTGATGCCTGGAGGTGAGCGCGGGTACAGGCGCAGAGTCAGAGCCCAGCCGGGGACCAGCTGCCAGTGCTGCCCTGGCTGGCATCCCTGTCCCCGGCTGTGAGCGTGCCCACCTCGGCCTGACCTCCAGTCTGGTCCCATGTTCGCCAAGCTTCAGCCCAGGAGGTGCGGTAACACGGCCCTTCCTGATAAAAGAAAACCCAAAATGTTCATGAGGCTGAGGAAAGGCCTCTATGTCACATGCACCCTAGGACCCCAGGAGGCACCCGGGGCTGCTCTGCACCCCCAGAGGCACCTGGGCAACTTCTCCCCATGCAAAGGTCAGCTTCTTGCTGGTCGTCCTGGTGCACTGGGGGCCAAACCCTTATGGAAGCTTGCCTGCAGCACAAGAGCCCTTGTTTAAGTCACAGAAATCATTTCCGCGTTGCATACAGACAAGCTCCCGGCAGAAGGACCTGCCTTGATGAAGCCCTCTTGCCTTTCCACCCCTGCCCTGTGCTGGGACACCTCCTGAGGCCTCGCGGGGGCCCCAGGGAGTGCAGCTAGAACAGCTCTGCTGGCAGGAGGGAGCCCCGGTCTGATTTGTAGGGCTCCCTCCCTGGCCTTGCCTCTCCTCACTCTTCACATGGCGTCCCCGGGAAGTGGGCCCCCTTTCCTGGGGCAGTTCCTCCAGAGTCTGGACCTTCTCCTGATGAGCCTCCACGCACATGGGTGTTGTCTCGCCTCATCAGGGGCAGTCGCATCCACATACAACCTAACCCCAAAGCCAGGCACATGCTCAGCTCAGCTGCAGCTTCAGCCAGGCCTCCTGGCTCCATTCCTTTCTTGCTTTTTCAAATAAAGCAATTCCCCATGGTTCCAACCTCAAAAGATGAGAAAACTGTACAGTGAAAAGCCTCCTTTCCAGCCACTGGAGGCACCCACAGTGGAGACATGCAGGCAACATGTACACAGACAGACAGACAGACACACACACACACTGGCATATTCTTTTTCCTGTTTGTTTAAAATTTCACATAACAATAGAGCCCTTCGTGCCTGCTCATATCTTGAATCTTGAAGCTCGTTTGTTAGCAGCACGTGAAGAGCTCACACATTCCCTTCCAGGCTGAGGAGCATTATGGTGTTTGAACGCATAATAGTTTATCCAAACCCTTCCCATTGGGTGATTTTCCACTTTTTGCCCCTGCAGTGTGGTTGATGCAGTAATTCATCTGTGCTCCAGCCTGCAGAGGTGTGAGGAAGAGCTAACAGGGAGCGTTCTAGAAATGTGCAGTGTGAAGGGCACACACCCAAGTGACTCTGATGAGGCTGTCCTTCAGAAGGATCATAAGGATTGATATTCCTGCTGCTAGCGGGGGATGCCCCTCTTTCTCCACTCCCTCATGCCCAGTGTATTTTCAGACTTTCTGATTTTTACCAGTTTGAGGGGTAAAGAATACTTTGGTGTCATTTTAATTTGAACTTTTCTTACCATGAGTGAGCTGAAATCTTCCCGTGTTTTGAGTGGGTCTCTTTTTAGACACAGCACTTCCTGTCACCTAACACCAACCTGGGGATGAGGGGCAGCCTTATGACTCTTTCTGCCCAGCTCAGCTGTCACTCGGTGCACCCACCACCTCCCTGAAACACAAGCTTCAGCCCTGATCGCTGGCGCTCTGCAAACAGGAAAATTAGCATCCACCAGTCTTCCCTGAAGGGCACACCTTGACGGGGAGTCAGAGGTCAAAGACTGAGATTCCCGTGGGACGGGGGAGGCTTTCTGTTTAGAAAAGCCTGAGAGGCTGTTGAGCAAGTGTCTCCTGCTCGTTGGTTTCAGGGCTCAGGCTGCATCTTGGAGGCTGTGTGGGCTAGCTGATGACGCTCAGCATGCGGCAGTGACGCTCAGGCTTGTTGTAAGTGTCGTCCTCATGTCTGGATGGCAGAAACGGTTACTCCCTTTAAATGCCATTTACGCACTAAAATTAAAGCAATTGGAATTATTTACTGATGTCACAACTATAAAATGTGAGGTTTTGCTGCAACATGGAAACTCACTTGCCTCAGGGACTGTGAGGACCTGCGCGCTTTCACCTGTGGCCTTGCTGCAGACGCTGCTTCTGCTCGTTTGGGTTCTTTTTCATATTCATTCATTTCTTCTCTCTGACTCCCTCCCTCCCTCCCTCTCTAACGTCACTGTGCTTCGTTTTGCGTTCAGCCATCATGTGTTCGGTGAAGCCGGACGGGGTTCCCCAGCTGTGCAGGACGGACGAAGTCGGGGAGCTCTGCATGTGCGCAGTTGCCACGGGCACGTCCTACTATGGCCTCTCGGGTATGACCAAGAACACCTTCGAGGTAGGTGGGAGGTGAGCCCCGTCAGACAGCCATTGCCAGGTGCGTGGAATAGACGTGAAAGAGAAGATGGTAATTTCTCGATAAAACGTATTCATAGTAATTAAAATGGCTGCACTTTCTCCTGCCGTTATTTTTATAGTTTTCAATAAATTTGGCTTAGCAGTGTTGTTTTCACCTCATAACCAGAGTTGAGAAAGAGCAAGTCGTTTTTTTAAAAGGGGCCTTTTTGTTCATTGCCGTTCTCACCCGTTTAGGAAGAGCAGCAGCTGACAGGTGGGGGCTGGAGAGTGTGCACGGCCATGCTGGGAGAGGGAGCAGTGGCCCCCTTGGGGCCTGTCAGCCTCGGCCAGACATGCACACTGCACATCTACCTCTACCACACGAGTGTGTGTCCGTGCCGTGTGCACACGGGTGTGGCATGCAGTTAGCACACACATGCACACACTGCCCAGTAAACCCAGCATTCTCAGAATTCGTATCATTTCACCAAGTGTGCCTGACCTTAGAAGGAACACACTTTGACTAAGTTGTATGTCAGCAAACATGAGTTGTTTGGGGATAAATTTATTAACATGTAGAACTTCAGGTGTGAACACATGTGATGTGGTGCCTTGTACAGGCAGCTTTGTTGAATGTAGATTCAGGTTTCTAAGTGCCCCTGAAACTGAGCCAAACACAGTCTAAATAAAACTTATCTCCTTTTCTTTGCGACTTATCTGTCGGGTGGGTTGAGGAAACTAGGCATCGAGTTTGAACTCGTGGTGGGGCCTGATTCCTCTGTATTTTTCTTTTGAGTGTATTTCCAATAAGGAAAAATAGCATTTTAATGAACAAGGGTTACTTTACAACTGACAGATGTTATTTAAAATGCACCTTGCTTCTCCACTTAACCATTTTTATGCTGTGGTTTTATAAGCAGAAGAAAGAATTAGTGTTTGTTAGACTGTGGCAGGCCTCTTCAGAGGCCCTTGCGCATGGGCCGGTGGGACGAGCTGTGAGAGCTGGGGAGGGAGGGGAGGTGTCCGCAGGCTGGCGCTCACAGCAGCTATGCGGACCTGGGCTTCTCCAGCCAGGGTCAGGTGAGGAGACCCAGCTTGGGGGAAGCAGGACCAGTGGGCTCCAAGGAGGAGGGTGGAGGCCGCGCCCTGCTGGACACTCAGAGCTCTTTGTCCCCAGGTGTTCCCGGTGACGAGCTCGGGGGCCCCGGTCAGCGAGTACCCCTTCGTGAGGACGGGCCTGCTGGGCTTCGTCGGCCCTGGGGGCCTCGTGTTCGTGGTGGGCAAGATGGACGGGCTCATGGTGGTCAGTGGGCGCAGACACAACGCCGATGACATCGTGGCCACAGCACTGGCCGTGGAGCCCATGAAGTTCGTGTACAGGGGAAGGTGAGCGCCCTCTGTGGTTGGCACAGTTCTCCACAGACTACACTTTCTGTGTAAAACTGCAAAAAATTGCTTAAACTAACGGGACTTGGTGTCCTCCTCTGTAAAATGAAGCCACTGGACTCTATTACTTCTGAGATTCCATGCAGTTCTGAATGTCCAATTTTATGAAACTTTTCTGAGCCCCGTAAATATACTTTCACTAAATTCTCTTCCACGTTAAATAAGAATGCCCATTTGAAAATCTTATTTTTAATAAGTAACTACACAGAGAAAAGAGCCAAGCATTTATCTTGCTGCAACTCATTCACCCAGAGGTAACAGTTGAGCCACAAACTGCCTGGAAATTGGCTCCCATGGGTTTCTTCCCGGTGGTGCCCCCAACCCCAGCTTGGCACACAACCGACACTGGATCGCTGACCACGGCTCCTGAGGTTTTGCCGATTTGGAGGAAGTCAGCTGCTTTGGATCTCACCCTGAGTTGCCCAGCTAGTGGGAGCAGGAGGAAGCAGAGCTTGGGGTTGGGGGTAGCCGAGCCACCTTCGTGCACAGGGCACCCTGGAGGGCCATTCGCCACATTTTGTGTTTCCCACGAGAGGCAGACACAGCTAGCAGAAAATGATTAGCTCCCAAATGGCAGATTTCTGCTGATGGGGAGAATATGGCTTCGCAGGGGCAAACTCAAGATGCAGGTCGCACGGCTCAGTAAATTTCAGCAGTTCTGATACCCGCGCTTGACTCCCCTGTCCCAAGGCATGAGGCCTGTCACCCAAAGCCACGGGCTACCTCCACAGGAAGTGTGGTGGTTCTGCCCTCCGGCTTTGCCAGGCTTCTCCCCCAAGGCCGCACTTCCGTGGGTGAGCACCTGGGAGTTGGAAGCTGCAATTACCCGTCAAGGTGGTAGTTGGCACTGGGAACCCCTGAGCTCTGCAGTCGTAACAGCTGCGAAGCGCTTTATGGCAGGGCCAATCCCTTTGTGAGCCTCTCCAGCATGTGATCACCGCGATTTCCTGTCTGACCCCACAGAATAGCCGTGTTTTCGGTGACTGTCCTGCACGACGAGAGGATCGTGATCGTGGCTGAGCAGAGGCCGGACTCCACGGAGGAGGACAGCTTCCAGTGGATGAGCAGGGTGCTGCAGGTAGCTCGCTCCTGCCCCGAGCCCCTCTCCTGGGCTCACGTGAGCTTCCCTGCACCATTGTGCTCTCTGAGCATCCCTCCTTTTGACCAGAGATTGCATCAGCCGTGAAACTTACACTTGCCTTCTAGGGAAGGAGCTAAACAGACCAGGCTTAGGGTTCAGAGGTTTGCAGAACTGGCTCCCGCTCACTCGTGGAGGTCGCAGCAGGACCTTTTGGTTATGACCTTGAGAGCGTGCTTTCTTTTCTCCCAGTGTGCGTTCTTGTGTGTGTGGTGTCCCAAGTGCTATGGAAACTGTATTCTGCTCAGTTTGGCGAGCCTGCCCTCCTCTGACCTGAGCGTCTCCATGCCGGGAGCATCACGGGTGCTGCACCTGCTTCTCTGTGTTGTGATTTGCACAGTCTGAGTATTTGCTCCATGCCTGTTCATGATACCTATTTTAACACGGTTCCCTCTCTCACGACCTTCCAGGCAATCGACAGTATACATCAGGTTGGGGTTTATTGTCTGGCATTGGTTCCAGCAAACACCCTCCCCAAAACCCCACTCGGTGGCATCCATTTGTCAGAAACGAAGCAGCTTTTCCTGGAGGGCTCACTTCACCCCTGCAATGTCCTGATGTGCCCCCACACGTGCGTCACAAACCTGCCCAAGCCTCGGCAGAAGCAACCAGGTACATCTGGAGGGCCGTGCAGGCCCGGGATGGCCCTGGAGCTGGGTGGGGGCCATGCTGACCACGGTTCTCAGCCTCCCTCCCCTCCCGTCTCCCATCACACACTCCCAGGCAAGTCAGCCTCCCGCTAAGCGATGTCTTTCTACCAAGCATGGGATAGAATACAGCAGAGTCCAAACAGCAGGGGCTGTAGGCCACTTGGTTGGAGAGGTGTTGGCGGTGCCTGAGCCTAGCCTTCTTGGCAGTTGTCAGACCTCCTGGGTGGCCTTTGGCAGAGAACCTCTCAGGGTCACGGCTTCCTGTTGAACAAATTAGAATAAGGCTTCCATACCTGTTTCATGAGTCACAGCAGCTGGAAGCCTGTGAGGAATCGTACAGATCAACTCGTGACGTTGTCATGGTGGTAAACATTTGTCTGCTGCTTTGCAATTTGGGGAACACGTAATTATCTGCCATCTGACTTGATCCTCCTAGCAGCTAACTGATCATAGTCTTTAAGGCTGCACACAGTTATCAGTGAAAACGAATTCATTGCAAGAATATGGTGGTGAGGAATCAACTCTTCTGCCAGTGTAGTGATGGAGGGTCCCCAGGCCTCCAGGCTTGATGTGCAGACAGACCTCGGAGGCAGCCAGGATGAGCTCAGGCTGGGGTATTAGGATGACGACCAACAGTGCCTGGCACAGGCGGGCCGCTTGTCCACACGTTACATGTATTAACTCATTTCATCCTCATGGATTTCATCCTCTTATCTCCATTTTGCAAGGAAATGAGGAAGTCGTACCACAGAGGGGTTCAGGAACTGCCTAAGGCTGTGGGTCCAGAGTGTAGGAGAGACAGGCCCAGCCCTGACAACTCTTCACTCCACCGATGAAGAGTGGCAGCACGGGCAGAGTTCCTGGCGAGTCAGCTAGAGGTGGCTGGTGGGTACTGGGCGCAGCACAGTTGGCTGTAGATATAGGAACCAGCCCATCCCCAGGCCACCCCCAGAAGTGAGCTTGGTGAGATGGGGGTGAGCGGTCTCTCCAGATTCAGGTGAGGACGCTGATGCTGCAGGAGGAAAGCAGGTACCAGGCTCGCCGACTTTGCCCCTCTGTGCAAGCAGCAGCACCGGGATTGCCACAGCGTGGCTCTCGCCGCGTTCTTACGGCATCGACAGGAGTGTCTCGGCTCCCCGGGGTGTCCTCACTCACTGTCCCAGCCTCCTCCTCCCACCTTGAACCTTGGTCCATCATCAGGTGCCTCGAGCCGGTGGCCAGTGGCCCAGGTGCTGGGGGCGCAGTTTGTGACGGCAGAATTTAGGACAGACATTTACGACGAGGGATCGTTGGCAGATGCGTGACCGTTGCAGGGCTGCAGGGCTCAGACACCTGTCAGACATCTAGGAACTCATGACAGGGATGCATGGCCCAGTGAACAGGCTCTGAGAGCCAGGTTGGGCGCCTTCCTCCTCGGGGCGCACATGGCAGGTACCAGGATCCGCACCCGCTCTTACGTGCGGCACGGAAAATGCAGCTTCGTGTGATTGGCAGTTGTAAGGAAAGGATTCTCTAGTGGTACCTGGTTATCTCATCTACTCTTGTTAATTATTGGAGGTTATATAACTTTGTCTTCAAAAAACTGTTGTTTGTTTTTTAACAAATAATAAATGAATAGATGTCAGTATCTCCCTAACTGGAGAACAAAGGCAGCGGCCTGGGAGAACACTTATGGGAATTTGGTGAAAGCTTTATTTCTATGTACCCTTACTTGAGGCTTGTTCATATTTGCTGTCATTTTCATGGTAGTGACTTACTTGAAATCCTGTTCTAATTAGATTTTTCAAAGCTACGTCTTTGAAAGGATTTCCCCAGAGTAAGCTTCTTCCCGAAGTGAGAAGTCACGTTCTCAGGAACTTCACTCGTGTTTTCCTCACGTGTGTGCCGCTGCTTCTTTGCAGAGATCGGCCCTGCCTCTGTGATGGTGGGGAACCTGGTGTCTGGGAAGAGGATCGCACAGGCCAGCGGCAGAGACCTGGGCCAGATAGAAGACAATGACCAGGCCCGAAAGGTGAGAGCTGAGGGTCAGACGTCCACCTGGGCTCTTCTCCACTCCTGCCCAGATGCTGTATCACAAGCGTCACCAACTCCCACTTGCCCTCTCTGGCAGCCCAGTATCTACCATTGATGATCTTTCTTCCTACCTGCCCTCTTGGTCCTGCAAGAGATGTCTGTGTAATTTTATAAGGAAAACGTGTTTGCTAAGGGTGCAGTGTTGTAGGACTGCATGGGTAGGTGATGCAGTCCCATGACTAGCAGGCCCAAGGCCAGTGTCTGCAATCCCTGTCGTGTCCTAGCATCCCCTAAGCACTTGTTCCTGATTCTCCCTCCAGCCCTGATTTGACACTCACACTGCCTCACAGCCACCTTACAGTGAGGCTTCAGTCCTTTGATGGTTGGAATTCAAGGAAACGTCAATGCAAAACCCAGGTTCGGGAGCCAGACATTCTTAAAGCAGCCTTGGGAGCTGTAGGAGGAATCCTTGGGCCCCACTCCACTTAAACATCAGACACAGTTTGTCACGCATAGCTACAAGTCCCCATTAGAACATTCAGCCTTGAGAGCTCTCATGATTCACCAAAAGGTGGTCCCACTCTAAATGGGCTCCCAGGAAATGTGACAAAATCAGCCATTTAAGATGTTGCCAATTTGGTAACATGTAGTAACACGTCCACTGAAAGCACTTGATCACCGTGTTCCCCACCTCACAGTACATTTCCATCATAAAATGGATTAAGGTGAAGATGTGGGTGTTTCCTGTATCCTGACACTAGTGCTGTGTCCTGACATTAAACGGGGCCATCCTTGTTACTAGAGACTGAGTCAGTGGGTATGTGTCACCTGTGTGACCTGCAGAGCTATTGAATGACTTCAGGGATGGCCATTGTAAACACAACAAATTTAAGAGAGCCCGTTTTTGAAACAGGGTAGCTCTGATTCTGTCATTGCAACCCCCAGAAATCACTGCTGCATCTTCTGGAAGCCCCAGGAGACAGGATTTTTCTGTGTCGGCTACTCTGTCTATAAGGGGAACAGAGTCTTCCCATCCTTGGGCAGGTTTCAGAAAACTTCCCTCATGGTGGCCTGCCACCAGCCCTCTGACTCCTGGGTCTGAATCAAGCACAGTGAATTCCAAATCACTGTCAGGAAAGCACTGCGAACACCTGCTTATTCTGTCAATTATATTTATATGGGATTATCCTCTCGCTGTCTTAAGCCACCTTAAAAGCACCCAGACAGACTAAACTTTTAGATGTTGAGGCCAGCCCAACCCCCCAGGACAGTCTAGACCTAATGGCTGTGCTCTGTTCCAGTTCCTGTTCCTCTCGGAGGTCCTGCAGTGGAGGGCGCAGACCACCCCCGATCACGTGCTGTATACGCTGCTCAACTGTAGGGTGAGGCCCCGCCCGTGTGCCCTGGTCGTTCCCTGTGTGGTCCACAATTTCATGCTTCTGTATCATATTCTCCACTCATACCTTTCTCCTCAGTCTTAACCTGAATCCTTTTGTTTGTTTGTTTGTTTGTTGCTATTTTGACTGAGACCTTTTCACCTAAGAAAGGTTGCTTTTAAATATAAGGGTTTGAGCGTGTGTGTGTGTGTGTGTGTGTGTGTGTGTGTACACATATATTTTTGTGTGTATTTTAGCAATATTTTTTTGCAATATTTCCCCTCCCCTCAAAATGAGTGATGAATGTCTACAGCAGAACAATTGCAGATCTATGAGGTATTTATGTCTTTATTTTTATTACTCAACTCCTTTTTTTTTTATAAGAAGTCATGTTTTAGTTATAGGCTTTCATTCTTAGGAATGAAAATAATTTCTATTTTATAATTAAAGTTCATATTTACATCTCGTATTAGAAAAGCAAGCTCCTCAGATAGTGTTCCATAATAGTACTTAAGAGTAAGGCAAGAAATAGTACTAACAATAAACGTTAAATGCAGAAGTCTTTAATACGTTTGTTAACTTTGTGTTTGCTTTGGAAATAAGGCCTGAAAAATAGATTTAACGTAGGTCGTCTTGACAAGTATGGGTACTTGCAACTTTAAGAAGTTCTTCAGAGTTACAAAATGGCAAAATCTTAGTGCGAGAAGGCACCTCTTGTCATTTAAAGCAGTAGATTAAGGACAAGTGAAAGGAAATGCCAACAATATAAGTTACTCCCTGAACCTATAATTTGGATATCCAGCTACAGACAAGTTTTGCGGTGATTTAGTTGGTAGAAGTAACCTCTGGTCCTCCTCTGACACAGCTTGTCTTGAATTACCTTGCGTGCTGAGTTGACCTCAGCAGTTTCTTGTTCACTGTGTCTGTTCAAGACCGACCCCAGGAAGAGTCTTAGAAAGCACTCCCGCACCCCAGCCTCTGTGAGGAACGCTTGCTACCCTTGCCTTTTGGCGCCTACGCTTGGGCCTAGTGGACCCTTTTCCCAGGATAAATGCTCTTGCACACAGGTGCATGGTGGTGAGACGCAGGGCAAGCCCGACGGTCGTGTGGTTACCAGGAGGCCCTGCGTCGCATCTGAAACGTGCCTGCCCTGCTGCTCTCGTCCGTCTCTTTCCTCTGGCTCCTCCTCAGCCTGTAAACACAGATAAGACTCTCCTTTCCTGGCACCGTCGCCGGTTGGTGCTGTCCTGTCTCTCTAATTGCTTCTTCTGACTTTCTTCGTCCTGTGCACGTGGTATGTCTCCTGGAGACTGTTGGGGACTTCCCCTTCTTTCTCCAGAGTCTCTCGTGGCCTCTAGAGGTTTCCAACAGCACCTTCAGAGGGGCAGCTGGAGCTGGAGCCACACTGCAGCCTGTCCCCCAGCCCCTGGGAAGGACTCCTACTCAGAGCCCCTTCACTCAGCTCCCTGAGTGGGGCCGTGGTACTGACATGACGAGGTAGGACAGGACGTCCCCAGGATAGGCCTGCCATCCCCCGTGAACTGTGGGCAGTGAGGGGGCGAGAGTTGGGCCAGCATCCTTTTTCCCTCCCCTGTAGCTTGACCCCTCCAGAGCTCTGGGTAAGAGGAAATTTCTTATCTGTCCCAAACACAAAGATTCAAAAATGATTCAGGCATGTTCATAGACTATAGTCCTGTCAGTGGGAGGAAGACGGCCATGCTAACTGCATCTCGCTTGGGGACTGGCAATGTGCAGGGCAGATCAACCCCATTCCCAGACCCTGAGTTCACTGTCCTTTTCTGTGGCTAGGCATTGGATCATTAGGAGGAATGTGTTCACCAGAAATGACTCGTATTCTAGAAGGGCTTCGTCAGCAGCAACAGAAGGTCTGATGGGGTGAGCTGTGGAGGTCAAGGCCATGAGAAAGTTTACTTCAGGTCAGCGCAGGGACAGCGTGGTCTACAACAACCTCCCTTCAGACATGACCTTATCTCCTGAGGCTCTGCTTACGTGAAGGCAGCTACATCCAAACAGCTGGAAGGGTCATATCGGAGCCAGGCATCTGTGTTCATTCCCAGCCTCTCCAACCCCACGTGCACACTTATGACAAGTGTTCAACCTGAACCAAAGGTCAAGAGCATCATTTCCATGGTGGTTACAGTGTCATTTCCACTCACTCAACCTTCTAGTTCAGCACTGTCCAATAGAAATACAGCGCAAGCCACACACACAATTTAATGTTTTCTAAAAGCAATATTTTAAAAAAGTATAAAGAAACAGGTGAAATTCATTCTAATAATGTGTTTTACTCAATATACCGAAACACTGTCCTTCCATCATAGGGCCCCAACACGCTTCCAGGCTTCCTCTGTCCTGGACAGCCCCTTCCGTTGGTTGTGAATTCCCCAACTTTGTCGTGGCTCCCTTAAAACGGTTACCCGTTGGCTTCCTGTCTTTTCACAGTATTCACTCATATGCCCTCCTCCACGGCAACACAGTCGATAGGATCAGAGTTGTTGTGAGAGGTTTATAGTAGGAAGTGAGGATGTGATTCACTGCAAATCGTGGAAGACTTACATTCTTAGAACTTACATACAGAAGAGCATCTGTTATTTTATTTTATTTTATTTTATTTTGCGGTACACGGGCCTCTCACTGTTGCGGCCTCTCCCGTTGCGGAGCACAGGCTCCGGACGCACAGGCCCAGCGGCCATGGCTCACGGGCCCAGCCGCTCCGCGGCATGTGGGATCTTCCCGGACCGGGGCACGAACCCGTGTCCCCTGCATCGGCAGGCGGACTCTCAACCACTGCGCCACCAGGGAAGCCCTGTTATTTTTTTTAAGAGAAACACCAGCCAACTCTTTTAACATTTTTTTTTTTTTTTTTTTTTTTTTTTTTACTTTTTGAGAATTTAAAAATGTGAATCCTGTTTGGCTTGTTCTTCATTCCTCAGTATGTTTTGTACTTGTCATTATTTAATTTAATGTAAAACTTTAAAATGGTGCTACATTTGCAGTCATTGATACTGAAATCTGTGGTCTTTAGAATAGGGATTGGGTGGTGGGTTACCCTGCATTGCCATTCTGTCATGATACCGGCCGAGGCTTCTTTTAGGAAAAGTTAGCCTTAATTTCCTGTGAGGTGCTTTTTCCTAGAACATTCTTCTTAGGCAGTGGGTTTCTGTACTGAAAACCCCACTTTTCCCATGAATGTTGATGAGGATGCCAGGTAACCATTGACCTGAGGATAAACAGCATTTCATGTTTTTATGACAGCAAGCACTTTGGAAAATGAAATGTGTGATTGAAAATCAGTGGTGTTTCTCCCGAGGTGAAAGGCTGTATTGAGACTCCCCATAACCAGTAGTGATGCACAGTCCGGGGCTGGATGAGGCCTGTATCCCATTTGGCTCCCTCAACGTGGAGCCTGCCGGGAGCCACAGTGAAGCCAGTGGAGCCTGCAGGCTGGGGTGGAGGAGAGAGGCTGGGCTGGGCTCGTTGGCAACCGACTGCCCAGAGGGGCCCTCCTCCCGTCTGGGGTAAAGCCCGTAGGGTGGCAAAGGGTATTGTGAAACATTCGCAGAGATTCCTAAAGGACAGAATGCCAATTAAATTTCACCATTTTAAAGTACCTGTAGGTGGAAATTTCATAAACAGAGTCAAAACATATGGCTGCTGGTTGTGAGTCACTGGTGCCTCTCAAATCTCATAGGCTTTGTTGTGTGACAGAAAAGCTGGTTACGATAGGGGATCAGTGTCTGCTCTCTGGATATTGGGGAGAAGATCAGTCCCAGAAGTTGAACAACTCAGTCAGAGAATGCTTGCTGCTTAAGATAAGACTGGCTAACGACCAGCGGACAGCAGGGTGGTGGTGGGACTCCCCTGTGGCACACTGCCACCCCACCAGCAGCACAGCTGGTCCTCAGCAACAACCAGGAGCACAGTGCTGCCTTCCCTCCAGGACAGCTGGTGTGCGCATGTCAGGAGGCCTGGCATGGGCCTCACCTTAGCTGTGCTGGGGGCTGGTGCCCCATCTTCACTTAGAAGAGCTCACAGGACTTTTGGGTCCTTTTGAGTGTGTGTTTTGGTTCACGCGACAGGTGTGTTCCCCAGGAGTAACTGCTCAGAGGAACAGTCCAGTTGAGAAGGCACCAAGTTCTCAGGTTTGGGCTGGGTTTCTAGACGCCAGTCTCGTGGATCTTTCTGTGTTTACCCAGCTTTGCCACATTCTGCTCTCTGGCTCTTCCATTTCATATATCTTTTTCTATTATTTTTTAACCTTTCTTAGAAGGAAGGTAATTAAGGAAAATATATACGATGAGAAAGTTCAAATCAGAGAAATGTAAGCTAATCCTGTCCACTGTGGGAGAGGCCAGTGCCAGCACAGCAGGAAGGGACCAGAACCTGGCTGGCAGCTGCCTGGGCAGCCTCCCTTTGCCGGGCTTCTGCGGCCCTGGACCCTGGTTATGGAGAGAGCCTGCTGCTTCCCAGGGTAGATATGGCCGTCAGTGATCTCGTGAGTGTTTTAGGCAAACACCGGCTGCTGGTATATACATCCTGATGCCTTTTAAATGGTTTTCACTCCCATCGGTTCCCGCCCACCTTGTGCACATGTTCCAGTTGGGTGGGAATTCTAATGTCTCTTCGCACACCTCAAGTCACCAGGTCACCAGTGTCCTTTAACGGCCCCAAAGGGTCTGGTCTCTCCTGTCCACGTTTCTCCTCCCACACAGCCAGCTGCTCACACCACCTTCCTGTTGACTTCTTTCTGCTCAGGCGACAGTCTTTTCCGTGTCACCCACCAGCTCATTTACCCTCCTTGGAAGCTCCCCACCTAAATAAAAGCATCTGGCCCAATTGTCCACCATCGTTTCTTCAGCTGCAGGGTCTTCCTCACCTGACACTCCTGGCCAGTTTGCCTGTTGCTTAAGGAAAGGTCCTTCACCCTGTTCATCCCTTTAAAGTAGGAATTGATAATAAAGAAGCAGTTTTTAAATAGCTGTAGACAGTGATCTCTTCTCACCTGGGAATATGTGCAAATGAAAAGTGCATTCTCAAGAGAAACTTTTTTTGGATAGTTGTATCTTTATAATTTGCAGTTCATTCTTGCTTTTCTTTAAAGAGTAAACATCATGTATTTTGATATCTCTTAGTACCTACTTTGCTACTGATTTTCGCCTACAAGGCTTTTTTAAGGTACTTTTCAATCCAAGTGTGTTTTACATTTGCTCCTGCATATTTAAAAATCTACATTAAATGAATTTGACAATTCCCTTTTTTTCTTTTGTGTTTTTTGGGGGTTTTTTGACTTTTTTTTTTTTTTTGACTGTTGCTTTTCTGGGGGTTTGTTTGTTTTCTGACCTCCCTGACCTTTGGTGTGGTCTTTCTTAAAAGCAGTTTCAATTAGTCTTACTTTTCATAGTGTGAGTCCTGCAGATTTACGACTAATTCTTATTGCCCATGACAATTACACTTAAGTCCCGGAATTACTAGATTGATTTTTTTTGTGATTTTAGCTGTTTTTTCAAGTCAAGTCATTGTTTTTTTTAATATTTCTTTTTAATACAAACGTATCTAGATGCCTCTTTGGTGTTGTACTTCTTAGCCAGTGGGGAGGAAAGGAGAGTGAATGCTAACGGGGGCGGGGGGGGTCTTCTGAGGAGGTGACAGAAACATTCTGAAGCTGACTGTGGTGGTGGTTGCCCAACTCTGCAGATACATCCATTTAACTGCACATTTTAAATAAGTGAGTTGTATGGTATATGAACTGCACCTCAAAGCTGTCATATTAAAAAAAAAATCATACCCACTTGTTCTTGTGCTACTCAGGGCACAATAGCGAACTCGCTGACGTGTGTCCAGCTGCACAAGCGGGCTGAGAAGATAGCCGTGATGCTGATGGAGAGAGGGCATCTGCAGGATGGGGACCACGTCGCTCTAGTCTACCCACCAGGTAAGAAGCAGGGCCATGCAAGACCAGCCCTTGCCCGAGAGACCCTTCACTGCACATGTTGGTGCTCGATGACCTTGTGTGTTACCACCAAAAATGGGCACTGTCTCTCCTGCCTGGCTCACTTGTGCGGACTGTGCTACGTGCTATACCACTAATAGTAGGGACACAGATAAAGCGGTAGTTCACAACGACTTTTCAATCTAAATTTGTTTTATTAGCTATCTGAGGGAGTTCATTTAATCAATAGTAGTTAAATCCTTGACTACTGAATTGATAATCAGAAAGTTGACTAATTCCTTAGAGAAATGGGAGCAATCAAGCTTCTGGCCTGCTTTGGCTTCCTGTGCCTAAGAGAACGGGCCAGGTGGGAGTTACCCCTGAAGTTTAATAGACCCACAGGGAGGAGGACAGGTCTGTTCAAGGTCTCAGTTACTGCCGTACCCGTCTGACTGTTTCCAGGCTGGTGATTCTGCTGACAGGGATGATGGCCATTAAACAGCTTGTTTTGTTTCAAGTGAGAACTTCTGCTTTTCTCCCCATGTAGGAATAGACCTTATCGCAGCATTTTATGGTTGCCTGTATGCAGGCTGTGTGCCAATAACCGTCCGTCCTCCACACCCACAGAACATCGCAACCACGCTGCCAACCGTGAAGATGATCGTGGAGGTAACGCTGCCTGCGGGTGTCTGCGCCTGAGTGTTGGGCTTGCAGATCACAGAGCCTGGGCTCCCGGGGAAGGGCTGGGTGCAGGCATGGGATTGCATGGGAGTCGGTGGTCCCAGCGGTGGAGTGGGACTCAGCCTCTTCCCTCTAGGAGTTGGCCATCTCGTTCTGGAAGGAAGATAGCAGCTTGTGCGTAGAATTAGGGGCTAGAGAACAGCTTTGCCACAATGCGTGGGAATTGATGCCCAGAGAGGGCATCCCTCTGGACACTGGGAGCTTCCCTACCAAGCCCAAGGAGCAGACCAAAACAAGTGGGAAAGTCATACATTTTTAAAGGTTCTTTCCTCAAGATTGAGAAGCATCCTGTTCCTTTTTGAAAGTGTAGATTTGATTTAATTTTTTTTTGCCTGGGGAAGTTTAAAAGGATTAGGATATGTTTTTCCCTTGGAGGAGGAACCACGAGGGACATCACAAATGAATACTTCTTTGTAGTTGTGTTGGAGGACCCTCAAGGTTGTCACTCTGGTAGATGGTACTGTGTGTGTAAATGTGTGCATTTCTGGGGGACGGAGCTAACAGTGAGAGCAGGTAGTTTGGATGCTGCTTTCTGTGTGTGACCATCACACAGGGGATACTGCCAGGGACCTCAGTCCCCACAAGGTCTGCTTGTGTGCTCCGTGGTCAGATTCCTGGTCATGTGGAACTCCATTGGCCAACACAGCCCCTTGTGAGGCAGCTGTGCTCCTGGTGCCCAGCCTGTGCTGTGAGCTTCATGGCCTCCACGTGGTGCACAGCTGGCACGTGAGCATGCGTCCATCCCCGTCCTTTACCCTCCTCCTCTCCACTCCTTGTTCTCTGACCCTCAGGTGAGCCGCTCCGCCTGTTTGATGACAACACAACTGATCTGTAAATTGTTACGGTCCAGGGAGGCAGCTGCAGCTGTAGACGTCAGGGCCTGGCCCCCGATACTGGACACAGGTTCGTCCTCCAACTCACTGATATGTTTGTTTGTTTATCTGCTTTTCCATTAAGTCAGAGATGCTAACAGCTTTGTTTTGCTCTCTAGATGATTTGCCAAAGAAGCGGCCTGCCCAGATCTACAAACCTTCCAACCCAGACACGCTAGCCTATCTTGATTTTAGTGTGTCCACGACTGGGATGCTAGCTGGAGTGAAGGTGAGAAACACAGTCTGCGAAATACTAGTTAGCAAGCCACAAAGCAGTGGTCAGTTTTCATTCTTATGGGTATAGGGCTCTAGTGGGGCCTAGCAGCAAAACACGGAGAGAGCGATATATTTGCATTTTGTTCAAGCTCTAAAATGCGTGACCATTTCAATAGTTAGCTAGGCTGACTGATTATTTCCAGATGTTCCAGCTATTTTTTTATGTAAACAGAGCTTCCCTAACCTCTAATTTAAAAACTGCCTATGTTTTTCTTGCTGGTTCTCAAATCCCAGTATTCTATTATAAAACTCTGTGCACTGGAGTTTCTCACTTGTTTAACATGGGTCTCATTATAACTTGCCAGCACGCTGCTCATTGCCTCTGAAATGATGCTTTTTCCTATCAGAGAATGATGGAGCTACTATGTGTGTCACCAGAATTAGGACCCTCACAGCTCAGGCAATGTCCTTGTCAAGATACCGTTAAGCCTGAGAAAACCATAATTCAAAAAGAGTCATGTACCACAATGTTCATTGAAGCTCTGTTTGCAATAGCCAGGACATGGAAGCAACCTAAGTGTGCATCGACAGATGAATGGATAAAGAAGATGTGGCACATCCATACAATGGAATATTACTCAGCCATAAAAAGAAACGAAATTGAGTTATTTGTAGTGAGGTGGGTGGACCTAGAGTCTGTCATACAGAGTGAAGTAAGTCAGAAAGAAAAAAACAAATACCATACGCTAACACATATATATGGAATCTAAAAAAAAAATGTTCTGAAGAACCTAGGGGCAGGACAGGAATAAAGACACAGATGTAAAAAATGGACTTGAGGACACGGGGAGGGGGAAGGGTAAGCTGGGACGAGTGGCATGGACATATATACACTACCAGTGTAAAATAGATGGCTAGTGAGAAGCAGCTGCATAGCACCGGGAGATAAGCTCGGTGCTTTGTGACCACCTAGAGGGGATAGGGAGGGTGGAAGGGAGATGCAAAAGGGAGGAGATATGGGGATATATGTGTATGTGTAGCTGATTCACTTTGTTATAAAGCAGACAGTAATACACCACTGTAAAGCAATTATACTCCAATAAAGATGTTAAAAAAAAAAAAAAAGACACGGTTAAGTTCTCTGGCCTCAGGAAGCCCTTCACCTATTATCCACCTGACTGCTGGGTTTGCATAATTTTCATTTAGTTCTCTTACTCCATTTACTTTTTTTTCCAATTTTTAATTGTGGTAAAATACATATACCACAAATTTGCCATTTACCCTGTTCAAGTGTACAACTCAGTGGTGTTAAACATGTTCAGAATTCTGTGCTGCTCTCACCACCACTAATCTTTGTAAGTCATTTCATCTCACAAAACTGAAACCACCCCTGCCTGCAGCAACTCCCACTCTACTTTCTGTCTTTATGATTTTGACTATTCTAGGTACCATGTTTATGTGGAATCATACAGTATATGTCTTCTTGTGTTTGGCTTATTTTCACTTAGCATAGTGTTTTCAGGGTTCATCCATGTTGAAGTATGTATCAGAATTCCTTTTTAAGGCTGAGTTAATATTTCATTGTATGTATTTACCACATTTTGCTTATCCATTCGTTTATCAATGGACACTTGAGTTGCTTTCACATTTTAGCTATTGTGAATAATGCTGCAGTGAACATGGGTGTATAAATATCTCTTCGAGACATTGCCTTCAGCAATTTTAAGTATATATCCATCCAGAAGTTGAATTGTTGGGTCATATGGTAATTATATTTTTAATTTTCTGGGGAATTGCTGTACTATTTTCCACAGTAGCTGTTCCATTTTACCTTCTCACCAACAGTGCACAAAGTTTCCAATATCTCCACATCCTTACCAACACTTGTATTTTATTTTCCATTGGTTTTTTTTTTTTTTTCTTTTGAATGTCCTCTTTTTTTGGCGGGGGAAGAGCCGCGCCGCATGGCTTGTGGGCTCTTGGTTCCCTGACCAGGGATTGAACCCAGGCCACTGCAGTGAAAGCCTGGAATCCTAACCATTAGGCCACCAGGGAACTCCCTGTTGGTTTGTTTGTTTGTTTTTAATAGTAGCCTTCCTAATGGATGTGAGGTGATATCACATTGTAATTTTGATTTGCATTTCCCTAAAGATTAATGATGTTGAGCATCTTTTCATGGAATTATTGGCCATTTGTATATATTCTTTGAAGAAATGTTTATTCAAGTCCTTTGCTGTTTTTTGAATTGATTGTTTTCTTGTTGAGTTCTAGATGTTCTCTATATATTATGAATATTAATCCCTTATCAGATATATGATTTGCAAATATTTTCTCCCTTTCTTTGGGTTGCCTTTTTACTCTATGGATAGTGTCTTTTGATGCACAAAGTTTTAAGATTTCTGTGAAGTCTAATTTTTTTTGCCTTTGCCTTCGGTGTCATATCCAAGAAAACATTTCCAAATCCAATGTTGTGAACTTTTGTCCCATATTTTCATCTAAAAGTTTTATTTTTTAGATCTTATATTTAGATCTTTGCTCCATTTTGTGTTAATTTTGTTTATGGTATTAGATAAGAGTCCAACGTAATTCTTTTGCATGTGGATATCCAGTTTTCCAAGCACCATTTGTTGAAAAGACTGTCCTTTCCCCGTTGAATGGTCTTGGCACCCATATCAAAAATCATTTGATCACCCACAGTTAACATCATACTCAACAGTGAAAAGCTGAAGCTTTTCTCTAAGATCAGGAACAAGGCAAGGATGCTTACTTGTACCACTCTTATTTAATATAGTACTGGAAGTCCTAACCAGAGAAATTAGGCAAGAAAAAGAAATAAAAGGCATCCAAACTGGAAAGGAAGAAGTAAAATTGTCACTATTTGCAAATGACATGATGCTATGTATAGAAAACACTAAAAACTCCACCAAAAACTGTTAGAATAAATGATTCAGTAAAGTGCAGGATAACAAAATTAATACAGAGAAATCTGTTATGTTTCTATATACTAAAATGAAATATCAGAAAGAGAAATTAAGGAAACAATCTTATTTACAACTGCATCAAAAGAATAAAATACCTAGGAATAAATTTAACCAAGGAGGTGAAAGACCTGTACACTGAAAACTATAAAATATTGATGACATAAATTGAAGAAGACACAAATAAATGGATATTCCATACTCTTGGTTAGAATAATAAATATTGTTAAAATAGCCATACTACCCAAAGCAACCTACAGATTCATTGCAATCCTTATCAAAATTCTAATGGCATTTTTCACAGAAATAGAACAAACAATTCTAAAATACGTATGAAACCACAAAAGACTCCCAATAGCCAAAGCCATCTTGAAAAAGATTAAAGCTGGAGACATCATGCTCCCTGACATTACAAAGCTACAGTAATGCAAACAGTATTATTATACTGGCACAAAAGCAGACACATAGATCAATGAAACAGAATAGCCCCAAAATTAACCCATGCATATATGTCAACTAATTTATGACAGAGGAGCCAAGAATATATGGTGGGGAAAGGACAGTCTTTAAATGTGCTTGGAACACTGGACAGCCACATGCAAAAGAATGAAACTGGACCAATTTTCTACACCACACATAAAAATGAACTCAAAGTGAACTAAAGACTTGAATGTAAGACCTGAAACCATAAAAGTCCTAGAAGAAAACATAGGGGTAAACTCCTAGACGTTGGTCTTGTCAATTTTTTGAGTTTGACATCAAAAGCAAAGGCAACAAAAGTTAAGCAAGTGGGATTACATCAAACCAAAAAGCTTCTGCACAGCAAAGGAAACCGTTAACAAATGAAAAGGCAACCTACTGAATGGGAGAAAATATTTACGAATCATATATCTGATAATGGGTTAATATCCAAAATATATGAAGAACTCATACAACTTAATAGGAGAAAAACAAACAATTATTTCTTAAAAATGGGCGGAGGATCTGAATAGACATTTTTCTGAAAGAGACATACAGATGGACAGCAGATACATGAAAATATGCTCAACATCACTAATCACCAGAGAAATGCAAATCAAAACCACAATAAGCTATCACTTCACACCTGTCAGGATGACCATCATCAAAAATACAAGAGATAACATGTGTCCGTGAGGGTGTGGAGAAAAGGGAACCCTTGTGCACTGCTGGTGGGAATGTAAAGTGGTGCAGCCACTATGGAAAACAGTATGGGGGTTCCTCAAAAAATTAAAAATAAAACTACCATATTATCCAGCAATTCCACTTCTTGGTATTGATCTGAAGAAAATAAAAACACTAACTCGAAAAGATATCTGCACCCCCATGTTCATAGCAGCATTGTTTACAATAGCCAAGATATGGAAACGTCATCAGTGTCCATTGGCAGATGAATGGATAAGTAAAATGTGATATGCCCACCCACCTACCCACAGCCTCCCCCATACACACACAATGGAATATAATTCAGCCATAAAGTAGAAGGAAATCCTGCCATTTCAGACAACATGAATGAACCTGAAGGACATTATGCTAAGTGAAATAAGGCAGAGAAAGACAAATACTGTATGATTTTACTTATATGTGGAATCTTAAAAAAAAGAAAAGAAAACCAAGCTCATAGATATAGAGAACAGATTGGTGATGGGCAAAATGGGTGAAGGGAATGAAAAGGTACAGACTTCCAATTATAAATAAGGCCTGTGTATGTAATGTACAGCATGGAAACTATAGATAATGATATACCGTACTGCGTATTTGGAAGTTGCTAAAAGAGTAAATCTTAGTAGCTGTCTTCACTAGACTTATTGTGGTGGTCATTTTGCAATACATACACGTATGTATGTTATATTGTATACCTGAAACTAATATAATGTATGTCAATTATACCTCAATGAGTCAATCAATCAAATCAATTCCATGTGAAGTCTAGGTAAAAATAAATACATTAGTGAAAAATTTTTTTTAAAAAATCATTTGACCATATATGTGAGGGTTTATTTCTAGGCTCTATATTCTGTTCTGTTTTTCTCTATGTCTGTCTTTATGCCAGCACTACACTGTTTTGATTACTGTAGCTTTGTACTAAGTTTTTAAATCAGGAAGTGTGAGTCCTCTGACTTTGTTGTTCTTTTTCCAAGATTGTTTTGGCTGCTCAGGTTTCTTTGAGATTTCGTATGAATGTTACAATAGGCTTTTCTATTTCTGCAAAAAGTATCATTGAGATTTTGATAGAGATTGCATTGAATCAGTATAGTCTTGGGTAGTATTGACATCTGTGAATAAGGGATGTGTTTCCATTTATTTCTTCTTTAATTTCTTTCAGCAGTGTTTTATAGTTTTCATTGTACAAGTTTCTCACGTCCTTAGTTAATTCCTAAGTTTTTTATTCTTTTTGATGCTATTGTAAATGGAATTGCTTTAATTTCCTTTTCAGATTTTTCTTTTAGTGTATAGAAATGCAACTTACTTTTTGCATGTTGGCTTTTTGTCCTGCTACTTTGCTGAATTCATTTATGATTTATTAACAGTTTTTTGTGGAATTGTTAGGGTTTTCTACATATACGATCACATCATCTGTGAACAGAGATAATTTTACTTCTTCCTTTCCAATTTGGATGCCTTTTATATCTTTTTCATGCCTAATTGCTCTGGCTAGAACTTCCAGTACTGTGTTGAATAGAAGTAGTGAAAGTGGGCATCCTTGTCTTGTTCCTGATCTTAGAGAAAAAGCTTTTAGTCTGTCACAGTTGTGTATGATGTTCACTGTGGGTTTTTTTTTTTTAACATCTTTATTGGGGTATAATTACTTTACAATGGTGTGTTAGTTTCTGCTTTATAACAAAGTGAATCAATTATACATATACATATGTTCCCGTATCTCTTCCCTCTTGCGTCTCCCTCCCTCCCACCCTCCCTATCCCACCCCTCCAGGCGGTCACAAAGCACCGAGCTGATCACCCTGTGCTATGTGGCTACTTCCCCACTGTGGGTTTTTGTATATTGCTTTTACTGTGTTGAGAACTTTTCTTCTATTTCTAGTCTATTGATTGTTTGTATCATGAAAGGATGTTGAATTTTGGCAGATGCTTTTTCTGCATCGACCAAGACGATCATCTGGGGTTTTTCTCTTCGTTCTCTTAATGTGATGTTTTATGTTGCTTGATTTTCATATGTAGAGCCATCCTTGCATTCCAGGAATAAATCCAGCTTGGTCATGATGCATAAGGTTTTCAATATGCTACTGAATTTGGTTTGCTAGGATTTTGTTGAGTATTTTTGTACCAGTGTTCAAAAGAGATATTGGTCTGTAGTTTTTTGTTCTTATAGTATCCTTGTCTGGCTTTGGTATCAGGATTTTGGTGACCTCCAAGAATGAATTAGAAAGTGTTCCCTCCTCTTCAATTTTTGGAGAAGTTTGAGAAAGATTGGTATTATTTCGTCTTTAAACGTTTGATAGAATTCAGCAGTGAAGCCATCAGTTCCAGGGCCTTTTTTGGTTGGGATTTTTTTTTTTTTAACATCTTTATGATTTTTTTTTTAACTGATTTGTCTTTCTTGCCAGTTACAGGTTTATTCAGATTTTCTATTTTTTGTGATTTAGTCTTCATAGAGTTCATGTTCCTTCTTGATAGCTTGTGTTTCAAATTCCATGAAATAGAATTTTTCCATTTCTTGTTGGTTGTGCAGTTTGTTGTTGTATAGTTGTTCATAGTACTCTCTTATAATTTTTTTTTAAATTTCTGTAGAATCAGTAGTAAATGTCCCCACTTCCATTTCTGATTTTAGTAATCTGATACTTCCCTCTTTTTTCTTAGGCCATCTAGCCAGAGGTTTGTCAATTTTGTTGGTCTTTTCAAAGAATCAACTTCTGGTTTCATTGTTTATCTCTGCTATTTTTCTATTCTCTACTTATTTATCTCTGCTCTAATCTTTAATATTTCCTTCTGCTACCTTTGGGTTTAGTCTGTCCTTTGTCTTCTCATTCCTTAAGTTGTCAAGTTAGGTTGTTGGCATGAGACCTTTCTTGTTTTTTAATATAACAATTTATAGCTATAAATTTCTGCCTTAACACTGCTTTGGCAGTATCCACTTAGGTTTGGTTATATTGTCTTCATTTTCATTTGTGTCTAAATATTCTCTGATTTTCCTTGCGGTTTCTTCTTTGATCTGTTGGTTAAGAGGGCACTGTTTAAATTCCACAGACTTGTAGGTTTTCCAGTTTTTCTTCTATTCATCCTGTTGTGCTTGGAGAAGATACTTGGTATGTTATCTATCTTTTTAAGTCTATTGAGACTTAAGTTGTGGCCTAAAATATGGCCTGCCCTGGAACATGACCCAAGTGCTCTTGAGAAGAGTGTGTGTTCTGTTGTGGTTGTATATTCCTCTGTATGTTTCTTAGAGCTCTTTGGTTTATTGTGTTAAGTCCTCTCTTTCCATAGTTGTCTTCTGTCTGGTTGTTTTGCCCATTATTGAAAAGGGAATATCAAAGTCTCCTATTATTGTTGTAGAGCTGTCTGTTTCTGTTTCATATATTTTGATGGTTTGCTTTTAGGTTTGTAGATGTTTATAATTGTTATATTTCTTGCCGTAATGAACCTTTTATTAATATATAATGCCCTTCTTTGTTTCTTGTATCCGTTTTGATTTAAATTTTATTTGTCTGATATTAATATAGCCACCTCTGCTCTCTTTTGGTGACTGTTTGCATGGAATATCTTTATCCATCTTTTCATGATCAAACTATTTGTGTCTTTTGATCTAAAATGAATCTCCTGTGGACAGCAGTAGTTGGATCATTTCTTTCATCCATTCTGCCGATTTCTGTCATTGATTGGAGAGTTAATCCATTTGTATTTGAAGTAATTACTGATAAGAAGGAACGTTTCTCATCTCTCTTATTTTCCATATGTCTGATAGCTTTTTTGTTCCTCATTTCCTGCTTTACTGTCTTATTTTGTGCTCAGTTGATTTTTTGTAGTGATACTTTAAAATTCCTATCTCATTTCCTTTTGTATATATTCTATAGCTATTTTCTTTGTGGTTACCATGGGATTCCATTTGATATCTTAAAGTTATTATGCTCTAATTTGTATGCCAACCTAATTTCAGTAATATACAAAACTGCTTCTGTGCAGCTCTGTCCCACCATTTTTTCAGTTGTTGATGTCTAAAATTATATCTTTATACATTGTATGACCCAAAACATATAGTAATAAACATTTTTTAATACATTTATTTATTTATTTTTGGCTGCATTGGGCCTTTGTTGCTGTGCATGGGCTTTTTCTAGTTGCAGCAAGCGGGGGCTATTCTTCGTTGTGGTGCATGGGCTTCTTACTATGGTGGCTTCTTTTGTTGTGGAGCATGGGCTCTAAGCACACGGGCTTCAATAGTTGTGGCTCCTGGGCTCTAGAGCGCAGGCTAAGTAGTTGTGGCGCATGGGCTTAGTTGCTCCGCGACATATGGGACCTTCCCGGACCAGGGCTCGAACCCGTGTCCCCTATATTGGCAGGCAGATTCTTAACCACTGTGCCACCAGGGAAGTCCCAGTAATAAACGTTTAAATGCATTGGTCTCTTAATTTATGTAGGAAAAGTGTGGAATTGAAATCCAAAGTTACAGTAACAGTAGTTTTTAGGCCAATAACCGTTTTGTTTTAGTATGTTAGTCTCTTAAATCATGTAGAAAACAAAAATTAGAGTTTTTAAGCAATTGTTCAATTATACTGGCTTTTATAATTGTCTTGTGTTTACCTTTACTGAGACCTTTACTTCTTCAAATGACATCGAGTTACAATGTTCTTCTATTGCAACCTGCAGGATTCCCTTGAGCATTTCTTTTACAGCAGGTCTAAATGTAATGAACTCCCTTAACTTTTTTTTAAACCTGGGAATGTCTTAATCTCCAAAATTAATTGCGGTTCACTGTCCAAGCTTTCCCCTGCCCCCCCGGGAAGTTGCAAGCCATCAACTTACTCCAGAGCTCCACTGTAGTTACATCAGATTCTGCCTGTGCGGATACTGTCCCAAGTAGGACAGGGATTCCTGTTCTGCCACCTTCCCTGAACCCTCTCCTCTGCTTTTTATAGAATTTGAGGTGGTACACCAATAAAGTACATTATAAAATAAAATAATTTTTGAAAAGCTTTTAAAAATAAAGATATATTTTCAGACCAAGATGAATTATTTACTAAGTATGAAAATTGGGTTGGCCTCCTACTGTCACAGCCACAAGAGAAGCACACACTTTTGATCGTACCATTTTCATGATCTACAGAAGTGGGAGCTGTAATATTAAATCTTGATTCTATAAAGATTTTACTACTTGAAACAGAGCCACAGTGATCTATGTTCTTACTTCCTAATGATTCCTCTTAATGTAAGTATAGACTCTGGAAATCCCAGAGAGATGAATAACTAGACTTTCTCTCAAATTTATGTTTTTCTTAAACCTTTGACTGTTTAATTTGTTTGATGAGTACCTGAAATGAAGTGTATTGTGATGTTGTTTAGTGAAAAACCCACATGCTTCAAATACTGAGAGGCATAAATAGAGTTGAAATTATCTGCCTTAACAGTCTGCTCCAAATGGAAACTCCCACCTCTGTGGTTGCTCAGGTCACCATTTTTCTCAGAAATAAATTTTGATTCAGTTTTTGAACAAAAATATCATTGAGTGTCCAATACACACCAAAAGTTGACAGAGAAAAGCCTTTCCAGTAAAGTGTTTTCCCTATAAAGGGCATTACAGAATGTCCGATTTAGTATAAAATGTACAAGTATAAGTTCAGGTGTTCAATTTAAGTTGTTCATGCTCCCTGTTTAAAAGTGTGATTTGAACTCTGAAGGCTCCTAATAGATAGATCCTAGGTCTGCATTTGCCCCACTCCACAGCCGTCCTGTGGAGCCGCCTGCCCAGCACCTGCATGTGCTTTAGGTGGGCTTCCCTGCAGGATGTTTTAGAGCTGACACCAGTTTCCTTCTGGAGCACTCTCCTGCTCACTGCAGTTGATGTGTGAGCTGATGTGTGCCCCAGGAATGGACACTTATTCTAATGTGAGCCAAAGCAAAACTTCACTGGAAGGTAAACTTGCTGAAGATGTCATAAGATACATCCTTAAAATAAATACCCTTGGCCTTCTCCCCAGTTCCTCCACGTTGAAGTATCTGCTCTCAATGTCCCTTTTAGAGTACAGCGTTAGAGTTTGATGTTTGGGGCTTTGAGAAAACTAATTCTTTATTCAAGTACAAGTTTGCAGGAGTTTTTCTTACTAAAAGGTTCTGGTAAAGCATTCGAGCATGGGCTCTGGGTCTGTGATGCTGGCAGGGTCCAGGATTGGAATGAGCTTAGGGATAGACAGTCCCCATTCCTAGTTATGTTTTCTTAACCTGTTAGCTTCCCGGCCGCTGTGTTGAACTCTGTTAACTCGCCCTCTGAGCCCACAGACGGGTGTGAGAACCATCATCCGCTTTCTCTGAGCTCTGTGCACTTTGTCAAGTGCTTGCAGCCCCTGCAGTTCCCAGGTTTCTGAACTTCCCGCTGCGTGGCCAGCTCCTGAGGGCAGAGGCTGTGTGTTCTTTTTTATATCCCAAGCACAAGCCCTCTGTTAACAAATTAGCGTGTGCCGAGCTGAGCTGAGAGCTCGGTTCTCAAGCTGTATACGACACCTGCACAGAGCGGGGGTTCCGTGAAGGTCTGTTTTAGTTGCTAATCTGAGAATGTGGATGATTGTGGTAGCTGTGGTCTTACTAACTCCTGATGCAGCAGGCAGGGGGTTGAAGGCATGTTTCATAAATCCAGCTTCATTTCCTCTTTAAACAAATGTTGTGGTTTTAAAAACAAACTGCGAAGAACTGCTTGTGTGTTAGATTCTAGAGTGATTCTACATTGCTTTCTATGAATTCAGTAAAACATCCACAATGAAATCGTCTTCTGTGCAGAACTTCTGACAGGGATCCTCTGTGGTAGGATGGAAACCCCCTCTCCTGGTTTCTCTCCTCTCTTTTCTGGAGTGGCTAATGAATGCTTTTCCCAGGCATTTGACTGGACTTCCCTGAATATTACGATGCTCTGCGCTGGTCCCTTTTACAGTTCAGCTCTGGGTGACGTGCACTCCACGGTAACCTGAGACATGTTTAAGACCACGAACTTGGTAAAGTTTTCTGGGCTGCTCTTACTTTCCTTTTCCTCTTAGATTTCTTTGGCTAGAAAGCTTCTGTGAGAAAATTGATGTTACTAGATATAATTTCCAGTACTTTAAAAGAATTCACATTCCATACTGACTGTCGTGGGACTGGTTGCTGACTTTGGAGAAGCTCTTTACTGTAGCTGCACTGAGATTGGATTTGGGCTGCTGTCAAATGACGAGCATGTCTTACTGCACGAATGTGTGTGGCCTTCTGAGCCACATTTCCTGATCATTGAGACAGGAGTCGTGCGTCCATTGTGCTCTGCTGGTCCCCCTGTTGCACGACAGGTGTGGTGTTGGGCCTGGAGATGAATCACAAGTCAGGTGTCGTCCCTGCCTGGAGAGGGGATGTGAGGAGTCACAAGTCCCCACCTACTGTACAGGGCTGCAGTGGGGATCGCAGTCAAACCCGCCATTCAGATGCAAGACGTCCTGACTTCATGGGCCAGGGTTACTAAGTCCTGGGGGACCAGGAAGTTTTGCTTGTGGTTTACTCTTGAAAATGGGAAGACTAATGAGAACATCAGCAGGCTGCTCTCTCCTAACAAAGCTTGGCTACAGTTGTTCTCTGTTATAAAACCACCCTTAGGCATCAGATGTCAGGCCCTGTGCATTTCATGCGGCCTTGTTCCGTTACAGGAGTCCTTAGGATGGGCTCAGGCTCCGTGCACTTAACGCGACCTTGCTGTCTTGCAGATGTCTCACGCAGCCACCAGTGCCTTCTGCCGTTCTATTAAGCTGCAGTGTGAGCTCTACCCCTCTAGAGAAGTGGCCATCTGCCTGGACCCTTACTGTGGACTTGGGTTTGTCCTGTGGTGCCTCTGTAGGTGAGTTTCGTCTTTGCACCTTTACGATATAAGTAAGTAAATCACACACGTGTTTTCAGACCAGTTGCGAGAACTGCTAACGGGAGGGGGCCGCCTGCAGGGTGCGGCTCCTCCTCAGCCCAGCTCCGGGTGCCACAGGGACACCTGCCCTGGTAGCCACTCTCTCCAGCATCTGAAAAATTAGTCTCCGTAAAGTTTGCTGAAACCAACAGAGACAGAATCTGGGGCCATTCTCAGAAGCTGTCTGTTGGGAATCCATTTTCCAAGTGACTCCCAGGCCGTGGGCTTGCTTCTTATGCCTCTAAATCTTCTCAGGTGTCCCAGGCCTGGAATTGTGTTCACCGGGAACATCCAGGCTCTTTCCTCCTCAGGCTTCTCCCTGACTTCAGCTGCGGGAGGCCGGAAGGAAGCTCCACAGGCTCCCCTACCCCCACTCCCCTGCGTGGCCCCCACTCCACAGCTGGCAGCCCCCAGGCCCAGCTCCTGGTAGCTGCCAACAAGTATTAATGGAGAGGATGAATGTTTATTGTCATTTTTCTCTAATTGTACATAGATGTTCATTGTAGAAACTTTAGAAAATACAAAATAATATAAAGAAGAAAATTAAGCCATCCATAAGTATACTACCCAGAGATAACAGTAAATACTCACTAGTAGCATTTTGGCATATAGTCTTACAGAGTTTATTTTCTAATGTAGTACTATTTTTTATTATTGACATTTTCAAACATATACAAGTGTATATGTTTAAGTGTATAAAGAGCACTGTAACAAACACCAGGGCCCAACAACCAGCTTTGCGTGGATCTTATTTTGCCAGTTCGGTTTCATCCAGCCTTCTGATTATTTCTGTCCCTTTTCCATATGGGCATTTTAAAGCAAACACCAAAAAACATACGGTTTCACCCATAAACCTTTAAGTACACATACAATTTTGTAAATGTACATTAATATATTTATAAAACTGAGATGCTACAGTGAAATTGCTTATAATTGCCTTTTTTCATAATAGTAGACATTTTCTCATCTTTAAACATTCTCCTAAAACAATTATTTTAATGCATTTATAATATTCAATTGGGTTAAATTGGACTAAATCCAATTACATATTTTTTAAAAACACTATCATTCTAATCACTACAATTAAACTTTTTGAGAAAGCAAATATAATTGAACAGTTGAAATATTTTAATGATTTTTGCCTCAGTTCAGAATGCAATAGCATTGTGGGTAATTTTTTCTTGGAAAATAGTTCAGGATATACCATTCCAACAGTAGGGCCAAAGTGACTTTAGACATATCTGGCCAGCTGAGAAGGAAACCTATTCTGAACTACAGCTTTATAGGCAACTGTCTCTTGTTACTTGGCAAAAGTGCCTTCTGGTTCTGCAGGCTCACCCAGCCAAGCCCCGTGAAATCCACAGAGAAGGTGCTGGTTGGAGTGAGTCCTGCTACATGTCACCAGCAGCAATGGGACTCTCTAGAGGAATTGTACAGAGAGGGTGGCAGTGACCCTTTGCTTAATGTCTTACCTGCAAATTCATTCAGAAGTCACAAAATCAGCTATGACCCCTGCAGCACTAAAAATAAATACATAACAGCTGTAAACTTCTTCGTTCTGAAATCCATTATAGAAACAGATCACAGTGGACTTGCTTAAAAAACTGGACCTGTTTTAAAAAGCACGTCAGACAGTTGGTATTCATGGATTAGGAAATTCATTATTGTTAAGATGAAAATTCTCCCCAGACTGGATAAACTTCAAAAACATATGCCAAGTCTGAAAGAAGCCAGACTCAAAAGACCACTTATTATATGATTGTATCATGTGATACCATTTGTTGGAAATGTTCAGAAAGGGCAAATCTATAGAGACAGAAAGTAGAATAATGATTAACTGGGGCTAGAGCTGAAAACAGGATTGACTACAAATGAATACAAGGCATGCCTTTAGGGTGATGGAAGTGCATTGTGGTGATAATTATACGCTCTGCAAAACTGTCAGAGTTCTTTTAATTCTGTACTGCAAATGGATAGATTTATGATATGCAAATTATACCTAAGTAAAAGTTTTAAAAAGGAAAACAACTTTCCTTGGAGTAACTGAAGTGCGTGGTACAGACCCTACCCTCCCAGTTCAGTAGGCTCACCCACGTGACACCACAGGGTGACATGTGTTGTCGTGAGTTGTGTGGCTGCCTTGCTCAGGGTGCCCAAATTGTGAGAGTTATCAATTCTTTGTATGTTTTATCAAGTTAATAATCTGAAATCATTGAATTACAAAGGTACAAATTTATATTAGTTACCAAAATGTCTTTTTTTCTCTCTCTCTCTCCTGTTCAGACATTTTTTATTTTTGTTTTTTTATCTAGATTTTATTTTTCAGAGTATTGTTAGGTTCACAGCAAAATTGAGTGGAAGGTACAAAGATTTCCCATGCACACCCCACCCCCACACACACAGCTTCCCCTGTTATCAGCATCTCCCACCAGAGTAGTACATTTTTTACAAACTAGGAACCTACCTTTGACACATTATCATCCCAGAGTCTATAATTTACATCAGGGTTCACTCTTGGTATTGTAGAGAGCCCAGAAATAGACCCACATAAGTATAGTCCGTCGATCTTTGACAAAAGTGCAAAGGCAATACAGTGATACAGTGGAACAAAGGTGGTCTTTTCAACTAATGGTGCTGGAATAACTGGACATCCACAGGCCAAAAAAAAAAAAAAGAATCTAGACACAGGTGTTAACAGCCTTCACAAAAGTTATCTCAAAATAGATCATAGACCTAAATGTGAAACGTAAAACTATAAAACTCCTAGAAGAAAACTTAGGAGAATATCTAGATGATCTTGGGTTTGTTGATGACTTTTAGATACACCACCAAAGGCATGATGCATGAAAGAAATAATTGATAGGCTGACTTTATTAAAATTAATCATCTCTGCTCTGCAAAAGATACTGTCGCGAGAATGGGAGCAGGCCAGAGGCTGAGAGAAAATATTCCCAAAATGTTTTTTAAATTGTTTTGTTCTTTTTGAAGTTAAGATCTAAACTAGAATAGTTCAGGTTCCAGAAATTCACTGGAAATAATCTTCTTCCCTATAAGCAACTGCTATTAAGTAGGGAAGTATTTATAGCCAGTGCCAAGAAATCAGTGTTGGTTAATAAATGAAGCAACAAATCGACTTTCGTTGGATTGAGCAAAAAAAAGGGCAAGTAGAAAATTGGTGAATCAGGTTTTCTGTTTGTCCTCTACTAGGATTTAATAACCTTTTCTTAATGTTGTCTTCTGTTTATAGGAATGAGGATAGAGGTGAAACTATGTTTAGTTTTCACAAGTATGCTTATATTCTCTAGCCTTGAACTCCACACTGGACCCTACCCTTTCATGTGCTAACAGTCTGATCAAGCAAGTCATTTATCCTGGTGTATATTCTTGAGAAAGCTAGCAGTGGGTGATTTGTATTTCCTTTTCTTCATTTCTGGTCTCCTTATGAAAGCATGTAAAAGGAAAATGCTGGGAACAATATGGGTAGATTGTCATAATTAAGCGGATCATCATAAGGTTTTTACCTGCATTTTGATTCCCTAAGACATGGGGCTCCAATGTCATTAACTGTGTTCGGTACCTGCCAGAAAATGTAAAAGTCCTCAGTGTCAGAGAAGTGGTGTAAATTTGAGCTGGAATAAAAGTCATGCAGGGCAATCTAATTAAGGTGGTCTCGTTAACCCCGATTCACGAATGGGTTGAATAACATTTGGTGCTAACGGAAAACTGTGCACCATCACTTTTCAAAGAGGGAAAAGGCATGTTTCCTAGTGGATAATTAACGATTTACATGGTGCATGATGTGCGAGGGTGTTAGATCTTGGGCTGTTACCTGGTGTATGATCCCATTTTTGGCCAAGATTGTCCTTTTAATATCCATTCAGCAGAGGTAAATTTTCCGTTATTTTTATTTCTTCTTGCTTATTGTTGCCTTGAGGCTTCTCATTGGAGTTGGTACATGAGCTACAAAGAAAGCTCTAATTCAGGATCACGCCAGATGTGGTGTGGGGGCTGATCCTTGAGCGCTGCGTTGCAAAGGGCAGAGGGTGCAACGGTGCCTGTGGCACAAAACACCGGTGTCCAACACGTCGCCCTCGCAGGTGGCTGCCACTTGTGTCGGTGGCCTCAGGGGCAGGGGTCTCCCTTAGCTCTCATGGTCCCTGAAGACAAGGGCTCAGGAACAGCCCACAGGACCTCCGGGTGTGAGGGGAGCAGCCCTGATGCGCTGCGGGAGCCAAGGAGGTGTTTGGCTCGACTTCAGACCCCCAGTGCGTATTCTTGGTGGTTGTTGGTTCAGAAGTGAGAAAACAAAACATGCCGGATTCTCAACCAGATGGAAACTCTGATTTTTAAAGCACCACAGTGTTGGCTACAAGGACTTCCAGATGAAAGCGTGTTTTCACAAACTGCAAGGGCTCAGCTAAATTTGTACAGAAGTGTTACTGGATAGATGCTACTTGCAGTAAGTAGTTGTTTGACCAAGGTGTCAGTATTGTAATGCAGATATATTGTCGTGCTGTTTGATCTCTTAAATAGCCACACTGTAAAGTGGTCTTTAAAGGCCGAAATCAATTTCCCAAGGACAAATCCTAAAGAAAAATTGACAGAATGTTGAGAGTTATAATTATTGGAATGGTATCTTATTGATTTTTGTACATTGACTATAGAAATAATTTTTATACTTTTCCACAGGGCTCCACTGGAATGTGTAGTTTTGCATGTTTTGTGCGTAACAAAACTTTCACATCAGCAGGAATTCAAAGGAAATATTTGAAAACTTTCAAAGGAAGGTTTTGGGCATAATAATCCTTTCTCCTGGTTACTGAGAGCAGTCAGCACATCCTCAGAGCTCTTTAAAGTTCATCTAAACTCAACTTGGAACAAGTTCTTACTCCATTCCGAGTTTCATTTAATTCTTTAAATACAGAGGGCTCTGACCATTATCAGATTTCCTTGCTCAGAAGGATTAAGTAAAATTCAAAAAATCCAAAAGCCACCACCGGAAAAATTCCCACCTGATTATCAAATATCCTTCCTAGAATAACACCTACATCTTATCCCCACACATTGGTTGTTGGTTGTCTGATGTTTTGATGTATTAAGCTCCAGTAGGAGAATCTAAAGCAATTACCAACTTGTAGCATTTTGTTATCCTGATAAGAAATGTGTGATAGAGGTATTCCAGGATAGAAATGTGTGTGTTTTTGAATGTGTTTATGGGTCATATTCTATGGAAATGAATGAGTGCCCTAAGAACTGACAAATGGGCAGAGAAACGCCCGGGGTCCTCTGCCCTACCCTAGCCCCCATTAGTATCCTGCTGTGTTTGTTCCTGTGCTCTTGCCCTTCTTCACAGCTATAATCGTAGTTTGTATGTGGTTCCATATCCCACTTTCTCCTTTTAATATTAAAAATGGGAAGTTTTTAACCGTGTGTCTTGGATTTAAGTTTTGTGGAATCCATCTTTAGAAGCCAAGTTAGAACACATCTGCCAACAAATCACTTTCATTCCTTAAAAAGACCGTTCTTCCTAGTGCTCCGCATTGGGAGTGTGTGATCCCTGGGAGCCAGTGTTTCCACTACAAACAGGAAAGGTCCTCTGAAAGCCGTCATGAGCTGGAGTTGGGAGTAGGAGGGCTTTTTATGGAGGTCATACCTGTCCAAGTAAAAAGGCGGCCAGAGAACTGGACAGGGCAACCGGCACCACCGGGAGCTTCCTGAGCTCCACCCGCCCCTGCCCCGCAGCATATCACAGGTTTGTTCCTTTCTGAAGGGACATCCGAGAGGCACACCCAGCCCACCTCATCAGGCTAAGGCTTTAACAGGTTCTTTAAATGGTGCTTATTCTAATACGTCCAAAGAGCATGTCAGTTATTTGTACATGACAGACTTAGTCTAAGAACCTTCTTTTTAAAGTTCTTGCTTATGATTTTCACTTGCTCAGCTGGGATCCCCAGGGTGGTCTAGGGAAGGTGGGTGGAACCTCAGAGGGCCTTCAGCTCACGGGGGTGTTTCCTCTGACCCCTAACTCTCCGCTCATTATTTACTCCTCCCTTGAAGAAGCACTGTCCTTTAAAAGGAGACATTGGTTTAAATGAAACTTCTGTTGTTGTACAATAACTGTGGCATTTGAGTGTACTCTGAGATGCTTGAGTAGATTTAATACAGCCTGTGCAGTGAATCCTGACTGGCATAGAATTGTTGAAATAAAGTGGCAATGTCTTCTTTTACTTATTCTGATACTCCTTCAGAGGAGATCGGATTAATTAACATTCCTGGCTTACACATTAACTTCAAGTAATAACACAAAAGAAAAACCAGTGCAGCATTACAATGCTGTATCCTAAAACATTGTGTGTGTGTGTGTGTGAATACAGCTCTAATGATGAACTACTCACTATTGGGTAACTTTCACACTTCTGAATCTTTGTTTTCAACAGACGGAGGGGCTTAAGATTCCTCAGTCAGTGATATAATAAAAGCCAATTACATTTTTTAAATGGGCAAAGGACTTGATTAGACATTCCTCCAAAGAAAACATACAAATGGCCAATAAGCACATGAAAAGGTGCTCAATCATGAGTCATTAGGGAAAGGCAAGTCAAAACCACCATGAGGTACCACTTCACACCCACTGGGATGGCTGTACTTTAAAAAAATGGAAAATAACAAGTACCGGGGAAAATTTGGAGAAACTGGAATCTTCGTACCTTGCTGGTAGGAATGTAAAATTGTGCAGCGTTTGGGAAACAGTTTGGCAGTTCCTCGGCAAATTAAACATAGAGTTACCATGTGGTCTAGCAATTCCACTTTGGGGTACATACCCAAAAGAATTGAAAACAGGGACTTAAACAGATACTTGTACGTGCTATTCATAGCAGCATTATTCACAGTAGCCAAAAGGTAGAAACCACCCAAGCATCCATTGATGGATGAATGAACAAATAAAATGTGGTCTATCCATACAGTGGGATGTTATTCAGCCTTGAAGACACATGCTACAACATGGAAGAATGTTGAAGGCAATATGCTAAGTGAAATAATCCAAGCAGAAGAGGACAAATATTGTGTGATTTCACTTAAATGAAATATCTGGAATAGGCAATTCAGAAACAGAAAGTAGGTTAGAGGTTACCAGGCCCTGGGAGGTGGAAGTGGTGATGGGTTAGGTACAGAGCTTCTGTTTGGGATGGTGAAAAATTTTGGACATAAATAGCAGTAATGGTTGCACAACATTGTAAACGTAATTAATGCCACTGGAGTGACATTTTAAAATGGCTGAATGGTAAATCTTATGCATATTTTATCACAATAAGACTTTTAAAACTAAGGCCAAGAAAAACCATTTGGTAGCATCTTTAGGAATTTTTCTGTATAGTATCATGTCATCTGCAAACAGTGACAGTTTTACTTCTTCTTCTCCAATTTAGATTCCTTTTATTTCTTTTTCTTTTCTGATTGCTGTGACTAGGATTTCCAAAACTGTGTTGAATAAAAGTGGTGAGAGTGGGCATCCTTGCTTTATTCCTGATCTTAGAGGAAATGCTTTCAGCTCTTCACTGTTGAGTATGTTAGCTGTGGGTTTGTCATATATGGCCTTTATTATATTGAGGTATGTTTCCTCCATGCCCACTTTCTGGAGAGTTTTTCTCATAAATAGATGTTGAATTTTATAAAAAGCTTTTTTGGAATCTATTGAGATGATCATATGGTTTCTATTCTTCAATTTGTTAATGTGGTATACCACACTGATTTGCAAATATTGAAAAATCCTTGCATCCCTGGGATAAATTTCACTTGATCGTGGTGTATGATCCTTTTAATGTGTTGTTGGATTCGGTTTGCTACTACTAGAGCGCGTCAATTAATTCAGTAAATTGACAGGATACAAAATTAATAGAGAAATTTGTTGCATTTCTGTACATTAACAACAGAAGAGCAGAAAGAGAAATTAAGGAAACAACCCCATTTACCACCACATCAAAAAGAATAAGATACTTAGGAATAAACCTACCTAAGGAGGCAGAAGACCTGTACTCTGAAAACTGTAAGATGCTGATGAAAGAAATTGAAGAGGACACAAATAGATGGAAAGATATATATAAATATATATATATATATATATATAAAAATATATACCATGTTCTTGGATTGGAAGAATCAATATTGTTAAAATGACTGTACTACCCAAGACAATCTACAGATTCAGTGCAATGCCTATCAAATTACCAATGGCATTTTTCACAGAACTAGAACAAAAAATTTTTTAATTTGTATGGAAACACAAAAGACCCCGAATAGCCAAAGCAATCTTGAGAAAGTAGAATGGAGCCAGAGGACTCAGGCCTCCTGACCTCAGACTATACTACAAAGCTACAGTCATCAAAACTGTATGGTTCTGGCACAAAAACAGAAATACAGATCAGTGGAACAGGATAGAAAGTCCAGCGATAAACCCATGCACCTATGGTTAATTAATCTACAACAAAGGACGCAAGAATAATACAATGCAGAAAAGACAGTCTCTTCAATAAGTGGTGCTGGGGGTCTTCTGGGCTTACCTGGTGGTGCAGTGGTTAGGAATCTGCCTGCCAATGCAGGGGACACGGGTTCGAGCCCTGGTCCGGGAAGATCCCACATGGTGCGGAGCAACTAAGCCCGTGCACCCCAACTACTGAGCCTGCACTGTAGATCCCACAAGCCACAACTACTGAAGCTGCATACCACAACTACCGAAGCCTGTGTGCCTAGAGCCCATGCTCTGCAACAAGAGAAGCCCGCGCACCACAACGAAGAGTAGCCCCCGCTCACCACAACTAGAGAAAGCCTGCGCGCAGCAACGAAGTCCCAACGCAGCCAAAAATAAATAAATTTTAAAAATAATAAGTGGTGCTGGGGAAACTGGACAGCTACGTGTAAAAGAATGAAATTAGAACATTCTTTAACACCATACACAAAAATAAACTCAAGGTGGATTAAAGACCTAAATGTAAGACTGGTTACTATAAAACTCCTAGAGGAAAACATAGGCAGAACACTGACATAAATCTCAGCAATATCTTTTTGGATCCATCTCCTAGAGTAATGGAAGTAAAAACAAAAATAAATGAATGGGACTTAATTAAACTTAAGCTTTGGCACAGCAAAGGAAATCATAAACAAAACAAAAAGACAACCTACGGACTGGGAGAAAATATTTGCAAATGATGCAGCCAACAAAGGATTAATCTCCAAAATACACGAACAGTGCATGCAGCTCAATATCAAAAAAACAAACAACCCAATCAGAAAATGGGCAGAAGACATCTAGGAAGACATTTCTCCAGAGAAAACATACAGATGGCCAACAAGCACATGCAAAAATGCTCAACTTTGCTAATTATTAGAGAAATGCAAACCAAAATTGCAATGAGGTATCGCTTCATACCAGTCAAAATGGCCATCATCAAAAAGTCTACAAAAAATAAATGCTGGAGAGGGTGTGGAGAAAAAGGAACCCTCCTACACTGTTGATGGGAATGTAAATTGGTGAAGCCATCATGGAAAACAGTGTGGAGGTTCCTTTAAAAACTAAAAATAGAATTACCGCATGATCCTGCAGTCCCACTCCTGGACATCTATCTGGCGAAAAGTCTTAATTTGAAAAGATGCATGTACCCCGGTGTTCATTGCAGCACTATTTACAGTAGCCTGGAAATTTACAAAGACATGGAAGCAACCTAAATGTCCATCAACAGATGAATGGATAAAGAAGATGTGGTACATATATACAATGGAATATTACTCAGCTATAAGAAAGAATGAAATGATGCCATTTGCAGCAACATAGATGGACCTAGAGATTATCATACTAAGTGAAGTAAGCCAGGGAGAAACAAATACCATATGGTATCACTTATATGTGGAATCTAAAAAAAAAAAAAAAAATACAAATGAACTTATTTACAAAACAGAAATAGACCCACAGACATAGAAAACAAACTTATGGTTACCAAAGGGGAAGGTGGTGGGGAGAGGGATTAACATATACACACTACTATATATAAAATAGATAGCCAACAAGGAAGGACCTACTGTGTAGCACAGGGAGCTATACTCAATATTTTGTAATAACCTATGAGGGAAAATAATCTGAAAAAGAATATATTTTATATATATATATATATGTGTATAACTGAATCACTGTGCTGTACACCTGAAGCTAACACAACATTGTAAATCAACTATACTTCAATTTTAAAAATAAAATCTCTTTTACATAAATCTTAGAAGGTAGTTTATCTAGGATGTTCTGTTATAGCATATATCTATTAATGTTGATTTGTAGCCATAAACCAAACAAAATTAATACCATTGAAAATGTAGTTTGGCAAATACTTCATTATTTTAAAATCACAGTTGCCCCATTAATTAATGGTGAAACAAAATATGTAGCCTCTTGTTTCTCTCCCCGTGCTCTCTAATGTAAAGGTAAAATTAGAGAATGATTGTATTTTCCTTAGTTCTGTTTGGTAATCCAGTTGGATCATTCTGAAGTAAAATTATAATCCTAATTCTTCTAATTGTCTTAGTTTCCTTTTATTTACTCTGGATGTCAGTTTTCTGAACCAGGGTTGGGCACGCTTTTCCTCAAGTGGCTGTTTAGTAAATATTCAGTCTCCATGGTCTCTGTCGCAACCCTCAGCTCTGCCCGTTGGTGTGAAAGCCACTGCAGGTGGTACTGCAAGGACTGAGGGCCGTGTCCCAATAAAACTTTATTTACAAAACCAGGCAGCATCTAGTTTGCTAACTCCTGTTCTGAACTTCCAGACCTTTTACCAAAATTCAGTCCTGTGTTTTCCCACTGTGAGAGTCCATTCTGTGAATATAGCAGCTTTGAGAGAAACCTAACAGCATCAGAGCTTTGAGATCTTTCAATGAGTGCTCAAAATGGCAGTAACTGCGGATCATAATCCCATAGTTCTTTTGTATTTTTCAGAATGTTTTTGTAAATACGCTTTTGTTTTATATTTACAAATACCAGAGAGTAGAGTTGGTGTGACTGTCCCCTCTTGCAAATGGACAGTAGGTGTTTCTCAGAGGCTGGCTGGTCCCCCATTCTCCATCCTCACTGAGCCCTCCCATCTCTCTGTGCAGCGTGTATTCCGGGCACCAGTCCATCCTCATCCCACCTGCAGAGCTGGAGACCAACCCTGCCTTGTGGCTGCTTGCCGTGAGTCAATACAAAGTCCGGGATACATTTTGCTCCTACTCAGTGATGGAACTGTGTACCAAGGGGCTGGGCTCGCAGACAGAATCCCTCAAGGTAAGCAGCCCTCAGAGTGCCTGGGGGACACTTGCCAGCATCCTGGGAAAGCACCAGTGTCAGAGGGTGTGGAGTAGGTGTGGTGAGACTAAATGATCCTTCAGAAAAGCCGACATAAGGTCCCCTGTCACCTGAGGTTGACGAAGTTGTTTTCACGTGAAAACCTTGTTTTATTATATGGATATTTTCCCACTGCCAGAGTTAGAAGTCAGAGTGTATGTTATTGATGTCTTTAATTCTGTTAGGGCTACTTGGAGAGTCCTGAATTGCCTTTTGATTTGTTGGTGAATTCAGTTCTTGAGTGCAGTTAGTTTTATTCCAACGCTGGGGTTCGAGTCATACCTCTAAATTTAGCCACTCATTTCGTTTTCCTTGAGGACCCTGATTGGTAGACCTGGGTCCTAACCAAAATTCATTTTTACGATCCAGTGAACAGTGCCTTTGTTTTATTTTTTAATATTCAATTACCATTATGTGACAATAACAACATTTCTCTTCATTTAAGCCAAGGACTTTTTTTTTTTTTTTTTTTTTTGCGGTACGCAGGCCTCTCACTGTTGTGGCCTCTCCCGTTGCGGAGCACAGGCTCCGGACGCGCAGGCTCAGCGGCCATGGCTCACGGGCCCAGCCACTCCGCGGCACGTGGGATCCTCCCGGACTGGGGCACGAACCCGTGTCCCCTGCATCGGCAGGCAGACTCCCAACCACTGTGCCACCAGGGAAGCCCCAAGGACTTTTTGATAGACATATTTTCATAGTAAATTATGTAGTCCTTATTCAAGTAACTAGGAGAGAATAATTATATGACCTATTTTGGTTAATATTCCAACTATTCACTGTTTATATGCTCAGATATGTGTGAGCGTGTATGTATAGATATATGCACAGATTATATTTGTGTGTATATATGCACACATACAAATTATCTATACACTTGCCATTAGTAAAGCAATATATTTCTCTCCTTTGAATTTTGTTTTCCTATTCAGACCTAGTGCATTAAGCTTGAACAAGAAAGCAAAATGCAAGATAACTTTGACATTAAGCTACATAAATAAATATTACTTGAAGTTATATGTTTATACAGCAAAGGAAATTTATAAAATATTATTATTCATGTCCACCTATATTATGCTATAAAATGATTGAGTACGTTTCATGAACTTTACCTATAGGTGCATTTATAAATAACCAAATGAAATAATAAGTGATTTCTAAGCCCTTTACATAATTGATTAATTTAACCTTTACAATAGTTCTCTGAAATAGGTCCATTATTGTTTCCATTTTAAAGATGAGGAAACTTAGGTTACAGAGAAATTAAGCACCTTCTCCAGGTTCTTACATTTAGTAAAGTTTGAAGCCAAATTTTGAATCTGTGGCTCTAGGAGCACCATCTCAAAGCCCAGGGTGCATTGCCTCCCAAAACACGCATGTGTCGAGGGTCATTCGTGTTACCTGGACTTAATTTTCCCTGTGTAACTGCACGTATGGAAGATTGTCGTTATCTTGACTCGTGTCCCTCCTCAGCTCAGGTGCCCTTGTCAGCTCTCCAGGACGCTGATGGCTCCTGGCGACTGTCCTGTGTGGGGATGGAGACCCTGTCGCTCCCTCGCCTCCTGTTTCATTGCCACTCCCGTTGCGCGTTTTGCTCTTCCTCAGCTCCGCTTGGGAGTGTTGTGCTTTTAAGGCACTTCGTTTCCTGTCCCGGGTGTTGCCATTTCGTTCACTAGATGGAATTTGGGCAGAACTGAGCTGTGCTTCCTTGTGACAGTTTATCTGGGACCTTTTACGTCTCAGGACATGAAAGGAGAGCTGTGTTTAAGAAGCTGCCCAGATGTTTTCATTTTCCATTCTTATATTACAAGCAGGTTTCTCATTTCTCTCCGATGGATGTTCCTGTGTATCCATGCTGGCAGGAGTGTATACAAGTGCTTCTGTTCTTCCCCAAACCCTGTCCTTTAATTATTTTATCCACACCTTGTTTTTCTTCAACTTTTCTCCTCATTATGCTCCTTGAGTTATTTAAAATATGTTTGTAATGGCATCCTTGATTACCGATATGGGCGTTTTTTCATTTACACATGTTCTACAGCATTTTGGTTAATGGTGCAGACACAGAGAGCCCTGGGAATGAATATCTGTGTGGAGTTTCTGTTGTTGTACAGATCTGGGTAAGGAGCCTGCAGGTCACACCCCTAACACTGGCAAGGCTGACCTCCTACTGCTGTCATTATTTCTAGGCACGAGGACTGGACTTGTCCCGCGTGCGGACCTGTGTAGTGGTGGCAGAAGAACGGCCCCGAATAGCGCTCACCCAGTCATTCTCAAAACTGTTTAAAGACCTGGGCCTCCATCCACGGGCCGTTAGCACCTCGTTTGGCTGTAGAGTGAACCTGGCGATTTGCTTGCAGGTGAGTTTCCTTGATGCCAGTAAGTGCGTGAGTCAGAGAGTGACTTTTAAAGACGGGCATACAGCGCCGCACTGCTCAACATAGTTTCCCCTGCTGATGCTTACCCACATTTAGAAGGTATCTTTCAGTCAAATGCGTGTGGTTGGTATACACTTTTTGTTTGTTTGTTTTGTTTTGTTTTGTTTTTAATTATACTCTGCATTTGTCAGTAACCATTATTCATAACTAGCATTCACAGGCTTATTCTGTCCTGGGACATTTTAAGTTTTGTAACACGAGTAGCAGTTTGTCAAGACCTGTGAAGGCAGGCTCTTTAAAGATGAGATACTAAACAAATGTTTCATTGTGGCAAGAAATCCTGTCTCTTGAAGTACTTAGTCTCTTGTATGCAGACAGTAACTTCTGTACGAAGAATTCCAGGACATTAAGCAGATTCGTGAATTTGCGGCTGGGATGACATTGAAGTATATACTTTTTGCTGCATTTCTAAGGCAGAGCTGTAAGTGAGGCTGCCCTCGTAAGATAGCCTTGCATTATATGTGGCAAAAAAAAAAAAAAAATGCTTATTTTCTTTCTTTCTCTTCGTTAGCCCACTTCAGACCATCTTCACTATTCCTTTCCGTCTCTGAACTCTTAACATGAGATCTAGTCCATGAAGGAAGGGAAAGTCCTATGGGAATCTGTTCCCAGTGCCCTTTGGGCAGCCTCATCCAAAACAAGCCAGCCCAGGGCTCAGCTGCAGGCTTTGTTCCTGGAACATATTAAAAGGACAAGAACTTTGCTCACAGCAGGTGCTAGAGTGCAGGACAGTGGACACAAGCTGGCTCCTGATCTCGCCTCCCTGCCCACCCACTGTCTCTCCCATTTACGACCCAGAGATGCTGCTTCCAGTTCCCCTTGGGAGACCTCGGGAAGCTCCTGGTCAGCTCTCTCCCGGCCCGTGCTCTCAGTATCTGGACTCAGCGTGGACTTTGGAGAGGAAGGACTCTCCCCATGTGACCAGTCTGCTGAGCTCGCTTCAGAAAAATTAGCTACAGGAAGGTGTTCTGATTTTCATTGGTGTTCTTTTGCTTCTGTCTTCCTTCTCCTTGAATTAGCTCCATTTTTAAAAATTTATAACTACCAGGGTCCTCTCAAGAGTCAGTTGAACCTTGTTCTATGATTGAAATTAATTCCCTTTTCTAAGAGGTAATCTGAAGAATTGGATTTATCTTGCCAAACTAGTTCTTTAAATATTGAAGTTTTCTTTTCCTATTCACCTTGATCTGTTCTGCTTAAATGTTTCTAGCCATCTGTTCCATGAGGAGAAATGAGAAATACAGAAATCCACTTCTTAAATAAATTCAGCCATAGGATGATGTAATGCTTCCCTTCTCCTGCAAGTAGTGGGGAAAAAAATCAGGGATCCATGAGAGACAGGCTCTTGGCCACAATATTTCTTCTTCTTTCTCTCTCTCTTAGAATGTTGGCAGATGAAGGGAGAAGGGCTTAGAATAGATCCCATATTAACATAATATCACTTAGCACTTGTCCACTTCATACAGGCAACAAAGCAAGTTCTACTACACTTTATTATACAGAATTAAAACTTTGTAGATACTAGAAATAGAGCACTTATGGTTATTTACCTTTTTATTTTTCATTTATTTCCATCTACTTGATCCAAAATGTTTTAAGAAGTTTTATAGGGAAGCAGTAGATTAAGTAGGGAAAGTAAAATACACTAAAAATAATTGAAAAGATAGAGGTGACAGAAAATAAGGGTAAGAAGCCGAGAATGAAGTTGGCACACAGGTGTTGGCCACCTCTGTGGCCTAAAACATGAGCTCCATCATTCCTGTGTCCTTAGCACCTAGAACCGTACCTGGTGCTTTGCAAATATTTAATAAATATGTGTTGTAAGAATGTTGGATAAATTAAGTTCTGTACTCCTAATAAAAAGAATAAATATTCTTTTTCTAGAAAACAGTTCCGTCAGTATGACCCCCACATCAGAGCTGACATCCCCAGTCACGGGTCAGGGTGCTGTTCTGGAATGTTGACAGCACCTTTAAGTGTTTTTGTCCATTTTAAGTTTTTCTACTTGGGTGCTTTACTCTCAACTAATTTTCAGCCAGTTTTTCTTTTTCTGAATGGTCAGTATTAGAAAATAGCTGAAAATATCAGTGTGGCTGATAGTAGAGATAAATCAAATGAATTAAGTGTATCATACTAAGGAATGCAGACTCTCTATCCTTGCCAACCCCGGGGCCAGGTGTGCGTCGGGATTACGGAGTTCTCCGGCATTGGGGAGGCAGGAGCCAGCAGGCTGCGAGCAGAACCCCGTAACCACACACATGGTGTCTCTCGGTGACGCTCCATCCTGTGAGTAGCTCGTGTCAGCCTAAGTCAGAGTCTCAGATAAGTGCAAGACACGGTTCTGGCCCTCATGGAACCAGATGGACAGTAAACACAGATGATTTTTTCAGTAAATGAGTAAAATATTCTTAGTAAACATAAAGTAAGAAGGAAAAGGAGACACACGAGGCAATTTTAGGAGGGGTAGCCAAGAAAGGCCTCTCTATGAGGTGACATTTCAGCCAAGTGCCCTCTGAGGTGAACATACAAAAATTTGGGCAAAGGCAGCATCAAGTGCAGAAGCCTTGAGGCAGGGCTGGTCAGTGGAAATGTTTGTTTTCTATTAATTTTTGCAGAAATTAAAAAATATGTGATTATGGTCCCAAGCAAACAGAGCAGGCATAGCTTGAGGTCTGAGGGCAGAAATCCCATGTCTCTTTGTTCCCATTGTGTTTCTACAGGGCCTGACACATAATAAATGCCTAATAAAGACGTTAAATATACTAAAACTGAATTTTTAAGAATGTTTAGACAAAGAAATGAGGAAAACAACCTGAAAGGTTATGAATTTTTTTTATAGATTAAGTATTTTCACAAAAGAATATTTATTTTAGGAAACAAAATCAGAAAATACAGACTAGCCAATAAATAAATAACATTCATAAGTCATACCCAGAGATAATCACCATTACTCCCTTGATGTAAAAAAATTTTAAAAATGCTAAGATAGTTCCTAAATTCCAAACCCGTCCTAAATGTTTAAAGACATTGAGAAGTTTACACCATTTTCCTTATGGAACACCAGGATTACCAATATATGTGAAATCAGTTAGTGGGCATATTTGTTTTCAGTTGATTTGTTGTTGTTTGAGGATATGTTTTCTCAGCTGGATCGCCTGTCGTCCTTCCTCAGGGCCCTTGACTGGACCCTGAGTGCTCAGGTAGAGGGCAGCCCTGCAGGAGGAGGGCAGGTCTCCATCTCCACGAGGTACGTGGGTAGGGACGCGAAGGACGCTGTCCAGACGAGGAATGGAGCCTCATCCGAGCCATGTGGGGTTTACAAGCTGCTCTCGCTGGGGACCACAATTTTAGTGTCTGTGGGTCCCCTTCCAGAAGTGCCCCCTGGCCTTGGGGAGGCTGGGCTGTGCAGCGGGCAGGGTGCTGTGACTGCAGAATGAGACGCATCTCACGCATGAGGTCCTGAACTTACGTGAGATAAATCAGGGCTTGTGTTTACTTCATCAATGGCACGCTGACCAATCCAGCCTGAGCATCTCTCTCCCCTTTGTACAATTTTACGCTAAATGACATTCTCTACCGTAGAGTCTTTCATGCTTTTACTTCCTGATGCCACAACTCAGGCTGTTCTCTGCCTGAAATGGGCTTCCACCTTCTTCATGTGGCAAAAGCCTGCTTCTCTTTCCAGGTGTCATGTTTCGATTCCTCCAGCTAGAAATACTTTCCTTCCTCTGAATTCCCACGGCAGGTCATCCCTCCCACTTAATGTTGTCTGCCATAGTTCACAATTATGTACATAAACAACTTCTATCCCCCTGCTCTGTGAAAAACTGTCTTAGAGAACCCAGTACACAACTCACATAGTCACACAGTCACTTCCTGAGACTGAATTTTGTGAAAGTACTGGGTGTCGACTCCTCTGACTGCAAATATGCTTCACATTTGAGAAATTCAGCGTGTTTCTTATTAGCCTCAAGCCTCCTGAGGGAAGTAAGTACATAGCAGTCCTGAAATTTCTCTGAAATGAACTCATGTGAATCTTCATCAGGTAAAAACTCACAGCATCATTTGTAAGTTATCATTGAAATGAAATGAAGTGAAATGAAATGAAATGAAACTCAAAAGTTTGCTGCTCTTCAGGCTTCTAGCAGCATTTTCATCTCAAACAGTAGCTCCAGGGCCTGCACCTTCAGAAAAAAGACTTCATGCCCAAAAAAGAAAACAAAAAATTCTCTCACAAATGTGTGTCACACCACTCAATTCCAGGCGGCATCTGGCTAGAGCTTCCTACAACTCACTGCAAGCTCGGTCGTTTCGTTTTAAGAGGAGAGAAACTGAGGCTCAGAGAAGTTAAGTGAGCTTTCCTGACAAAGCAGGGAAATAAAAACAGCTGCCGGAAACAGAACTGGCATTGCTACTGACTGTGTCATCTAAACAGAGCAACATGTTAAAGAAATCTCACACTTTGCAGTTTTGTCAGGTGCCAATTCCATGTTGTGGTTTATTATGCAAGTGAAATAACAGCCTTGTAAACTGTTCACAAAACTGAACTGTATACAGGCAGGATATCCTGCCTTCGGTTTTTGACTGTTTTCCTGGAACATTTTAAATCAGACCCCCTATTTCCCTGTGACCTAAATCAAACAGCTCAGAAGACGTGCATCTGTGTGCTAGATGCTGTTCTTCAGTCTGTTGTCACCAGGGGGTGGGGAGGCGGGGGGCGGCGTGTACTAGGAACAGAGTCAGGGCCACCACAAAGGGACTCCGCAATGCCTGCTTTCATGGGCTGTGACATGAAACCCTAGTTTCTTGTAATAGAGAAAATCATGAAAATTGACAAATACATCATTATCAAGTATGCAAATGAGCAATTAAAAATTTTTACATATGAGGCAATCGCAAAAGTAGAATAACAGAAAACTGAGACAGTCATAATTTCTGTGATGCTGTTGTTTCGGCTTCTATAGCTTAGAAACCGTGTGACTTGTTTACCCATTTATCATTTTAAGGCAGGAATTGACACATTAATTATTTTGAAATTGTCCTTTTGACATAGTTCAATGGCAAAAGAATGGACTCATAAAATTCAGTGTGGATGACTCTGGTTTTACATGACTCTGATTTCTGCAGAGTATTTTAGACTCTGCAGAAGAAAGAAATTTAGAAGTATGAGCCATTTGTTATACTTAGGAATGACATTTCCCAGAATCTTTAGCTGTAAAAATGATTTTAAAACACTTTTGATTTATTGAACTTATGACAAAAGTGGGCATTAGAAAGATCAAATTATGACTTGTGAGATTGGCTTTAACATAAATTTCCTTAGTTCTGTTAGGAAGTGCCACTTGCTTGTTAACCTGCATCAAAAGAGATGTTGTGCTTCATCCACAATTACTCTTTTCAAAAGTATAAGCTGAAAGGTCTTTGGATGTATTAGATTTAGAAATTTAGTTCTTGGTAACAAAAATTAACATCCTCCTCACCAGCTGAAGAAGGGAGGGGAAATGAGGTCTTCTGCTTTCCAAAAGAAATCTCAATTTTTGTTTTATTAGGAAAAAACTTCTAAGCCACTTTAAACAGAAACTTTGATCTTCATTATATAGAAAAATAAAGATTAATTTATCTGAGGAAAGCTTTATTATAAATAGCTGTGTGGAATTAAATCAGTATTTACAGTTATGGTCTTAAATCTTGAAACCTTAAGGTCTTAAACCTTAAATCTTGAAACTCACACAATGAAAGAGAAATACAGCCACCCTGATGATGAGAAGTAGAGTCATTGATTGTTAAAAGGAAAAAAAGTGGAAGGCTCACGTGACATAGATCTTAAGTAATTCTCAAGATAAAATTAATAGTTATAATAAAACTCATTCATTTGAGCCCCCAATTCATTTTCTCCCAACACTGCTTTTAGACGAGGGAAGTGAACATAAGTAAGGTGCCTCTGGGGTTTTCCCATCCTCCAGGGAATTTGTCACATCCACAGAACTTCCACATCCTCTCCTGCTGATGTATGTTGTCCCAGCTAATGAAAATTAACATTTGAGGTCATGGGACCTATATTCTCAATTACCCGTATATTAGTCAGGGTTCTAATTTGTGGGCAGCAGAAACCTTTGGTAACTTAAAAGGAACTTATTAAAATGTCACTGGGTGGTGTCGCAGACGCGTCCACCGCCAAGGGCAAGAACATTTGTGCTTCCTCTTGCTGTGAATAGATGCAGCTACCTGGCAGGCTGGCTTCCAGGAAAGCTGAGCAGGAGAGTGGCAGATGTTTTTAGTTACTACAGAGGGACAGAGGCTTTGTATCCAACCAGGTTCCAAAAGTGGAGGACTTGCCCAAATACAGAAAGAGTTCTGATGCCTGATGACCAAAAAAGGAGCGACCAAAGGCTACGTTCATCCCGTTCTTACCCATCACCCCTCCCCCACAAAACCCCACCACAATGCAGTTTTCAGTCTTGCAACCAATACCATACCCTTCCTCTGTCCCGAAGAGACAACTGTGGCCAGGTACAGGGTTTCCAGCTGGTGGCCCTTCCGTCACTGATTCTCTGTAAGCCATAGACTCGATTGTCAAGTTCACCACCACCATCAGATGTCTGATGTGTGCTGGGCACGCGGGCACCGCATGGAATAGAGAATCAGTGCTGGAACTGCCGTAGCCAAGCACGTCTCTCCATCTGAACATTCAGGGGCTTCAGAAATAACCACATGAGGAGTTCGGGGTCCTAGTAGACTGTGATGTTGAACCCACAAGCTTCTCAATCAGATGTGCCCTCTGGTTTGGGTTGTCTCACTATGTTTTCACGTTGGTCTGTGGATCAACGGTCCCCAAGACAAGCCTTTGGGGCACTTTTTCTTGCCAGAGAGTGAAGAGCTGGGCCTGCAGTCTGTGGTCTCTTCTCAGGGACCTTCAGCTCTGTAGCTCAAGGCAGAAACAGATACTGTTTAAATGAATGGGTGAGGCTGTGTTCCTGGAAAACTTTGCAAAAACAGGGGTTTGCTGACCCCTGTGAAAGAGGTTTAATTACCATTTTGCCAAGGTATGGCATGGACATCTGCAGAGTCCAGCCTGGCAGATGAGCTGGATTTTCTCTGCCCTTTGCCTTTTACCAAACCAACGAATCAATTTCAGATCCCTGTTTCCCTGACAACCACTCCTGATACCAGTTTATAAATCAATCAATGTGCTTAATACTAACCACAATTTTAGCAAAAAATACATTCATTAAAAAGGATTCTGGACTTCCCTTTTTTTCCCTTAGATACTGAATATATCCATAGTTCCCTGCTGGACTTCCATTTTTGATTAGGATGTATAAGTCACAAGGGACTGTTGTTCCAGCCCTAACTATTGAAACCATCTGGTTAATACACAAAATCATAGCTTTTAAAATTCAGCAGAGAGCCAAGATTCAGAGAAATCTAAATGAACTAAATCTTTCAGAGAGAAGAGACCTACAATTGTTTTCACCCCTTACAGGGGAGCAGGAACCAGCCAAACTTTTTTGAGAATGTTAACAGCAGTAAATAGCTTGGCAAGAGGGTGAGAATCCCAGGGACCCCCAGCCCAGTCATTCTGCATACCCCCCACCAACTCCCCACAGACCTCACCTACTCCAGAGGGCAGTATGCAAAAGCCAGGAACAGAGCAGGAGCTGAGAGAATCCAGCTGCAGTTCTGTGGGCCTCTGGTGAGCCAAAACAACAGGTCTCTGAAGTCTGAGGAGGGGCCCTGGAAGTGAAAAAATTTCCTCAGTGAGTGGAAAGCAGAGGTCCTGAGGGCTGGAAGGAGAGCAGAAAAGCTGAGAGCCCCTCTCTGGAGAGCCTCAGATCATCTGGTGTACCACCCTTGCACTCCAAAGACGGAGGTGGGACAGGGAGGCCAAGCACATCTCTCTCAGGCCCCGAGGGCCTTCCCCACCCCAAGTGCAGATCTTGCCTTCCAAAGGCTAGGGGTTGGGCAGCAGAATGGAGAGGAAAGAGAAGCAGCCAGTCGTGCAAAAAGCTGGCAGCCAAGCTGTGAAGCAGAAAGAGATCTCCCACAGTTTGGAAAGCAAGTCTCTAAGCTATAAAGCATAAAGAGGTATCCAGAATCTTACTAGTGCTCAGATCCAAAGTCCTGATCATGCTCACAGGTATGGGAAGCCAGCATGAATGAAATCTAACATTGCCACAAATCCCAGACCAAGCTCACTCAGACACACAAACTAGTGGGCTGACAGGAGAGAGTGTGCCCTTTTCTGGGGGTAAATGTTTTTACTTCAGTCTCCACTGTGCTTTTAAACACAGTGTTTGCTTTACAATCAAAATCAAAAAGACGTGCAACAAAGAAAGAAAATAGGATACATGGCCATGAAAGGACACGGTCAATAGAGTCAGTAGAATAGACATGTTGGATTTATCAGAGACTTTAAAATAGCTATGATAAATATGTTAAAGAATCTAGTTGGAAAGGTATACACCTTGCATGGAGAGATGAGGAATATCACAGAAAGATAGAAACCACAAAAAAGAGCCAAATGGAAATGCTAGAAATGAAAACTACAGTCTTAAAAATTCCTCATGGTTTAATAGCAGACTGAATGCAGCAGGGAAAGGGTCAGTGAGTGAACTTGAAATCCAGTCAATAGAAATTATCCAGACTGAAACACAAGAGGAACAGGAATGAAAATAAAATGGGATAGCCTCTGAGATCTGTGGAATAGCAGGTTGTCTAACATGCATGTAATAGGAGTCCCAGAAGGAGGGGGTGAGAGAAAATGGGACAGAAAAACAATTTAAAGACCCAGCGGCCAAAACTGATGAGAGATATCAATACACAGATTCAAGAATCTCAGTGAACGCCAAGCACAGTAGCTTAAAAAAACACATCGTCACCAAAGTGCTGAAAGCCAACAGCAGAGACATTCTTAAAGCAGCTGCAAAATAAAGATGTATTATGTAAGGGGGACAATAATAAAAATGCTGAACTCTCATCAGATACAGGGGAAGCCGGAACACAGCGGGATGAGTGACCGGCAAGGTCAAATTTACAGTGTTTGGCATCCTATAAAAAATTACCAGGCAGGGACTTCCCTGGCGGTCCAGTGGTTAAGACTCTGCACTTCCACAGCAGGGGGCATGGGTTCGATCCCTGGTCGGTGAACTAATATCCCATATGCCACACAGTGCAACCAAAAAATATATATATTACCAGGCATACCAAGAAGCAGGTACAGATCCACAATGAGGAGAAATATTAGTCAATCAAAACTGAACCATACTGACACAGATGTTGAATTTATAGACAAGGACACTAAAAGTTATTTTAACTGTATTCCACATATTCAGAAAGTTAAGAAAAGACATGGAAAGTTTAAAAAAATACTCAAATTGAACTTCTAGAAATGTAAACTATAATATGTGAGATGAAAAATACACTGGATGGAATCAATGGCAGAAGAAAAGATTAGTGAACTTGAACAGATAGAAACTTTCCAAACTGAAGCATGAAAAAAGTATTTTTTAATGGAAAGTCCATCAGTGAAATCGGGGGAAACTTCAAGGGACTTAGTATACATATAATCGGAGTTCCCATGAAAGAGGAAAAAGAAGAGTACGGTCTAGAAAAAAATACATGAAGAAATATATCAAATTTGATGGAACTATAAACCCACAAATCCCACTGCTCTAATGTAACATGAAGGAAACTCCTTAACTAAATTGCCCAAAACCAATGATACAGGGAAAAGCAGATGAAAAAAATCAAGTTACAGAGGAACAGTGATGCGAATGACATCAGACTTGTCATCAGAAATGTAAGCAAAGAGACAGTGGGAAACAGCTTTTAAATACTAAAAGAAAAATACTGTCAACCTAGAATTTCATAGTAGTCAATGGAAATATCTTTCAAGAGCAAACTTGAAATAAAAACTTTTTAGCCATACAAAAGCTGAGAATCAACTACTAGCAGGCCCACAGAGCAAGAAATATTAAAGGAAATCCTTTAGGCAGAAGGGAAATGATACCAGTTTGAAATCTGGGTCTATACAAAAGAATGAATAATGCTGGAAATGGCAAGTGCATAGGTAAACACATAAGATTTTTTTCTTAGTAAGTCTCTTTAGAAGGTAATTGACTGCCTTTACAAAACGTGTAATATACTGTAGGGTTTATATCATCTATAAAAGTCAACTGATGACAGCAACTGCCCAGAGTTTGGGAGGGAAAAATGGAAGTATACTACCATAAGGTTCTTCCAACATGTGAACTGGTGTAATATCGCTTGAAGGTAGACTGGAAAATTAAAGATGTATGCTATAAGCCATAAAGTAACCCCTAAAATTAGAAAAACAAAGAGTTGTAGCTAATAAGCCAACAGAGGAGAGAGAGTGGATCTATAAAAGAAGGCAGAGAAAAGGCGGGGGGATAGATGGGATGAATTATAAACAACAAAAAATAGATTTAAACATAATCACATCAATAATAAATATAAATCCTCTACCACTTCATTTAAGATGCAGAGATCATGAGGTTGGAGTTTTAAAAAGCAAGACCCAGTTATATATAGCCTAAAACAAACATGGTTTAAAAATAAAGACACAAATAGATTAAAGGTATAAGCATGGAAAAGTTGCACCATACTAGTGCTTATCAAAAGAAAGCTGAAATCTCAGTTAAAATAGTGAAAACATCATTATTAATACACAGATCTGCTAGGAGGACCAAAGAATGTGCCTTGGGGTCATGCAGGCAGAAACACTGCTTAAAGTTCAGGGGGGAAGAGCCCACTGATGAGCCACTTTGCTGTGCCCATACCCTGCTGGAATCCAGTCCTGCAGAGCTGCCTCCTGTGCCCCCAGTTATGGGAAACTTCCTCAACTCCTCAAACACCAGCACAGTAGATATGCCCAGTATCAGTACTCTGGAACTGTGTCTTTTTTTTTTTTTTTTTTTTTCTTTCCCGCACGCGGGCCTCTCACTGCTGTGGCATCTCCCGTTGTGGAGCACAGGCTCCGGACGCGCAGGCTCAGCAGCCATGGCTCACGGGCCAAGCCGCTCCGCGGCATGTGGGATCTTCTCAGACCGGGGCACGAACCTGTGTCCCCTGCATCGGCAGGCGGACTCCCAACCACTGCGCCACCAGGGAAGCCCTGGAACTGTGTCTTTATATCACGTTTCTGCTTAGAATTTGCTACTTAGGCTTAAGGAGTTATGTGCTAATACTAGATTGTACTGATGCTATAGTATGTGAGTTGCTGAATAGAAAAGTACCACTCAGCCGAGGTGTTCAGATAAGTACTGTGTTGAATTGGCTGTGCTGTGTTTGGGATGTGAGTCTGTATATCTACAGCTGAGATTTAAATATAACTCATTTGTTCAATAAGTGCTTAATACCTAACTGATACACTTTTATGACAATAAGAAATGATTTTTACTGTACGTCCATATGTAACTTTTTATTATACAACTGAACATTAAAGTTAATCCTCTTTTCTGATTAATATAACTTGCAATTTCAAACATGTTTCGACTTCATTTCTGATAAACTTTGGTTGGAATAGATAGCTTTGCTTTCTTGCTGGTCCCTTCTGGAAGTATTCCGTTATCTTTAAATACTTAGGAGCATACTCCTTAGTTAAAGGAACTCCAGCTTGCATTCTTTGGCAAAGTAAAGATTTTGTTAAATATGCACTCCCTACTATTTATCTTGAAATCTCAGAGTTTTCTACCTTAGGGTTTTTGAAACTTGGAAACACCTGTACATTAACTCTTTGTTCACGTCTCCCTCATTAGTCAGTAGACCAGTTTTGCTCCAGATGTTATCTCCTCCACGCATTTACAAGATAGGAAACTTGTTCCCTGTCATGTGTATTTTTCTTCTGAGATACTACTTTGAGTCATTATTTTTAAAAATTGTGTTAGAATAATTTAGAGAGAGAACATGGACTTAGTTTTGTTCCAATTAATGTTTGGGATTCAAAGAATCATGAGAGAAATTATTTAAATTATTGCATTCAGCTTGAAGAGACCCAGTGAAAGTCGTGTGTGCCTTCCAGGTGCACACACCTTTCCTGGCCCTCTTCTCTTTCCTGGAGTCCTGCCTCAGTTTTCTAAAAATAGAGATGCTGAGAGAAAGCAGTAGCCATGGTTACCACAGTGAAGGAAGTCTCAGAGAGAAGGATGGAATCGTAATTTTTATATCTGGAACCATTGCTTTTTTTTTTTTTTTTAAATAGACTTGCCTCCAAGTTGCGTGATGATAGTTTTTCAGTCTGGCCTTGTTTATTCACAAATTGCAGCCTCAGGAAACCTAGTGAAGAGCTCCTTCTTTGTTGCTGCTGCTGTTGTCTCTGGAGCCCACCTAGTGACTGTGATGACGGGGTCAGGACTGCACCCAAGGGAGAACTTGGCCCTGTTCTAGTTTTCTAGGCGTGTTTGGGAAAGACACCGGGTCAGCCAGGGAATACACAACATCAGAGAAGTTTGCCCACGTTGCTTTCTGGAGTCTTTCCCCTGTGGGTATAGATGCTTTAACAGGGGTAGAGGTGGGCACCAAAACCGTGGAAGACAAGAGAGAAATGAAGGCAGCGTCTCTGAGGACAGAGCTGAGGGTGAAGCAGGGTGCTCACTGGGGGGTCCCTCCCCGCACCGCTGAGCTAGACCACCTAGGAGCCCAAGGTTTGATTCACGCTTCACTCGTACTCTGACCTCTTTTCTTGTCCTAATCTTGTAGGTGAGTAGAGCTAGACACCCTGATTTTAGATCCACAAACTTCCAGGCTCCCCTTCATTGTTGTAGTAAGAAACTTGAAACTATTTCAATGAGGAACACTTGACAGATTTGGCCAATAAAATTCATACTCCCCACTTTCTCAGAAAAGAAAAGAAACTAGAGAAAGGTACCATAAAATCAAAACCCACTGACCATATGTATTAAAAGCAATTACTCAGGTCCACCTTCCTGTGGCTAGTCATCTGTTACTCTCCTCTGTTGCTCTGTGGATATGTGGACATCTTTTTAGATTTTTTTTAACCTTTAATGGTACAGTGATTGATGTTAACGACTTCCATATTTGACATTGTTTTTGATCTTCTTTTTACTTTGTTCCCTGCTTTTTGCATTTTCCTCCCCACCCCTCTCTCTTCTTCATCCCACTTTTATTGTTGGGTTGTTTGTTTATGTGTCTGTGTGTGTCCTGGATTTTCGGTGTCTGTTGGTCTGGTGTCCTCACCTCTCCTCTGCTCCCACCTCCTGCTGCTGTAGCCCCACCGGCTGTGGAAGCTGGCTGAGAAGGTAGGGATTTCCCGCTCATCCACACCAGTGCCTGCTAACCACCACCGTCTCGTCAGCTCCCAGCAGTGGGCAGACTAGGAGTTGAGTGCAGAGATGGGCTGGGCTTCTAGACCCGTGGTCAGGAGGGCTGACGGCCAGCGCGGTGTCACTTCTCAGATCTTGTCAGACGTCTCGCGTTTGTGACAAACGCTGTGCCTCCATTTATACCATCAGTTTGGGGTCATCTCCGTTTTATTTCATTTTCCACTTCTAGTGACCTGTTTTCTGATTTGTTTTTAATTGGCCTCTTATGGTTATGTGCTTTGCATTACTCAGACCACAAACCGCTTCTCCACTCAGCGCTGGTCTGTAACACAGCTCCCCCAAGCAGTCACAGATCAGCGAGGGCGCCGTGGCCACACGGCAGTGCAGCTCCTCCTCCAGGCTGATTGCATGTGCTTTCTCTGTGGGGAGGATTATCGGGGGGTCCAGTATGGTACAACAAAGGTGTCTTTATTTTTATCTTTTTCTTATATTTAAACGTGCCTTTGGTATAAGATTAAGATTCTCTCGTGAAGAATTTTAGTGTAGTTCTTCAAATAAATTCTGAGAGGCTCCCTTATTTTTTGGCAGATTTTTCTTAGGTTCCGTCTTTTTCTACCCAAGGTATTGCATTACTTTCCCAAGAAATGTGTGTAGGATTTTGGTTTGTAATGTAGCTTTAATGCCATTGCTCTTACATGAGCAGAGATCACTGTTCAGAAGTCAACTCAGCATATATTTTGAAGAGATTTATGATGCCAAAATAAGGTTTCTGGACCCTGTGTTAAATGAATAGTTCAGAACACAGGGTGCTGCCCAGATGACCAGTGGTAAACACACAACCACCCTGACTTATGTCTTGGGCAGAAATGGCCTCCCACATTGGAGGAAAACCAAGGCACAATTAGAACTAGAAGGAACAAGGTCATTATCTTTTATCTCTTCTTCCTTCATCTGTCAGCTCATGTCACGTGTTCTGCTTCAATATCTTGAGCCCTAAAAATACACCTTCTGGGATGCATGTGGTGAAAATCTCTCAGCAAATGATGCTTCACATCCTCAGTGACCTGCTTTTGCCAAAATGCTGCCTCTGTAGTTTCAGCCTTCTTTTATTTGGCAAGATGCCCCTTTTCTTTCTAATTTTCATAAATGTGATTGACAGTCAAGCTGTGTGCAAGTCCAGTATTATCTTAATAAGATGTTCCTTTCGGAGTTGGGTTATCAGTTGAGAGGTGTGGTTTTAGTGCTTTTGGGTTTTGTTCAGACTTTGCCATAGAAATGCTCCCTAGCCAGTAGGAAGCACAGACCCAGCTCCTCCAAAGCAAACTCGTGTTAACCTCACTGTGTCCTTGCTTGCAGGGGACCTCGGGGCCCGATCCGACCACCGTCTACGTGGACATGAGAGCTCTGAGACACGACAGGTATTGTGATTTTTGTCTTCTTGGTGCCTGGCGTGCAGGGCTCCTTCTAGAAGGAGTACAGAATCATCTGCCCAAACACGGTGCTTCACTGAGCGCGCTCTCACAGCTCTCCACGTTTACTGCGTGAGGCACCCAGTGAGCAACGAAGTTCTTGTGTTCAGACGCAAATGACAACGGTTGGCCCAGAGCCGTTGCAACCAGAGTTGCTTTTTCTCACAGTCTGCCCAGAAGACTTGGTCCTTTACTTGAACACTCTAGTCAGGCACCATTTTGCACCTGATAAAATGTCAACACTGCCCACGTTTCTTTACATGAATTGAAAATTTGTGTCAAGGCGTTTCCATGAAAAACTAAAATATAAGTCAGGTGACCTTTCTGTGCAGCTTCCTAAGCAACCTTGAGCAAGAACGAAAGGGGGTGTTGCTGGTGAGTGCTTGTGAGTTCACCTTGAGGGAGGGAAGGTGGAGACAAGATGAGGAATCTTTAGCAGAACTTCTGCTCCCAAAGGGGTCCCTCCTGACATGCATGAGGGGGAAGAGAGAATTCTATCATTTTCCTATAGACTTCCCCATTGATTAGGTCATTTCTTTGGGGGTAGTTGTGGAGATGTCCATTCATTGATGCTTCTATGACGTGTTAATAGTAAGCGTGAACTCTAGTAGAAGGTGTCCTTTTGTAAATTACTAGAGGTGCTTGTGGACGCGTTGTGAGAGCCAGATACTGTGCTGCTATCTGCATGTCCTCACGTGGTGCCTACTGACGTGTGCATTGTGCTCACAACACCTGGGAGAGCAGAGTGAAAGTTGTGGGTGGGAAACCAGGAGCCCCCAGCCTGGCCTGGCTGAGCGTGTTCTTCCATGATACTGAGTCCTGTGTGTGAGTGAATGTGTCAGGGGCAGAGCTGCAGGGGCTGAGAAGGGGCCAGGTGTGCCATGCAGGCTCAGGTATCCTGGGGAATGCCAGCCCCCACTCACACCAGGGGTTCCCAGCCGGGTGCTTGTACCCCCAGCGGACGAGTTGCCATGTTGCCATGTCTGATTAGCATAATCTGGGGAGTGTTACTGCTGGTATGTGGGGGGGGCGGAGGGCAGGGATGCAGCCAAACATCCTACAGTGCGCAAGACAGACTCCTGCCACACAGCAAATGAACAGCATGGCAGCAGTGCCGAGACTAAGAAACGCTGCATTCACCTAAACACATCACACTTAGAGGTGCTTCCCGGCCCTTGTACCCCTCATTTTAGACCGGGCTATTCACAGGGAATCACAGGATACAGCCCATCTGGTGGCAGAGAGAACCACTGGCCCACCAAGAGCATACCGGCCCACTAGAGCAGAGCTCCATCCAGAGCATTTTCAAAATGCAGACACTTAGCTCTGAAGAGATTAAGTAACAGTGTTTCAGGGGCATAAATTCCAAATACAACTTCTGGGCTTTAAAAAGAAATCTACTTTACTCCCTATAAAAATCATTTGAAAAAAACTTCATAACTTCAGAAGGTGAAAAACAGCTCATCAAAGAATCACCGTTAGAGTAATATTTATGCAGTTCTGTCTGTGACCTGACCCTCAAAACACATGAAGATCAAATTTGTAAGACCATTTAGGTAAAAACTGCTGATCTCTGGGGCCTAAGAGGGTAGGTTACAGTCTCAGACGGACTTACTCACAAGAATAGTAATCAGGAAAGGACAGTTGGCCCCATTGCGTGTTACAAATCTCCTGGAGTACCAGGGATGGTTGGGACTGGGGTTCAGGGAGTTTTCTTTCCTGGAAAAGGAAAGAAATCTAGAAACTCCTTTCTGACAGCTTTGTGACCTACCTTCTTAACTATCTTCAGAGTGACATCTTCCTATTGAGAAAAGTTGTGATTTAGGAAAAGTGAAATTGGAACCCGTACAATGTATCATGGTAAAGTGATAAAAGTCCAGTATCAGATTGATTTCACTGTTCTAGAAAGAGCCAGGAGACCTGAGTCACAGTAGGAGTTTCTTTTCCTAATCTTTTGACCTTGGGAAGTCTGTATCCTTTTTAGTGACACTTCTGTTCTAATCTGTAAAATAATCTCTTATACATACATTTCCTGACTTGGTCATTCAAAACAGAAGTAAAAGTGCTTTGTGAACTGGAAATTGCTATGCAGTCATACGTTAGTGACGCTGTCAGGAATGTCATCGACCTTTACAATTAAGGGTAACATTGCTCAGTGTCAGAGGGATCCCACACCCGCCCTGTCCAGGCCTCATGAGAAAGCCTCAGAGTCGTACCCGCCTCTGTCCCTGTAGCGCTCTCCAGGCTCGCATTTCACATTCTCAGCTCTGTCCTGTGTCAGAGGACAGGCATGGCTGGGAGCTGAGGGGCTGTCAGACACCAGAAACACATGCACTGGACTTGTCCCTTCCTCGTCTTCGTTAGGGTTTGACTTAAGAAGCCAAAGCAAAGTCCTGCCCTTGAACATGGTTTTCTGCTGGTTTCTGTCCCTGGAGGCACCCTCTCGCAGTCACAGCAGGGAGCCTTGCTCCCTGGGCTGGCTTGGTGCTGCCACACGCAGCTCCTCCAGGCTGAGGTCCTGCCACACGCCCGGGCTCGTCGCCGCTCTCTCCTGCTGGGCCCCTTCTTCTGAAGGGGGCAGAAACCCAAATAGGTGTCTTACGTTAAGGAATAATTACCGTGTCCCTTCCTGGAAGGCTCTGTCCTCCCCCTGCTGCCCAGGGACATGGGAGACTCGGCCCAGGGCCACCCCGGACGCAGGAACGCCGTGCACACTTTGTCCTGGCCGCCCAGTGCGTGCCGCTGGGCCCTGTCAGCTCCTCTTGCTGTGTGTCTGGGCTGGCCGCTGGGCAGTCCGGCACCCCCGTCCTCTTGAACCTGCTCTGTTAGGACGTGCCCACGCTGGGCTCTTGTCCGTGGTTCTGAAGTGACCGGCTCCTGACAGCAGCTGTGGCACTGCCAGCCCTCCTGTGGAGAAGGTGCTGTGGTTTCCTGATTGTGGCGCATCTCCAGAGCCACTGGGTTACGGTGTGTGGGCAGGCGCAGTCCCCGGAGGAGAGAGCCTCCCCTCCCCGTGGTGCCAGCCTGGGAAGGTCTCCTACTGAGTTTCCTGTATTTCTGTGAGTCACTCGCCCTCCTGTGTGTGCTGCCTGTGTGTGTGTAGCTCCCAGCTCTTACAAAAGACACATCTCTGTCTCCTCCTATAAGGGGTGGTTTTCTCTTTGCTCTGTGGATATCTTCAAGTGGGGGAACGGCCACCCATGTGGCATTTGCTGGCAGGACAGGACCACCCCTGAGTGATTCCAGCACCCCCTTCCTGCTTGCCTGTGAATTGCTGACAGAGAGCACCGTTTCATACTGACCAGAGAAGAAATTCTTTGTTCTGTCCTTACGTTTGCCCTCCGTGCTTGCCCAGGTCCCTGCCACCACTCAGTAGCCCAGCCAGGAGGCCGCAAGGAAGTTCTTAGCGGTAGGGTTTCCCGCATTTCAGGTGAGATCCTCAGGTGACATCCCATCTGCCTGCCTTCCTCAGAGGCTTCAGCTCAGCAGGGAGGGTCAGGAGACAAGATAAACTCCTAAACTCCGAGCAGGGGAGGCCTGCTGGCCAGAGAGGCAGAGGCCGGCCAGTGTGTGTGGCCAGCAGTCCCACTGCTGAAGGAGGACCGGGCCATGGACTCCACTCTGCATGTTGGCAGGAACCTTGGGGTCTGAGAGCAGGAGAGGCACAATGTCTGGGCTCGAGTCGCAGGCCAGGGCAGTTGCTCCCACTCTTGGCTCAAGTGGCCTGGTTCCATTCATGACACCAGGTGCCCCGCTCAGAAGTCATCCCTGTCATAGTGCCACGGCCAGAGCTACCTGAGTGGTGGCTGTGAGTGGACAAACAGCAGAGCGTAGCTTATCCAGAACAGCCCTCATTTTTGGCAAAGGTTTTGCTCCCTTCCCTTGCCTGATGGTCTGGCCTTTGTAGGACACCCAGCCTACTCGCTGGCCAGCTGCCCCGCCCATAGCAGCAGCCAGACTAGGTGGGCTGAGCCAGCCGCTACCTCGGCCCCTTTCTCTTTCATTCTTTCCCTCTTTCCTCACCCCTGCTTCTGCCCACTCATAATCTTCCCAGCCAATTGGGTCTCTTTCTTTATTGCTTTCTCCATCTGTAGCCAGTTGCCAATATCCACACTCCACAGTCGGCCAGCCAGCACTTGGACACAGGCTTCTTCACTTAACCTAACTACTTAAATTGGCCTAATTTAGTTCAGTGTAACGGGCTGCAACCTCTTGACCCAGCAGGCTATAAAAAGTTATCATTCCCAGCACTGATATTTCCTGCAAGCATCGCATCTGTCTGAAAGCTGCTGCAGGTGAAGTTCCATAGATTCTTAGTGCTCTCAAATGGTAATTTTTAATTATAACCCACCCTAAATTAGCATAATGCTACCGGGGTCCTAGAAGAGTTTTAGTCCCTTTTAATTCTGTCTTAATGCAGCCAGTAGTTTATTTTTGAAGGATGGCATCATTAAGCCTATTGGCATACAGGCAGACCTCAGAGATTCTGTGGGTTTTATTCCAGACCACCTCAGTAAAGGGAATATCACAATAAAGCAAGTCGCACGAATTTTTTGGTTTCCCAGTGCATATAAAAGTTATGTTTACACTATACTGTAGTCGATTAAGTGTGCAATAGCATTATGTCTGAAAAAAACAAAGTGTACATACCTTAATTTTAAAATATTTTGTTGCTAAAAAATGCTCACCGTCATCTGAGCCTTCAGTGGGTTATAATCTTTTTGCTGGTGGAGGGTCTCCCCTCAGTGTGGCTGGCTGCTGACTGACCAGGGTGGTCTTTACTGAAGGTTGGGGCGGCTGTGGCAGTTTCTTAAAATAGGACAGCCAGGAAGCTCACCACATTAACTGACTCTTCAGGAAGGATTTCTCTGTAACACGCAATGCTGATGACAGCATTTTACCCACAGCGGAACTTCTTTCAAAACTTGGATCAATCTTCTCCAACCCTGCCCCTGTTTTATCTACTAAGTTTATGCCATATTCTAAATCCTTTGTTGTCATTCCAACAATCTTCACAGAACCTTCCCCAGGATAGATTCCATCTCAAGAAACCACTTTCTTTGCTCATCCATAAAGTAACTCTTCATCTGTCCAAGTTTTCTCATGAGATTGCAGAAATTCAGTCACATCTCAGGCTCCACTTCTAATTCTAGTTCTTTTGCTGTTTCTACCACATCTGCAGTTACTTCTTCCGCTGAAGTCTTGAACCCCTCAAAGTCGTCCGGGAGGGTTGAAATCAACTTCTTCTGAACTCCTGTTAATGTTGATATTTTGACCTCTTCCCATGAATCACGAATATTCTTAATGGCATCTAGAATAGTAAATCCTTTCCAGAAGGTTTTCAATTCCCTTTGCCCAGATCCATCAGGGAGATCACTATCTATGGCAGCTAAGCAGCCTTATAAAATGTATTTCTTAAATAATAAGAATTAAAAGTCAAAATTAGTACTTGATCCAGGGACTGTAGAATGGATATCGTGTTAGCAGACGTGAAAACAACCTGTATCTCATTGTCCATTTCCATCAGAGCCCTTGGGTGACCAGAAGCATTGTCACTGAGCAGTAGTGTTCTGAAAGGAATTTTTTTTCCTGAGCACATCTCAACAGTGGGCTTAAAATATTCAGTAAACCATGTTGTAACCAGGTGTGCTGTCATCCAGGCTTTGTTGTTCCATTTACAGAGCACCGGCAGAGTAGATGTAGCATAGTTCTTAAAGGCCTTAGGATTTTCAGAATGGTAGATGACCGTTGGCTCAACTTCAAGTCACCAGGTGTTGTAGCCCCTAACAAGAGTCATCCTGTCCTTTGAAGCTTTGAAGCCAGGCATTGGCCTCTCCTCTCTTGCTATGAAAGTCCCAGATGGCATCTTCTTCCAACAGAAGGCTGTTCAATCTGCATTGAAAATCTTTTGTTCGGTGGAGCCTCCTTCATGAATGATCTTGGCCAGATCTTCTGGGTGACTTGCTGCAGCTTCTTCATCAGCACTTCTGCTTCACCTTGAACTTCTATATTATAGAAATGCCTCCTTTCCTTAAACCTCATGAACCAACCTCTGCTAGCTTCTGACTTTCCTCTGCAGCTTCCTCACGTCTCTTAGCCTTCATAGAGTTCGAGAGAGTTAGGGCCTTGCTTTGGGTTAGGCTTTGGCTTAAGGAAATGTTGTGGCTATTTTGATCTTCTACCCAGACCCCTAAAACTTCCTCCACATCGGCAATAAGGCTGCTTCATATGTTCACTCTTAACTTCCTTCAAGAACGTTGCCTTGGCTCCAGCCCATCTTAGCTTTTGACCTGCCTTCCTCACCAAGCTTAATCATTTCTGCCGTTTCATTTAAAGTGAGAAATGCGTGACGTTTCCTTGAGAAGAATGTCACTTGAACACTAAGGCCATTGTAGGGTTATTAATTGGCCTAATCTCAGTATCATTGTGTCTCAGGGAACGAGGAGGGGGGAGAAAGACGGGGAGTGGCCAGTCGGTGGAGCAATCAGAACACACAGCATTTATTAAGTTCACCATCTTATAAGGGCAAATTCGTGGCACCCCAAAACAATTACAATAGTAACATCAAAGATCACAGGTCACCATAATAAATGCAAGAGTAATAATGAAAAAGTTTGAAATATTACAAGAATTACTACCATAATGTGACAGAGACATGAAGTGAGCAAATGCTGTTGGAAAAATGGCACCGATAGACTTGCTTGATGCAGGGTTGCCACAAACCTTCAATTTGTAAAAAAAAAAAAAAAAACAAGGTATCTGCGAAGTGCAGTAAAGCAAACAAAGTGCAATAAAAGGAGGTGTGCCCACATTCTGGAAGGCTTAAGTAGTATAAGATCTAGGTGGTTTTTCTTTGATAGCCCTCATCTCTTGCTGTCAGCATCAGGGTCTTCCTAGAGACAAATACCGAAGCACGTGATGGGTATCAAGTGATCCAGAATTGCTGCAGTGACTTCTTCCACTCATTACATCGTTGCTGCAGCTACTCAGATACCTCCAGCCCTCCCAGGGTCTCCTCTGCTCCTTTTGTCTGCAACAACACGAGACACCACACCAAAGGCTGGCTGGAAGGCAGGGCATCCTTTGCCTGAAAGTAAGGCTTTTCAGCCGCTTTTCAGAGGCCTGCAGCCCCAGGATGCCTGCCGGCACGGGAGCCCTACCCACACCCCTCTCTGTCGGGACCTTGTCTGTCTGCCCTCCTCCTGCTCATGTTGTCATCCGCGCTCTGGACCCTCACTCTGGGCGACCAGAGCAGAGCCTGCGAAGGAGCCCCACCAAGCTGTGCCTCTCAGGGTCCTTCCTTCATTGCCCATCCCCCTTCAGCCACACTTATCAGTTATGGGGGCAGATCTGTGCTGGTACAAAGAATGGGTCATGCTGGTGAATTTGACAGTTCCGTGTTCCCTGGCCCCATCCTCCTGCTGACGCCCTCCTTGTTCTGCAGTCAGGCATCCCAGCAGGTTCCCCTTCACTCCGTTTTCCTTAAATAAAAGTTGCCTGTAGGTGGATGATCAGCATCACAGTCTCAAAGTAACATGGAGAGATGTAAAACCAGTTATAGAATAGTTAAAATAACACAGCTGGGAAGGACTTAGCGAGCTCAGGTTGTGACTGGCACCAAGGTCCTCCACAGTTTTAAGATTAAATCACCAGTGAATAGTTTTTAAATGGAAAAGAGCTTCTTTTCTAAAAGGAGCTTTTGCTGTCTGAACTGGCCGGTCCTCTCTCGTGTGCCTGTTTGAGGAGGTGGCTTCTGTGCTGCTGTGTCTGAGGCCCTGCCTGTGGTCTGCAGGGGCAGGGCCGTGAGTGTTTCAGGACCAGGCATCGCTGTCACAGGGGTGGCAGCTCATTGAGGAATGCAGTTTAATCCTTATTCTTTCCCTTTTCTGCAAGTGCTACGTCGACCCCCGGTTACTTTAAATGCAGAATCGTTCCCAGTCATTTTTCGGGTTGGTAGGTGGGACTGCATCTCCATTCTCCGTGGACTGTGTGGTGGCCCTCCCCGTTTCCTCTCTACTGTCGACTGCTTTTTCTTTGACTTCTAGACTGTCTTTGCGTTGGGTGATGCTCATCAGCAGAGTTCATGTTCCCCATCAAACTGCCAGGCATTGACCAAGTGCTGGATGTGGAGGAAGGGAACCGCTGGTACGGAAAACACAGTAACACCTTCTGTTTCTCTTTGTAGAGTCCGTTTAGTAGAAAGAGGATCTCCTCATAGTTTGCCCCTAATGGAATCAGGAAAAGTAAGTATTGAAGGAAGGCGTATGCATGTCCATGTAAACACGAGTCTCAGTTTATGGGCTTTGAAACTTCAAGAAATAGATGGTAGATTTTTTTTTTTCAAAAAAGTTTTCTTGAATGTTGTATAACAGGACTGGTTTTGGCCATGAGCACAGAAACTCAAAATGACAGTGTTTTAAATGAGTTAGGTTTTTTTCTCATGTAGAAGAAACCACCAGGGACCGTGGCATCTTATGTCTTGGCCTCCCCTCCCAAGGGTGCCTCAGGGTCTAGAGTGGTTTTTCCAGCTCCAGCCTTCCTTTGCACATTCCAGCCAGAGGAGGAGAAGCAGAAAAAGGAGGAGGCCAAAGGTGCAGACTGTAAGGACAGCTCCTCAGCTTCCTCACTCACACTTAAGTATCACTGGGCATTGTCACCCACAGCTGAAAGGCAGGTTGGCAGCACTGCATTGGTTTTGAATGTCTACGGGCCTGGCTAACAATCGGGGCTTGTTCACTGTGGAGCTGGACAAAGAATGGTTAGCAGGGGACAGCTAGTCGTTCCTGCAACGGTGGTTATCTTGTTTATAGAACTAAATGCAAGAAACGTATTTAAACGTAATTGAAGACTTTTTTTTTCCTTTTTTGGCCCCAATCGTCAGATCTCTTCTCCATTTAACATAATTCTAAAAGCATATTGTTTTTGGACCTTTTACAGTCTGTGTCTACATGACTGCCCATTAGAATTCTTGGTACTAAGTTGGCTCTAAGGTGGGACACGGCGCTACCCACCCACCCAAGTCGGTCTGGCGGGCCGTTCGTCAGACGTGTTCCAGGAGCGTTCACCACAGATGTGTTGCCTTATCTCAACCGCACAGTGTTAATTAGCTGAACTGAGACGGGTTCTGTTCTAAATTTCCAGAATCAGGTTTTGCTTCATTACGTGGTTTCAGTGGAATGTGGAGCATTTCTGAGCTAAACGTCCATTAAGAAGGAGGTGCTTCATATCGACATTGTACTAGAAGATGTTTACCAGCAGGAAAAGTGGGCGGTGTGGTGGAGGAGAGGGGCAGAGACGCAGGCGCGGTGTCCTCGTGGCTCAGCAGACGCATGGGTGGTGACGGCCGTCTCTTCTGGACACCACAAAGCAGCTCCACTAAATCCTATTTTGCAAGCACTGAGCCTGTTTAATTATATCATTTATCATGTTTTTGTTCATATTCTTAATTTTAGGATCACTTTAACACAGGCTCTGTCACTGTAATAATTACAATGAAATGTAATTGTCTTGCTGTAATTATATAATGCTGTGGTATATAATTTTGATTTAAAGCCATTCACTTTCTAAACCATTTTAATCGGGAAAATAGGCACATGGCATGAAAGCAAGGTCAAGGTTGATTGTGCTGTATCTACCTGTCTGTCCGCTGATGAGACTCTTCTTTCCAACATAGATACTTCCAGGCGTTCGGATCATAATTGCCAATCCAGAAACAAAAGGACCGTTGGGAGACTCACACCTGGGTGAGGTGAGTTCTGGGGACTCACACTTGGATGAGGTGAGGTACAGGGTGTCCATGAAAGTTCAGGATTACAAAGTAGGAATTCCTTAAGGGAGTATCATAGATTCTCCTCAAAAGTTTAGAAAAGAGGAAACTTCATGTGAGTGGACTGAGTTTCCTTGTTTCCCAGCCCTTGGTTTGTCTTCCACGTGCCTGCTGCCTTCACAGCAGGGAAGTCCTTCATCAGGAACACGATGGAGAACGTGCAGAGGGAATCTTGCGAACCCCAGAATCATAACAGCACCAACAACCGTGGCAGGCAGGCTGGGGACACGACAGGTGTTCATCTGGGTCAGAAAGTCACTTCCGCTCCCTTGTGTTGACGATGAACCTGGCCAGTGACTCCCCGCCTGCCCCCTCATCCTGCGCGCTGCTGGCTGCGTGTGGCTGCAGGAGACCCTTCCTGGGCCATCATCCCTGCAGCTTGCCCTGCTTGGCTGGCCAGGTGTGCCCGCTTCTGCCTTACACTGTCCTTCTCTCTCCCTGATGGACTTGTTTCTTCTGACATGTCTGCCTCCCCTCCCCACCCCACCCCCGTTTTCCTCTCCAAGGCCAAGCCCACAGTGACCCTGTCCTGCCCTCTAGGACCCTCTTGCAGGTGCCGCCCACTGTTCGGTCAGCTTCCCCCCCTTCCTCTGACCCGTTCTGGCCGCACACAAAAGGCTGCCACAGCTGGCACCCGACCAGCACACCAGCCCCGCCACTCTCCTGGGGTGGTGCCCTGGGCACGTGTGTACCTTGTAAAGGGGTGAATAGTGATGAGGCGTGAGTCCCAACCACTGCTCACTCCCCAAACCCTTTTTCTTCTTGGACGGTTTTTTGGCCCCTCACTCGTCTCTCTCTATGTGAAGATCAGAACTAGTCTGTGAGCTGCACTATATTTTAGGGATTTCCTTTAAATATATGTCTAGGAATGAAATTGGGATGTAGCACCCGCCATCTCGGGCACCTGGAGATGCTCCCGGCGGGTGCTGTCCTCACAGCGGGCGGCCTTGCTTGGAGCTGAGCGGGTGCGCTGGGCGGAGGGGCAGGGACCACTGCACCCTGATATTCTACTGGGAACGTGTCTTAACAGAGATGGTTTTCCTTCCCCTTGCTCGACGGGGTGCCCTCCGTCTCTGGTCTGCTTCCTCGTTGCTCAGCAGGCACGACTGAGGGCCGCTGGCTAGACCTCGGCTCCTCCGGGCCTTATCTGTGCGGACTTGATGGGCTCCTCTGCCTTGTCCCTGGCTCTGCTCAGCCCACGTAGTCGGCACCGTGTCAGCAGGTCTTTCCTTCCCATTTCCACACTCAGGCACTTTTCTCCCCCATTTTTTGATGTTACAATGCCTTTCCCTGCTAGAGTTTATTTTGTGTTGTGTTGTTTTATTACAATGTAATATTCCCAAAAGTATGCAGACCAAGTGAAAGGGAAAATAAATCACAGAGCTTTTTAACATTTTTCCAGCTTGCTTTTTAGAAACAGTCGGTACATTTGAATAAATACAAGGAAACTCATACAACCTCGTTCATTTGATGTTTATTTCAAAAGCCCTCAATCCATCTGCTTTAATAGAATTCTTAACAGATGATGGCTTGGTTGTTTGCTCAGCCATGAGCTTGCTGTCATGCCTTCATTTCAATAAACTTTGTGGCATCTGTGTCTCCCCAGAAACTGGAATCGTCTTGTTTTTGCAGGGCAAGGACAGTTTCAATAGCACGGAATATAATCTATTGAATTGTAAAAGTAGCTTCTGCCCTGGAGATCATCTCAAGTTAACTTATCCAGTTATATTTTGCTTCCTTAACAGATCTGGGTTCACAGTGCCCACAATGCCAGTGGTTATTTCACTATTTACGGAGATGAATCCCTCCAGTCAGATCACTTCAACTCAAGATTAAGTTTTGGAGACACACAGACCATCTGGGCACGAACAGGCTATTTGGGGTTCCTGCGGAGAACTGAACTCACTGATGCAAACGGAGGTGAGAGTCCCAACAGGTGGCACGAAGATCCTCAGACCCCGGAAACCCATCTGGGGTTTGGGATCCCAATCCCGGGAGAATGTGCATGCGTGCATGCTTGCGGCAAGCCAGCCTGAAAACAGCCGAGGGTGAGAGAGCGCCAACTCAGGGCAAGTGCATCCAGCAGTGGAAGCTGCATGTCACGTGCTCTGTGCTCCCATGTGAGCCAGGAACACATTTAAAACCAGAGGCAAGAGCCAGGTGCCGTGTTGTCCACAACAAGTGCCTATAAGTGCAGCTCACAGACTTGTCGCCAGTCCTGGAGCCACCAGCCCAGCCCAGGCCCTCCTAAAGCCCTGCTGCTCTCTTCCAGGGCAGGAGGCGCTGGCCTCGGGTGCTCTGCATTTCTGCACCTGTCCAGCAGGCCTGGTGCCGCAAGGTGCCTGAGGGGAGCAGCAGCTCTGAGGGGCTGGCGCTGGACGTGGGTGTCACGCAGAACTAACACGTTAAGAGCCTGCCTGCTCTTCAGGTCTTTGCTGATCCTGGAATCCTTTCTCCACTCTTTATTTCACTAAAAACAGAGACAGGACTTGGGTATTACATAGAGATGGGGCCTGAGCTTTCTTGGTGAGATCCTGCCAGACTCAAAGCCAGAAGCCAGCGAGCCTTCCTGACCCACCTGTCTGATGGGAGCTGTGCCAACCTGGCTGAACCAGCATGAATTTAGGGGAAAAGTACAAGATATTTTGGTGTTGCATTTTCAATTTGGGAAAATCATAGACTGTTTTACTTGAGGGTGCTATCTGGGGTTCCTTGAAGAACTAAGCAACACCCAGACCTCCCAGGAGGCAGGGCAGGTCCCATCCTGCGGAGCCTGGGGGCTGGGACAGTGGGATACCCCACGGCAGCTGTGGTTAGAAGCCAGCAAGTAACTGCCTCCATCTCATCTGACTTAAACTGGAAAAGATTTATTTTCTAGTATTTTATATGTCAGTCACTTCTCTCAAACTCACCGTGATGTATTTGCTAGTCTAAAGATTAAAGATGTCTCCTTGTTTTTAAGGAAAGATGGACAGACTGCATGTTGTCATTGTCCCAAGGTTTGCACAGCTGATGACAATAAATTTAACAATTACACGAGCTAAGGAAATTTTTGTTCATGAACATTCTCAGAAACTATACTTCCTCTTCCCGCTCAGATGTGCAGTAATAAGAGAGTTAAGAACTCATGTGCTGGCACCAGAGGGAACTGGGCATAACTTGGGCTGTGCTGGGTCCTCACCATGTGACTCCAGGGAGCAGGTCTGCTGGCCCGTGTCCCGGCGGTGCTGATGCTGCTGAGGGCTGTGTGATAACGCACTTGACGGCGTGTGGAGGCTACTCCTGTGGGATGAGGGGAGGGACGTGCAGGCGTGCGGCCAGCGCTGAGCCAGGCAGCACTTCTGCCTGCACCTTCTCCCTGAAAGCCTCGGGCTGCAGAGTTTCCCTGGTAGAAGGGAGACAGCATCCCTTGCTCAGTGGTCTTTTCTTTGCATCTCTTTCGCATTCAGGGGTAGTGTTTTTTATTTTTTTAAGCGGCTTGAGCGGCATTGCGGTGAAGCTCACACAGTTTCCATTCCCTGTACAGAGCGCCACGACGCCCTCTACGTGGTGGGGGCCCTAGATGAGGCCATGGAGCTGCGCGGCATGAGGTATCACCCGATAGACATCGAGACCTCCGTCATCAGAGCCCACAAAAGCGTAACGGAATGGTGAGGAGGGGGCGGCAGCCCGAGGGCACGGGGTCCTTAGCGGAGTCAGCTTTCCAGGGTGAATCTGAACCTCTGAAGAGCACTCCTAGTGCAGAGTTGTTGCTTTTCCCGAGAGTGACATACAGACGGCTGGGCAGTGTTTCCAGGGAGCCGTTTATTTGGTTTTTTGTTAAGGAAGGCGTGATGTAGGGGAAATAGACTGTCCGCGGGAGCCTAAACGCAGCATGCCTGTGGGAAGACCTTAGGCTCCAGGAGAGGCCGCGTTTGCCAGCGTCACTGGGTTGTCAGTGACAAGTCACCCACCCCAGCCATCCTTGTGGGCGAGGAGCCTTGCAGGCCATGCTTCTCCCTGGCTGTTCGGTTGTCTGTGATGTGTGAGTGTGCCCAGGCCACCGCCTGGCCCGGGGGCTGCAGCGCTGACCACCTCCTCAGGGCCTTTACGTGGCACTGGAGAGTGAAAAGTGGCTTCAGCACCATTGGCTGCAGGTCTGCTCATTCCCTTAGTCCCTGAACTGGCAGAGGCTTGATGGAGCCGGTCTGCAAGCTCAGGGCAGGAGCCCCAGGGGAGGCTTGTTCCAAAACCTCTCGGGAGCAGTTTTCTCGGCAGGTGGGTTGGTCTGAGATTGTCGGCTGCCTCTTGTTAGCTGACGCAGGCTGGTGTTCTTGGCCACGCACTGCACCGCACAGAGGACTTGGCAGACAGAAGAGTCGGGTGGACGGGAGCGCCTCGTCCCCACTTGGTGCCGCGTTTCAGGGCGAGCAGTGACGGAGCCCGTCTGGAGCACAAGTCCTCCGCCTGCCAAAGCTGCCTGTCCACTCGTGTGTCGAGGAGGGCAGGGCAGAAACCCCAGAAAGGTATCAGCCCAGAAACTGGCAGGGGCCCACCTCAGTTTCCATCTGAATAGCTATAAATACCAATCACAGCCTTCAGTTTTTGTATTTTTAAGAAAATAATTTTGACTGGCTTGTATTGCCTCCCTCGAGTGTTTTCTATCTAGTTGAAAAGGTGCCGTTTCCACCTAAAAGTGTGTGGCAGGGGTGCCCCTCGTAGGTTTCTCCTTTCTGTTCTGAGCATTGCTTAGATGCCGTGACGTGGAATAAAGCTGCATTTTATTCCGAAGGGTTTCTCTCTGTTGGAGTCTGTGCAGCACAACTGTTCTGTTATTTCCCTCCCCCTTGCCTGTGGCCCCCCCACAGGGTGCCCCCATCAGTCACTTTCATGCAGAGAAAGAAGGATGTGATGCCAGGTCACATCTGTGACTGCCTCACTGAGTACAGTCCAGCCCCCCGACCCTCTCAGCCACTGCGGCCCCCAGGAGAGCTCCGGCGGAAGGAGAGTAGCCGGCAGCAGCCCGCGGCCTCCTGGCAAACCCCCTCCCCAGTTAACTGTGGAGTCTGAGCTGGTCCTGATGCTGCGTCATCGATTTCAAATGCCAGGATAAGATTGTCCCCAGCATACATCAGAGTAGTCACATGTGATTCATGGACTCAAGGCGCGGCCCTTGTGGAGCGGTGCCTGGTGCCTGGGAGTTGTGCCCTGGGACTCGGCACTGGCACTTCTTCTCGGGAACAGCTCCCCACAAGGTGGTTCCCTTAGGTGTACACGTTCGTCACAAAGCAAAATCCAGAAGGAGGGGTCTGCTGAACACATTCTCCAGTGTTTCCTTTTCATTTTCATGTATTCATTGGCCATACTGAACAAAATATTCATTTTTTCCTAATAGGCGTACTCTATGCTTTCAGGAGACAATAGTGAATGTTCCCAGATACTTCCTGCCTCACAACTGAGATAGAACCTTCTCTGTGTCTGGCAAGAGAAAGATCCCCACAGCCCACTGCAGGGCCCCGGAGCCTGGCCTGTCCTCCACGCGCCTCTGGTGGCCACGGGCAGTGTGTGTTAAGGTTCTTAAACAACCACGTTTTAAAAGCCCAACTATATGATGTTAAAGTGGCTTAAAGTGTAAAACACTGTTCTTAGGCTTCTACAAATTGGGCAGACAAAATACTCTGGGTGGCACTCCTGTTGAAAGATCCAAAATAAGACACTTCTGGGTACATCTCTCGAGTTCTCCAGGAACTACCCCACATGAGTCAGGTCTCACTGCATTGCCCTCATCCTAAACTCAGTACTTCAAACAGGAATCAGTTAATGTGCCCTGGGTCTGCAGTTGACCGCTGAGGTATCTGACCCCAGCGTGGCTGGAGCCCACGGGTCAGCCGGGCCAGGGGGTGGCAATTCTTCTGCACATGTTTTTCATCCCCCTGGTGGCAGAGGCAAGTCAGGACCAGCCCCAGTGCCCCCGCTGTCCTAGCCTCAGCAGCAAGCCCACAGACCATGTTGCAGGCTGACCCAATCACCTGGCGGGACAGACTCCACCCTTAGGGGTGTGTGGATCCAGGGAGGGCAGGGGCGGGGCTGCCACCGTGAGAGCAGGTCGGTAGGAGGTGCGCATGATGGGAGTGTGAGAGCCGGTCAAGGACCAACAGGCCTGAGGAGGCTTAGCGCCCAGGCAGGTCCACAAAGAACCCAATGGAACGTCTGGAAAAGAAAACAGGATCGTTAAGTTCAAGCCCTGCTGTACAGTGATGCTTCTCTCTCTTCCAGTGCTGTGTTCACCTGGACAAACTTGCTGGTGGTTGTGGTTGAGCTCGACGGGTCCGAGCAGGAAGCCCTGGACCTGGTCCCCCTGGTGACCAACGTGGTCCTGGAGGAGCACTACCTGGTGGTGGGGGTGGTGGTGGTGGTGGACATCGGCGTCATCCCCATCAACTCCCGGGGGGAGAAGCAGCGCATGCACCTCCGCGACGGCTTCCTGGCCGACCAGCTGGACCCCATTTACGTGGCCTACAACATGTAGACACTCCCAGAGGCGGGCCATCTGCTCAGTGTCGCGAGTGCGCAGACGCCAGGGCGAGTTCCCGAGCGGAGCTTTTGCCAAGTGGTGGGGAGGAGACTTTCCACTCGTCCTGATCGGCACGGGGATGAGACGAGAAACGTGAAGTTTGCTCAGAAGGACTTTGCGTTACTGCCTTCAGTTTATTGGAAAAGCCCATTTCAAAAACTTTTTCTTTTTTTTTAATTATTGGATAATAAGTGCTTTCTTCGTAAATGTGGTATTTTGTTAAGCCAAAATAGCAATTAAAAAAATATTCTGCCCTCCAGATGGGTTCTTTTAAACAATTTATGTAGTGTGACAAAGAATTGTTTTCTCTGTTTTAATGTGTCATGAAATCTTAATGCCATGGACCTGCTACTAATTTAAGCCATTGCTGGAGCTCATCCTTTTAGGACAGTTTGTTGAGGTACGAGAAAACCTTCCAAATAGCACCTTCCAATTAGATTTTAGCAGCTTTCTTTGTCAGAAATGTGCTGAAGAAACAGGCTAATAATCGGCCTTTGAATTTTAGCATGGAATGAGAAGAAATTATAAATAAGGTGTATTTCGGCAATTACCTTGCAGATATCTTTGTACTAAACTAAAATGATAAAAATAAGTTAACTTCTTATGTAATTATGTACAAAACGTTTAATTTATTTTGATCTCTTTAGAAGTATAACAGAGAAAACATTCAAGAATATTAAAGTCTTGTAATGTTTGCTAATATAAAAAGTGTTGTATTATCTTGCGTGGATAGCATCACAACAAATATATATATATGAAATATAAATTCACTAAGAACAAAGGAGATTGTAAAGTTTAAAACGCAGAACCTGTCACTTGCATGGCGTCCCCTCCACTGCACTGTAGATAGACTCTCGCCCGTTGCTGGTGTGCGCGGCCAGACAGCCAGCAGCACAGTCGGAACCTTTCCTCTGGAACCAGAGACCAGCAAGTGGCGCTGTCGCCTCAAAGGTGGCGGATCGGAGCTGGACGTGCACTTTTCCCTCTGCTGCGGGGTCTCAACGGATTGTCAGTGCCGCGTGCCCACCGCACTGCACGGCCTGGGGAGCAGCTGGCCCACAGCACGCGCTCTCTCGGCCACAAGAAATCATTGCACAATGTTCCCATCATTTTTGTTTGTGTCACCTTTTTTTGCTCCTCGGTATGGAAGGAATGTCATTCTGTGGTCATTTGCAGCAGGTTGTGCTGACTCCCTCAGCGGCTTTAAGGGAAGAGACTCACCAGGAGGGGCTCGTGCCTGGGGAGCCGCCCCCGCTGCCAGGACAACAGAGCCACTGGCTGGGGCAGGAGGCCCCCCACCCCCACCCCCACCCCCCGTCACCGCACCTCCTGCGAGGACACACTTCTGATTTCCATCTCTTGCTGCTGCTGCTGCTGCTGCCGCCTCACACGCCTTGGAACTTTCAGAGCTCCTCGCACACTCCCGGACTGAATCAGCCCGTCTGCCTCCAGCCAGGAAGAAGTATCAGCTGTCCGAGCAAGATTCACTTTGTAATTGCCCCAGTGCGCCCCAGGGGGGCTGTGTCAGGTCTGCATGACTAAGATTGCTGCTGGCGAGACTGAGACCCTTTCTGTGAGGTTGTCTTATCTGCCTTTGCTCTGTGTGCTGGCAGTGAGCCCTTTGCTACAAGAGAGTTTTGTTTGACTTCTGAGATCCAAGGCTAATTGCTGTTAAAATTTTAAGTGGCATTTTAAAAAAATTTGTCTGCATGTGGGGTGCATTGTTCCATCTCCACAAGTTATTTGATTTTTAAAATATTGTTTGACTTCATTGCTGTGTATGAATATTTCTCTACATGCTTCAGATACACATTCCCACAGTCTTTCGCTTCCTAAGGGGGAAAAAACCCCACCACACACAGAAAAGACACACATGCCCACCTTGTGTAGGGGGAGGGGTTTAAGGTTTCGGGTCCAACACTGATGAGGAAGCAGGACTGCAGGTGGCTCGCGAGGCCCAGCGAGGTGGGGTGAGGTCGGTCCTGCTGTCCTGTGTCAGCGTCGAGGTCCAGAGGGCTCAGGGCTGGGATCCAAGTTCTGTTGTGCAAGAAAAAGGAAAGGAGACACTAAGTACCACCCGTTTAGCAATAAAGGAAGATCGTTCTGTACTAGGAATTGTGCTGTGGATGAGTCATTCATGAGAACGTAACCAGTGTTTGTCTTGTGACCTTGTGCTTTTGAAGTCAGACAAAACCGTGTGATCACCTTGCACACAGGAGGGTACACAGTGATCACTGAGACTCAGACCAACCCGACAGGGCGGCTTCCTCATGGTGCTTGTTTATTATATCTATTTAATCCTGCTTGACACTTTACCCAAGGGAAACGGTCCCTTTTACCAGTTGGATGCTAGCAGCGTTATTTCATAGTGTGGTGACTGGTTAGAGAAATTCATGTACTCAACCAATCACGGTTTCAAACAAAATTTTTATGTGCAAAGGACGGCAACCTTCTCGTATGTTAAACCACCAGTAAGCTTTGTACATCTGTGATAACGCCTGTTTTATATTCAAATGAACAAATAAAAGCTTTTATTTTTGTTGCTCTGAAAATAGCAGTTTCTTAATTGGTCCCCTGGAAAACTGGGCCAGCTTCCATCCTAGGAAGGAAGTGACTCCTACCAGGAATGTATCTGACTCTGTTTACATAATTTGTTGCATTACTTATCAGTATAGATAATCATACTTTGAACAATGTTTAAATTTTGATGTGGGCATTTATTGCTAAAAATATTCCTATGGCAACAAATGTTTTGTGAAATGTTTTTTTTAATTCTTTTAAATATATCTAAATATATTTGTTCATATTTTGCTCCAAGTGTACAGATTATTGGTAACTTTTAGGAACAAGGAGTGTGCGTCTTTGTGCACATACTCTCTGCTGCTCCTCGGCAGGAAGCTTTGCCAGGACATAGGTCTCGCTGACGATTCCAACCCAAATTATCTTTGTTTTGATCTTGGCTTCATCTCTTGGAAAGAGCGGGATACTCCAATAAAGATGTTTAAAAAAAAAAAAAAAAGTAGTAGCGGGTTAACTGACCACCAGCCTAATGGTTACAAAAGCTTAAGTTTAATACACGTGAAAATCAGTAGAACTGATTCTGCACACAGATCAACAGGCTTCACCCGAGTGCCTTTGTGTTAGAATTCCACTTGTACCAGGACCGTCCCGTGCTAATTGGGGGTATAAAAGTGGGTGGCTGGTGCAGACCACCTGCATTGGGTGACTCAGAACGTTGCTGACACAGAACCGCCCTGTGTGGCCGTGCTTTGTGCAGAGTGTGTGTTCCTGTGCGTGCGTAGAGTTTCTTCTGGTGCCGCGTTCTGCGTCCTCTGGCACGATGCTGAGGTCTGGGGACACAGTCAGGAGTTTGATCAGCTGGTCAATCATCATTCTGGGTCTTACCGTCCTCGTTGTCTCGGTGTCCCACGTCGGGTGGTGTGTCCATCTCAAGGAACGTGGTGTCACTGCTTCCGAGGAGAGAGGTTCCGTGTCCTTGACACCCACGTCTTTTGTGACTTATAGTCTCGACTTACGACATCTTCTCAGCAGAACCCACAGCCCCCGTCCCCACCGGTGGGCCAGCACTTTCTCTCCTGCCGGCCCGCAGGCGGGCGCTGGGTCCCGAGAGGGCATCTTTCCCGTCACGGCCGCTCTGGCTCCAGTACAGTGGCTCCTCAGTTCACCTCTTGTTGTCTTTCCGTTTTTAAGGTTAATCCGTGAACAAAATATCTGGGCAAGACCAAGTCAGTACGATACCCTAGCGAGAGACTTGGGTCGGCCGTGCTGCCTCGGGCGGTGGTTGGCGGTGGTGACCCCTCGAGGTGATCCACGCATCAGCTCCTCTGGCTGGGGTGGATCCCCCATGTCTCGGTGACCCCTCCGCTCCCCCTTCCGTCCTGCACATCACTGTCACCCCCGACTCGGTCGTTCATGGGGGGGGGAGTCGGAGGCCCACCCAGGGCTGGCACAGAGGCCTCTAGCAGATGGACGGCATCTGCGGCCGGGCCGGTCGTGCTGGTCGTCGGGACAGGAGGCCAGCAGATGTCTCGACTCCGCGGCTCCTCACTCGTCACCTGTGAAGAGAGTGCAGGGCCCCACGTGGGGCTGTCGGGCTCGGGGGACAGACTGACCAGGGGAAAAGCAAAGGAACAGAAATGGAAAGTGAGAAGGAGGAAGGGAAGCCCGGCAGTGCGGGCGCAGAGGATCCAGGCTTGGCCTCAGCTCCCCTCGTGTTGCTTCGTTTTCCTACCTCGTGTTGGTGTTGACACGTGTTGACAGATATCTCTGGGCCTGTCCAGCTTCCCTGGGGGGACCAGGGCATGTGTTCTCTGCGGGCCAGACCAGCCCGAGCAGACGTTCAGGAGATGCGGGGGAGCCGCTGAGGGGCAGAGGTCTGCTAACTTGATGCGTCCCCGCTCTGCTGACCGTCAGGAGGACGAGGACCGCGTCGGGACCCACACTTCGGCGGAGCCCGGGACGGAGCAGTGAGGTGAGGGCCACGTGGGGCCAGAGCTGCCCCCCTCCCTGCATTCCCGTGGGACTTTTTCCGAGGGACCGGATGCACCCACGCGTCTTGTCAAGTCACCCTTGGCGGTCCCTGAGCCCTGTCCATGCTCCCTGAACCTGGGGGGCAAGGGGCAGCATTGCTGTGCATCCCGTTCCTCAGCCTCCCATGAGAGGACAGAGGCCACCTGTCCTGACCACTGTCCAATGGGCTTTCCCACAGGTCAGGCAGCGTCAAAAGCATCCGAAGCCGAGAGCCAGGGGATGAATCCTCAAAGACAGACGCTCTCCGCGCGGAGCAAAGCTCCTAGCCACCAAGGGGGCAGCACGGCTTTCAGGTCAGCGTCACCTGGACAATGGCTGCAGGGTGTCCTAGCTGGGAAGTGGCGGCAGCGTGTCACCGGCTGGGGTTCCTGGAGGTAGGAGTGGGCTGTGAGGTGAGTTGGCCGGTCTTGATGGGTCTTAGGGATGCTTTTGGTTAAGGTTAAACCGCTGGTCGTTAGCGGGCAGTTACACCTGGACGGGCAATGGCACACTGATTGTGCTGCATCTTGGCAACAGCTCCAGTGAGGGTTGAACCAGATCCTCACCAGCCTGCTGAGGCTGGGGTAGCGGGCATGTTTGTAAAGGGCCAGGTGGCTTCTGTCTGAACCACTCAAGTCCTGATGTTGTGACCCAGGTGCAGCCCTCAGATCTGTGGGAAAGGATCTGGTCCAACAGAACTGTATTTAAGAACACAGAAACGTAAACTTCATATCATTCTCCCATCGTGAAATATTATTCTGTGGATTTTTTCCAAGTATAAATGCTACTTTTAGCTTGTGGGCCCTACAAAAATAGATAGTAGCTGAGTTTGGCCAGATTTGGGGTGGTAGTTTGCTGATTCCTGTTGTAAGACACACAAGTAATAAGGCAAACTTTTGAGAATTAACTTCTGATTCTGGTTTTTCTTTCAAAAGCAGTAAGTTTCTGAGTCTGATAGTTTGGGCTTTAAATGTTTTAATTTTCCAACTTCTGTCTCTTTCACTTATTCAGTCAATAAACATTTGAGCACCAACCATGGGTTGTTGCTGGGTTGAAGTCGGGGAGGAGCCCACCCTCCTCCGAATCTGTGTCCAGCAGGGACAGCAAGGCCTGAGCCAGAGACTGAGGGTCAGTCTTGGCTCTGCCAACACGGGATCACATAAACTTTCCCGTCTTTACAAAGAAGGGTGAGACTAGATGGTCTTGAAGATCCTGTTTCTCTTACACACGCTGTTCTTCAGACTAATCCTCTAACCAAAATACGGTGATGAGGCCAGTGCCTCGTCTCACCATCAAGCAGCTGGTGTTCCTTGGAACTAACCTGCTTCAGCCGGGACTGCACAGGGAGGAAGGGACTCGTGTGTTTCTCAGAGTAGAGCCAGGGTGAACTGGCCACATGCCTCAGGGTGTCTGGGGGCGTCGTCGTGCCGATACGCCCTGTCGGCAAGTAATACCAGAGTGGCCTCTCCTGCCTCCCTTCGTCGTATAGGAGTTAGGGCGCCTGGTATCCTGCACTGAACAACAGGGAAGTCCCCAAGATGTCAGGATTCTTTTTAAACAGCCAAGTTCAGAATTTTATATCTCAGTGCCTGATTGATAATCTATCAGCAGAGGCTAACACTTTGCTCTTAGTTTCTAACTCTATCAAATGTTTCAGGATATAAGGAGAAACATTTGAGAAGCTGTTTACAGAGACCCCATGGTGCTTTGTAATGTGAACAATTAAAGCCTCCATTTGGTCTGCTTAAAATTCAAGTCAAATATTCAAGTTTTCACATGTTAAATATTTTGTTTAGTCATGCGAGAGGGTGGTCTGTGGAGGATAATTTGCTGCAGGAAGGTCCTTCTCCCCATGGGCACCTCTCTGCTTTTCCAGCCTGTCCTTCGTCCAGACATCTCTGCTACACAATCCTCGATTCATTCAGCCGTGGGCTCCCGTGGCTCCTTGAGGTTCAGGGAACAAGGACAATAAGTCAGTTGAATGGCTGTAAGGAGCTCCTACTCTGTTTAAAGCACTTAATGAGGATAAGGGAGGAGGTTCCAGGAGGCACGAGATCATCAGGGGCAACAGTCTAGTTGTGGAAAATGAAGCTAGAAAGCACGAGTGGGCAGGCGCAGTGTGTGTGAAGGTGGCCAGACCTCTCCAGTTAGACACAATGCAGTTAGACAAGAGGAAAAAGAGAAAAATATCACTGTTACCTGCCATCACCACCTCACCATTTACAGCCTGGGCTGTTAGGAAAACCCAAATCGTCATTTTGAAAAAAAGGTAACATTTTGAATAGGTAATCCAGTCACATGGTCCAAATATGGAAACTACAGGAAGAGGTTCAGTCTTGTCCTGGCACCCCCCCCCTCCACACAGTCCATGACAGGTGGCCATGTATACTCGTTTCTGGTGTATCATTTCTGTGTTTCTTTATGTGAATACAAGTCAGTTATGAATACATATCCTATCATCCCTTGGTTCTAACCCAAAGGTAGTCTGCCATACACTCTGCTCTGTAATGTTGGCACCAAGAGCTGCTGTTTTCTAAAAAGTGTCACAGCATTCCATCTTCCCTAATTCCGTTCCTGTCAGTGGACACTTAGCCTTTTCCAATCAACTTTTGTTATGACAAAAACAGTTGATTTTACGTGTAGGCAAGCGTATCTGATGGGTAGATTTCTGGACATAGGATTGATGAGTCATCGGGTAAATGCATCTGTAACTTTGACGGATGTTGCCAGAGAGCCCCATAGTGGTTTCACTTTGATATTTCACTTTCACCAGCAACTCTTCAAGACAGAAAGTATCGATTTAATTAGCATTTATCTCATTATAAGTAAGTTGGAATATTTTAAAAATATCTTAAAGGCTACTTGTATTTCTCTTTCTGTGGACTGTTTGTTCATGTCCCTTGAACTACTAACTTGTCAGGAAATATTGTGAAAGTTTTTAAAAGGCAAAAAAAAAAAAAAAAAATTATTGGAAGTCCTGTCTAACTCACCTATCCAGGTTCTCTGCCTTTTACTGTCTTTGAGCTACTTTACAATCTGTAAATTGTGGAAGACTGATAATAATACTAATTATTCTTGTCCATAGAAACGCAGATTGTGTCCCTGTAGACAGACGTATTTCACATCTATTTGTAAATTCACTTCAGAATTCCTTGTTTTCTTTATCTGTGGCGTTCTTGGAATTCTCCTTTGAACCAGTTGTAAAATCTTTGATACGTGCTTGTATCGGCACGGGAGTCGGACTGTTCCTCTTTACCGTTGTCCTTGTACACACTTTTTCCTCTTGATTGCTGTGAGTTTATGTGGTTGAATTTATCCACCTTGTGTGGCTTTGGAGTTTGTTGTGCTTGAGCACATGACGCTTTCAGTCCATGTTACTTCTCCTGCTTAGTTGGTTTTTTCCACGAGGCTCACTCGTCTTAGGCTCCAGACTTTCTGGAGCCTAAGACGAGTGAGGGCCTGGAGGTAGTCATTCTGATAAGTGTATGTTGCTACTGATCAGGCACTTTCCTTGTACTTCTTAATATTACAAGACCAGAAAAGATTCCACTTTGCATTCCAATTGTGCATAAACTTATTTACTTTAAAAAAATCTCATCTCTTATTGTATGCTCTCAAATAGAATTCCGGAGGAACCAGCCGCTTTCTGGGAGACCAGAGGAATGTGTATAGCGTCAAGATACTATGCCATTTCTGCGGATAAAAGGAGCCAGTCCTAATTATTACATCAGACCTGAGGGAAAGGACTGATTTGCAAAGAAAAGTTCGGTATGGGATGTGAGCTGGATGCTTAAAAAAAGAAAAAAAAAATGCATGTGGACAGGTAGGCGCTTGGAGACATCTGTTACTCCCAGAGCTGCAGGAAGGGTTTTAGAGACACAGGTAAAGGATGCAAAGACAGACTTGGGGGGAAAAGTAGCTTCCACACGGATAGGGGACCTGAAACAGCAGGTCTCACCGACAGCTGCTCTCCCAAGGGGCACGGTTAGCACAAAAGGTGGTGAGACGTAACTTGTACGTGGACCTTCTGCCAGGTAAACTTCCCCTCCCGCCTTTCCACTCTTCCCTCATCCTTTTTTCTGAGCCCTTCTTAATTATGTATTTTCTCTGTTCAGACCCAGGCTCAGGGCAGCCAGGATAAGGACCAAGAGCAGAGCAGATGCAGCTCTCGGCCCAAAGGCCGGGTGAGGAGCACCCCACACAGGCCCAGGTGAGGAGTCCCCCCCCCCAGTGTGGGGGACATGTCACAGCCACTCTCCAAGAAGGTGCCTGGTTCTGGGGAGGCCCTCTGGGATTCTCGGGCAGTGCCTAAGACCGTTCTTTATGCTTCTGAAAAACTTACTGCAAACTCTTGTAAAATCCAGAATAAAATGCTTGGAAGTGATTTATTCACAAGAGCTCCCACTCGCTGGCCTAAAGATCAACAGCAGAAAGACACTGAACACAAATCGCAGGATTTAAACTGGAGACAAACAAATGGAGAAGGTGTGCTCCATGGCATGTCTTCACTCTCCAGCAGCAGGTACTCAGTGGCTGGAATTACCAAAAGGTTATAAGAATTATAGCTTGATCTTTCTTAATCTTTATGATCCTCTTTAAAATGAATTAGAAAAGAGTAGATTGTCATTCCTTTTTTTTTTTTTTTAAACAAAGAATGTGTAATAATTTGTTTTGTTTAAACCTAATCTTGCCTACTACCTGAGACCTCACTCACTGAACAGACCTGGTTCAAAGGAAAGCTTGGTCTAAACTGATTATAGAATTGGTCCTCTCAGGTCATGTGCAGTCTCTCGTGGACAAGAACACTGGGTCTTTGAGCTAACTTCCCGTCTCCTGCTCTTCCCCTCAAGAGTTTTTAGAGTAGGGGGAGAAGTGTGTCTTCTGCAGGTGGATAAAGGTGAGGGGTCTTTGGATCCATGCAGTGACCTTTGTCTTCTGATCTCTCAATGACATGCCTTGCTGCCTGGTTTCTGGATGTCCCCTTGGCCTTCAGAGTTGAAATTTTGAGCTTCAGGCACTCAGGGTCTGTTACTGGGGCATTGCTCCCTATCTACCGTGACTGACACTACTCGGATGTCTCTGACATCTGACTGCCTTTTGTTACCCATTCGGTTATTGACGGACATTTGTGTTGCTTACATGTTTTAGCTATTGTTGAATAATGCTGCTACGAACATGGGTGTACAAATATCTCTTCAAGACACTGCTTTCAGTTCTTTTGGGTTTATACCCAGAGAGGAATTGCTGGGTCATATGAAAATTCTGTTTTTAATTTTTAGGGGGAACCACGATACTGTTTTCCACAGTGGCTGCACCATTTTACATTCCCACCAACAGTGCACAAGAGTTCTGATTTCTCCACATCCTTACCAACACTTATTTTCTGTTTTGTTTTGTTTTGATAGTAGCCATTCTAATAGATGTAAGGTTGTATCTCATAGGTTTGATTTGCATTTCCCCAATAACTAGTGATGCTGAACATCTTTTCATGTGATTATTGACAGTCTGTAGCTCTTCATTGGAGATATGTCTGTTCAAGTCCTTTGCCCACTTTTGAATTGTTTGTTTTGAGTTTTAGGAGTTCTCTGTGTATTCTGGATATAAATCCCTTATCAGATACATGGTTTGCAGATATAGTCTCACATTCTGTGGGTTGCCTTCTGTAGATAGTGTCTTTCGATGCACAAAATATAAAAATTTTCATGAAGCCAAATTTTTCTACTTGTTTTTTTGGTTGCCTGTGCCTTTGGTGTCATATTTAAGAAGTCATTGTCAAATATAATATGGGAAGTTTTGGCCCTATGTTTTCTTCTAAGAGTTTTATAGAGTTAGGGCTTATGAGGTCTTTGATCCATTTTGAGGTATTTTTTGTATATGGTGTTGGCAAGGCTCCAACTTCATTCTTTTGCATGTGGATATCATTTTCTAGCACCATTTGTTGAAAAACCTGTCCTATCTGCATTGAATGCTCTTGACACCGTCGTCAAAAACTATTTGAAACTATATGCTAAGGTTTATTACCAGGCTCTCTATGTGATTCCTATGTCAGTATTATGTCAATACCATGTCATTTTGATTACTGTAGCTTTGTAGTAGGTTTTAAAATCAGGAAGTGCAAATCCTTCCACTTTAATCTTCTTTTTCAAGGTTGTTTTGGATATTTGAGGTCCTTTAAGATTTCATATGAATTTTAGGATGGGGTTTTCTTTTTGTGCAAAAACATCTTTGGAATTTGGATAGGTATTACTTTGGATCTGTAGATCACTTTGGGTATAATGAAAACTATAAAGCATTGCTGAAAGAAATTGAAGAAGATATAAGTAAGAGAAAATGCATCCTATGTTCATAGATTTGAAGACAGTATTGCTACTTTGTTGATGCTCTTGTTGTTAGTAAACTAGGAACAGAGGATAATTTCTTCAACTTGATAAAGAACATCTACAAAAAACCTACAGCTGAAATCATACTTCATGGTGAGAAACTCAAAGCTTCCCCACTAAGATTAGGCACAATGCAGAGACATTCCCCTCTCACCACTCCTTTTCTACATTGTACTGGAAGTACTTGCTAATGCAACAACGCAAGAAAAGGTAATAAAAGATACATAGATTAGGAAGGAAGACATAAAACTGCTTTGTTTATAGATGACATGATTGTCTATGGAGAAAATCCGAAAGAATCAATGAAACAACTCCTGGGCCTAATAAGTGACTACAGCAGGGTTGCAGGATACAAGGTTAACGTACAAAAGCCAATCATTTGGGCTTCCCTGGTGGTGCAGTGGTTGAGAGTCCACCTGCCAAGGCAGGGGACGTGGGTTCGTGCCCCGGTCCAGGAAGATCCCACATGCCACAGAGTGGCTGGGCCCGTGAGCCATGGACGCTGAGCCTGCGTGTCCGGAGCCTGTGCTCCGCAACGGGAGAGGCCACAACAGTGAGAGGCCTGCATACCTCAAAAAAAAAAAAAGCCAATCATTTTCCTATATACCAGTAATGAGCAAGTGGAATTTGAAATTAAAAGCACAGTGCCATTTACTTTAGCACTCCCAAAATGAAATACTCAGGTATAAATGTAAAATACATATAAAAACTACATGAGAACTACACAACTCTGACGAACAAAATCAAAGAATAAATGGAGAGATATTCCTTATTCATGGGTAGGAAGACTTAATATTATCAAGATGTCAATTCCTCCTACCTTGACTCAATGCAATCCCAATAAGATCCCAGCAAATTATTTTGTAGATATTGACAAACTGATTCTAAAATTTATATGGAGAGTCATAAGACCCAGAATAGCCAACACAGTATTGAAGGAGAAGAGCAAATTTGGAGGACTTATGCACCTTGACTTTAAGACTTACTATAAACCCTTGGTAATCAAGACAGTGTGGTATTGGAAAAAGAATAGATAATAGATCAGTGGGACAGAGTAGAGAGGCAAGAAATAGGTCCTCATAAATATAGCCAACTGATCTTTTACAAAGGAACAAAAGCAATACAATGGAGCAAAGATAGTATCTTCAACAAATGGTGCTGAAATGACTAGACATCCACATGCAAGAATATGAATCTAGACACAGACCTTAACACCCTTCACTAAAATTAACTCAAAATGATCTTATACCAAAGTGTAAAACACAAAACTGTAAAACTCCTAAAAGATAACATAGGGGAAAACATAGATGATCTTCAGTATGGTGATGCCTTTTTAGATATAACATTAAAGGCATGGTCCATGAAAAAAATTGATAAACTGGACTTCATTAAAATTAAAAACTTCTCTGTGAAAGACAGTGTTAAGAGAATGAAATGACAAGCCACAGACTGGGAGAAAATATTTGCAAAAGACACATCTGATAAAGGACTCTTATCTAAAATATACAAAGAATTATTAAAAATCAACAATAAGAAAATGGACAAGCCAAATAGAAAGAGGGCCAATGGCCTGATTAGATATGCCACCAAAGAAGATATACAGATGGCAATTAAGCATATGAAAAGATGTTCCACATCATATTTCATCGGGAAAATGAAAATTAAAACAGCAATGAGATAACACTACACAACTTACTTAGAATGATCAAAAACCAAAGCACTGATAACACCAAATGCCAGCGAGGATGGGAAGCAACAAAAACTCTCATATGTTGCTGGTGGGAATGCAAAATGATGCAACCTTTGGGAGACAATTTGGTAGTTTCTTACGAAGTGAAACGTACTCTTACCATACAATCCAACAATCACATTCCTTGGTGTTTACCCAAAGGAAAACTTATGTCCATACAGAAACCTCCACACAGATGTTTATAGCAGCTTGCTTCATAGTTGCCTTCAGTAGGTGAGTGGATAAATAAACTGAAGTATATCCAGACAGTGGAATATTCAGTGCTAAAGAAATAAGCTCTCAGATAATGAGAAAACATGGAAGAACCTTAAATGATAAATTACAAAGTGAAAGAAGCCAATCGGAAAAAGCTAAATACTGTATGATTCCACCAATATGACATTCAGGAAAAGACAAATCTATGGAGACAATTGAAAGATTAGTGGTTACCAGGGATGGTGGTGGAGAGAGATGACTGACTAGACAGAGCACAGAGGATTTTTAGGATAATGAAAACATTCTATATGATACTGTGATGGATATATGTCATTACACATTTGTGCAAACCCTTAGAATGTACAACACCAAGAGTGAACTCTGATGTCAACTACGAACTTTAGGTGATTAATGTGTTCATGTAGGCTCATCCTTGGGAAAAAATTTTAAAAACTTCTGGTGAGTGATGTCTATAATGGGTGAGGCTGTGTATGTGTGGTGGAAGGGCACATATGGGAAATCTTGGTCCCTGCTTCTCAATTTTGTTGTAAAACTAAAACTGTTCTAAACATATTTTTAAATGCAAAAAAAACATTTTTTAAGATAGTTGGTTCAGTGGAATAAAAGTTCTTTGGCTAAAAGAATAAAGAAAAAAAGAGCTATGTGGTGAATATACAGGAACTCTTATGAAGTTATATTCCATAAATAATAGAATTCGGACCACAGTCTATAGTCAGATGTTATACTATTATCATAATTGCTATTTAATAATTATTTTTGAACCACCAAAAAGAGCTGAACAAAAGATAATTTTAAAAAATTCTACATTGTAGAAGACTCGCACCTTTGCTCTCTCTCAATCAGCTCTCCTTGTTAAATTATAAATGTATTCTTCTTTTTTAAAATTTATTTTTATTGAGATATAATTGGCATATAACATGGTATAAGTTTAAGGTGTGCAACATGTTGATTTAGTACATCTATATATTGCAATATGAGTACTATTGTAGTGTTAGCTAACACCTCCATCATATCACATAATTGTGGTGGAAATTAAGACCTAGTCTCTTAGCAAAAGTTTATAATATAGTATTGTTGTCTGTAATCACTATGTTGCGTACTAGTTTTCCAGAACTTATTTGCCTATTGGTTGCAAGTTTCTTCCCAGTTCCCCCACCCCTCAGTCCCTGGCGACCACCATTCTACTGCCTGTTTTTATGAGTTTGGCTCTTTTAGATTCCACATTTAAGTGAGATCATGCAGTATTTGTCTTTCTCTGTCTGACTTATCTCACTTAGCATAGTGACCGCAAGGTCCATCCATGTTGTCACAAACGTCAGCATTTCCTTCTTTCTCATGGCTAAATAATATTGCATTGTATATAAGTACCACAACTTCTTTATCCATCCATCCATCCACTGACAGACACCTAGGTAGTTTCCATATCTTGGCTGTTGTGAATACTGCAGTAAACATGGGAATGCATATATCTCTTTGATATCCTGTTTTCACTTCCTTTGGCTATATACCAGGAGTGGAATTGCTGGATCAGATGGTAGTTCTATTTTTAATTTTGGGGGAACCTCCCTACTGTTTTCCATAGTAGCTAAACCAATTTACATTTCCAACAAGAGTACATAAGTGTTCCCTTTCTCCACATCCTGGTCAACACTTATTTTCTTGTGTCTTTTTGATGACGGCCATTCTAACGGTGTGAGGTGACATTTCATTGTGGGTTTGATTTGCATTTCCTGGTGACTGATGATGTTGAGCATGTTTTCATGTACCTGTTAGCCAGCCACCTGCACGTCTTTGAAAAAAATTTTTATTTGGTTCCTCTGCTCATTTTTAAATCAGATTGTTTGCTTTTATGTTATTGAGTTGTATGAGTTGTTTATATTTTGGATATTAAATCCTTATCCAATATGTGTTTTGCAAATATTTTTCCCTATTTCATAGTTTGCCTTTTCATTTTTTATTGGCTCTTTTGCTGTGCAGAAGCTTTTTAGTTTGATGTAGTCCCACTTGTTGAATTTTGCTTTTGTTGCTTGTGCATTTGGTGTCGTATCTAGAAAATCATTGCCAAGATTAATGTTAAGGAGTTTCTTGCCTATGTTTTCGTCTAGGAGTTTTATCATCAGGTCTCATGCTTACGTCTTTAATCCACTTCAAGTTAATTTATGTAAGTGGTGTAAGATAGGGGTCCAATTTCATTACTCTTTGTGTGGTTATTCAAGCTTTCCCAGCTCCATTTGTGGAAGAGACTGTCCTTTTCCCATTGAGTGTTCTTGGCTCTCTAGTCAAATATTGGTTGACCGTAAATTGGTTGACCGTAAATTACAAACTTACTCTAACTTTGTAATATAGATTGAAATCAGGAAGTGTGATACCTCTGTCTTTGTTATTCTTTCTTACGATTGATTTGGCTATTAAGGGTCTTTGTGGTTCCAGACAAATTTTAGAATTGTTTTTTTTCTTTTTCTTTCTTTTTTCTTGTTGAATGAAAGATTCTTTAAATTCTATAATGCTTTACACTTTTCAAAAGTTTTATACACATGATTTCATGTATTCCATAATAACCCTTTTTTCCCCCTTCGCTCTCCCTACTGGTAACCACCAGTTTGTTCTCTATATCTGTGAGTCTGCTTCAGTGTTGACTGTTGATTCAATCTCCTTACTCGTTACTAGTCTGTTCAGATTCTCTGTTTATTCCTAATTCAGTCTTGACAGGTTGTATGTTTCTAGGAATTTATCCACTTCTGAGTTATCTAATTTACTGGTGTATAATTGTTTATGATAGTTTCATGATCCTTTGTATTTCTGTAGTACCAGTTGTAACCGCTTCCCTTTCATTTTTGATTTTATTTATTTATGTATTCATTCTGTTTTTCTTGTTAGTCTCAATAAAGATTTGTAGATTTTGTTTATCTTTTCAAAAAAACAGCTCTGAGTTTCATTGATTTTTTTTTCTATTGTTTTTCTTGTCTCTATTTCATTTATTACAGCTCTGATCTTTATTTCCTTTCACTAAATTTGGGGTTCATTTTTCCTTCTTTTTCTAGTTCCTTGAGGTGTAAAGTTATGTTGTTTATTTGAGATCTTCCCATTTTCTTAATATATGCATTTCTTGGTATAAAATTCCCTCTCAGAACTGCATTTGCAGCATCCCATAGGTTTTGGTATGTTTCGTTTCCATTTTCATTTGTTTTGCTGTATTTTCTCATTTCTCTTTTGATTTCTTCTTTGACCCATTGGTGATTCTGGAGTGTGTTAATTTCCACATATTTGTAGATTTTTCATCATTCCTCTGTTATTGATATCTAGTTTCATATTATTGTGGTTAGAAAAGATACTTGCTATGATTTCAATCTTTTAAATTTGCTGAGACATTTTTTGTGTCATATCATATGATCTATCCTGGAGAATGTTCTGTATGCACTTGAGAAGAATGTGTATTCTCCTTCTGTTGGATGGAATGTCTAAAAATGCCCATTAGTTCAGTTTAGTCTAATGTATGGTTCAAACTCAACATTTCCTGGTATTTTCTGTCCAGATGATCTAACAATTGCTGAATGTGGGGTATTGGATCCCCCAACTCTTGTATTTTTCTCCATTTTCTCCCTTCAGTTCTGTTACTATTGCTTAATATATTTAGGTGCTGTGATGTTGGATGCATGTATATTTTATACTTTATAGTTGTTTTTATCTTCCTGATGAATTGACCCCTTTATCATTAAATATTGACTTTCTTATTACTGTTTTTGGCTTAAAGTCTACTTTGTCTGATATAAGTATAGCTATCCCTGCTCTTTTTTTTGCTTCCACTTGCATGCAGTATCTTTTTCTGTCCCTTCACTTTGAGCTTATGTGTCTTTAAACCTGAAGCGGGTCTTTTGTGGGCAGCATATTGTTGGGTCTTGTGTGGCTTCTTTTTTTTTTTTTTTCAATCCATCTATAGCCACTCTAGCTTTTGATTGGTGAGTTCAACCCATTTACATTTAGCGTCAAGGACTTACTAATGTCATCCTACTAATTATTTTCTGGTTGTTTTGCATTTCCAATGTTTCCTTTCCCTCTGTTTCTGCCCACCTTCGTAAATTTGTGGTTTTTTTGTGGTGGTGCTCTCTGTTTCCCCCTTTTTAATCTACTCCAGATTTTTGCTTTGTGATTCCCGTGAGGCTTACATAAGAACTCTCATAGATAAAACAGTCCATTTTAAGTTGATAGCAACTTAACTTTGATCAGCTATAAAATCTTCACTTATTGACTCCTTTTAAAATTTTGTATGTCATTATTTAACTCTTTTATATTGTGTATGCAGTAACAAGTTGTAGTATCTATAATTATTTTAATACCTTTCCTTTGATCTTTACACTACAGTTAAATGATTAACATACCATCCTATTACAGAATTAGAGTTTTCTAAGTCTGACTATGTATTTGCCTTAACCCGTATGTTGTCTATTTTCTTATGTTTTCATGTCACTGATTAGCATCTTTTCATTTCAGCTGGAGGAACTCCTTTCAGCATTTCTTGAAATGCAGATCTAGGATGATGAACTCCCTCTGCTTTTGTTTGTCTACAAAGATCTTTATTTTTCCTTCATATCTGAGGGGTAACTTGGCCTGAGAGAGCATTTTTGGCTGGCAGCGTTGTTTTTTTTCCCAAAAACTCTGAATATGTTATTCCACTCTCTCCTGACCATTAAGGTTTCTGCTGAGAAATCTGCTGATAGCCTAATGAGGATTCCTTTGTAGATTATAGTCTTTTTTTTCCTTTGGCTGCTTTTAGAATTCTTTATCTTTGATTTTTGATAGTTTTGTTATAATGTGTCTTGAAGAAGGTCTTTTTTGCGCTGAGAAAATAGGGTGATCTATTAACTTTGTGAATTTAGACTTCCAGTTCATTCCCTCCCCAGGTTTGGGAAGTTCTCAACTATTATTTCTTTAAATAAACTTTCTGCCCCCTTCTCCCTCTCCTCCTTCTGAAACCCCGGTTATTCTATTTGTTCTTTTGATGGAATCCTATAGGTCATGTAGGTTTTCTTCACTCTTTTTCATTCTTTCTCTTTTTCTTTGTTCTGCTGTGACTGAATTGTTTCAAATTCCCATCCCCTAACACACTTACTCTGTCTCCCCTTTGCTGGACCCCACTGCACATGCTCTCTGCTGCATTGTTCATTTCATTCATTGAGTTTTTCGGCTCCAGAATTTCTCCTCGGTTCTTTTTTATAATTTCTATTTCTTTGGCAAATATCATTTTGAACCAGTATTTTTCTTTTCATGATTTCATTGAATTGTCGTTCTGAACTTTCTTATAGCTTGTTGAGTTTCTTCAAAACAGCTATTTTGAATTCTTTATCAACTAGATCACAAAATTCCATGACATTAAGCTTGGTTATTGGAGAATTATTATCTTTCAGTGATGACATGGTTCCTTGATTTTTCATGTTCCTTGTAGTTTTGTGTTGCTGCTGTTGCATTTGAAGTAGCAGACACCTCCTCAAATCTTTGCTAGTTGTCTTCAAATGGGGCATTCTGTTTGTTGGTATTGTCATTAATTCTGCCTTTTTCTGGATACCCTTGTTTCACTCTGCTTGTTCCCTTTTGTGGCAAACTCTTAAAGCTTTTGTACCTTTTTTTGTTCTTACAACCCTCCAGACTGGCCACTGGCTTCTTTGTTTTCGAGAAGGTGATGCTACAGCCCAAGTTTCTGGCTTCTCCTTTGCCCACAGACGCTGGCCAGTTCTCTGATCACACGCTCTGTCTACTGGAGCTTGCTTTTGCTGCTGCACTCAGGAGCCATGCACAAGATGCTGGCTGCAGAGTGGGGGAGAGTGTGAGCTTAGCTCTTAGGGCACTGGGGATGCCCATGGACCTGGTAAGGGGATCCCCAGGAGTGGCACTCCCAGAGGCTCATGGGTGAACTTCTTGCTGAGTTCAGTTAGCAGGAACTGCATCCCTTTAAAGACCTTCGATATTTTTATCTGCTTCTTTCCTGATCTCCTCCCTCTTGGCAGTCATGGAAGTCCTGCGTCAGTACTCTGGGTGCTGCTGGAGAGAAACAGGTTCTCCAGCTGCTTCCCACACCACTGGCTAGCTAGGTACTCACTCATTGCTCTCCTTGTCTCTTGTGAAAGAGGTCACCACTATCAGATAGATCCTCTGTATGCAGTGATTCCTTGGGGGGTGGGGAGGGGGTGGGGTGCAGTGCTGAGAAAGTTCTTCTAGACCCACTGCATCCAAACTTTCTCCCTCTCCAATGACATGCTGGAATCTCCCCTAGGAAAGGCTGGATTTCTGCAACTTCTCTATCTTCTGTGGGTGTCTGCCCAGGTCAACACTCTTCAGGTTTTTTCCCACTGCAGCCAGAAGGGTCAGGCAAGTTTATTGCCCCATGGGCTCCACAGCCCATATCAAGGTCTAACCCTAACCCTATTACCAGATGCAGAGGTGGGCAAGACCCCTTACAGGTCCCCTGGCATATGGTGCTGGTTCCTGCAGCAACCACAGAGGTCCTTGTGTTCATGAAAGATGCCCTAATTCTTTGTTGAAAAAGGACAAAAGGAGGAACACCCTGCACCACCGTGATGCTGATATCACTTGTTTATGCCTCTTCTTGTCCTAAACATAATTTCCCTCCCATTCACGAGCAGTTTTCAAGAGTAGGCTCCTCTCATCTTCACTTTATCATCTGTCGTTTTGAACCATCTCGTCTTCCACAGTCACTGTGAGGTTACCCTCTAGTTATTCTCTCGTGGCATCACCCTCATTCCTGCTTCCTGTCTGATGGCTTCCTTAACCATGTCAAATCTCTCTCATTGCTTGAAAAGAATTACTCTCCTGTAACCTTTAACCCTGCAGACCGCTCTAGCCAAGAATTTTGTTTCTTCTGTAACTTTTCTTCCTGGTTTTAAAAGTTATGTTCATAGTAAAAATATGAAGGAAAAAAATGAAGCATCCGAAATCAATGTTGGATCCTCTGGAATGCCTTTCTTCTCCAGCTAACTCCTGCTCACCTTTCAAGTTCGAGCTTCCGTACAGGTTTTTTTAAGCCTTCCCTAATTCTTTCTCCTCCTGTTGTGCTTTCTCTGTATCCTATAGTCCCATATTTTTTCTTCATTGCACCCAACTCGCGGTTGTAATTAAAGTTGTACTTATTTGATTGATGCCCTTACTAGAATATAAGCTACATAGAGACAGGAAATGTGTCTGTTCTGCTCATTATCATACACTTAGCATCTAACACAAATGCTGTAGGGGCTCAAGTATTTATTAAATGAATAATATTTCCTTAGCAGTCTATACCTCCAGTTATACTCTTTCCTGTTCCTGGAGGTAGGGATTATTTATCACTGCACGACTTTATTAAGCCACAGACTGTCTTCATGGGGCTGTAGAATAGGAGGTATGATGTCAGGAACCTGGTTCCTGACTTTGAGCAGCTCTGGGTCTCGGCTTTCTCTCCAGTATGAGGTTAAGGAGTTGGAGTAGATAAAGGTTTTCAAACTGCCCTGTAGAGCCATAGGGATCCTTAGGTAACTTTCCAGGGCTGCCTACTTGCAATGTCAGTTTAGAGGTTGTTGGAAGATTTTTAAGCTCTCAAATCTCAGACTCTGAAAGACTAAGCCTACCCTCAGAGAGGTCAAATTCTGTTGAAAACTGATTAATTTTTTTCTTGTCTAGGTTTCAAGGAGGACCTCTACTAAACATTTGCTAAATGCATATTGACTACAGGTCAGGTGCTGATGGGGGCCCTTACTTGGTAAGACAAAGCTCTTGTTTTTAGGTTGCTCTGTCCAACATGGGTAGTCATCAGCCACACATGAATAAACTGTGGCTAGTCCGAATGGAGATGTGCTGAAAGCATGCAACACACACTGGGTTTTGAAGACTTAGTATAAGACAAGAATATAAAATGTCTCATTGTTATATTAATTAAATATTGAAATATTTTGGATATACTAGGTTAAGTAGGATATATTATTAAAATTAACCTGTTCCTTCTTAATACGGTTAAATATTTAATATGGTTATTTAATGGTTTAATATTTAGTATGGTTACTAGAAAATTTTAAATTTCTTAGGTACCTCACGTTACATAATTTCACTTGACAGCATTGTTTTATAGTTTATAATTTAGTGTGGTAGTAGTGGTTACACTTCTGAGCACTTACATATCCTTTAAGATCTAGCCTCTCAGGTGTAATCCCTGGCCAGTACAAGCAGTTATCACTTGGAAGCTTATGAGAAAGGGCAGAGTCACCAGCTCCACCCACCCCAGACCATCTAAGTCAGAGTCTGCATTTTAACTAGAGCCCCAGGCGATTTGTGTGCACATGAACATTTGAGAGGCTCTGATCTAGATCACAGTAACAGGACTCTTGCTACCTCTCCTATTTTTGCTTCTCTAATCTCACTGGATCCGGGATTCTTAACATGAGGGACCTGGATCCTTATGGGGGTGGGAAGTCTACAGATGGGCCCTAGGACTCTGTAAAATACTGAAACTTTATGTATATTGTTCATGAAAGGGTCTGTTTTTATTTTCATCATCAGTAAAGCAGTGGTTATGAAAGGATGCCCTCGTCAGCAACACTTGGGAACTTGTCTGCAATGAAAATGCTGGGGGTGGGGACCAGCAGTGTTTGAACAAGCCCTCTTGTGATCCTGATGTCAAAAGTTTAAGAACCACTGAATTGGCGAGGAAGGCAAAGAAGAGGGTCGAGCCACTTACTACATGACAGTCTGGTCAGGAGGGTGACGCTGGCTTGAACTGAGGTTGGCATCATGTGAATTGGTTGGAGGAGTGCAGTGATGCAAGGTGAGATGATGGATGGGATTCTAGATGCATTGAAATTGATATTGACTAATTTCAAATGGTCACTGAATAATTTTCTATCTACCTTTATGTTCAGCCTAGCATAAGTTTACCCAGAAAAGGGGCTTTGTAGTCAAACAAACCTGAACTTGACAACTTGTAAAAGTAAGTTCAACTTAAACAAATGTTTAAGTAAATTATTCTTAACACACTGATTTTATATAAACAGTCACCAGTGGATAGCCCACAGTATATGATTACCATGTGATACAGTTGTGTTTGTTTTGGTTTAGGGGAATGGACTAAATCAACAATTAAAGGCAGTTTTTTTTAAATACATTTATTAACCAATGTTAACACATTAAATGAACCTATATATTGCTAGTCAGAGCAGCTTACAAAATGCCAGAATGCATCATAGAACTGGACAGCCACAATGAATAATTACAATGTGCATAGTGGCTAAGCTCAACACCTTGATATAGCTTTATGATTGCAGAAAATTTTTAATAATGATTCCTAAAACAATCAATTGTAATTTTACCTAAAACTTTTACAAAACCAGGCCACAATCTCTTTTTTTAATTTTGTTTTTTTTTTTTTTAACACACAGTTTTCACGCTGTAGTAACTTGGAAATGTGCAACCGTGTCAACGGAGACAAAAAAGCCAAAGTAACACGAATCTTACTTTCATGCAGCTATCGGTAAATAGTACACACTCTGGAATGATTTTACACCAAAAATAGTTCCACAATAACTTGCTCTCATAGGGGTGGATCGAAGTTCTAAAACTTGAAAATCAATCAGAGAAGGTTAAGTGTTCATGGTTACGTCGTCTCGCTCAGACCACGGCACCGTGGCAACACTGACAAATCACACAGCAACAAGGAGGGACCGAGAGTGCCGAGTCCCTGCGTAATCCAGGTACGGTGCTGAAATGGGGCTACTGGGCAGGTCCTACAAGCCATTGGGCGCCACTGGGCAGTAGCTTGTCGATTAACTTGTGTCACCACCATCTGTAACAGCATCAGGACTGGATGGATGATTATTTCACAGAAGGCTCTTTAGAGTGACCCTGACAAACCTGGAGAAAACTTTTTAAAAGGTTTTTCTCCTGATTCTCTCACTTACATGGTGTGTAATTGCTTTAATAAATATCAAAGGTCTAAATAAATATTTACAAATTATTTCTCTAACCTTAAAAATAAATGATAAATGGGAATTTATTTTGACTTGGTCTAAGATCAGTCTTTGAAAAAACATAAATTGTGAGGTTTTTTTTTTTTTTTGTAAAAAGTAATTTAAGTTTTCCTGGCTGTATTTTATATGTCTATGTATAAAAAAAAATCATTATTCAACTATCGATCCATTCCTATTGGTAATGCTTCTTAATCCAGACATTCCGCAAAATACAGACTTTTTACAAATCACGGCATCTTTAATACAAGAAAATTAACATGCATTATTCTTCATTCTGTGTACAGTGGTGGAGTTCATTAGTAGGCAATGACCCACTACTACAAACATAACGGCTTCTGTGAAACTTAAGTGCTTTCTTTCCTTTCAGAATTAACTTACAATGTAAGAGGTGACACCAGATAATAGGCAATCAATCATTCAGATGATATCTGGGGAGGGAAGGGAAGCATTAGAGAAATTTGTATGCCTCATCTATAATTTCGTGTATGGATAAAGGTAGTTTTTGGCTTTTTATTTTATTTTTGTTTATTTTGTTACAAGCACTCATGTTAGGACAAAGATGAAATGTGCAAACTTTAAAATTTAAATATTCATTTTCTCTAAGATCCAGCTCAGTAAAAGATTACCCCAGTTCCCTGCAATTTTAAACTACAAGATCAAAGCTAATAATTTGTTATAAAAGTTATATATTGAAAAGAAATAATGAAAAACACAATTGGGAAATATTTAAGAAAAAATATGCAGGACTAGCACCTGCTGTGTCAACCCTGTTCCCTAAATTCAATCAATCATATACCCACTGGCATAACCAATAGATAATGCCTTTAAACAGTAAATTAAGCTGAACAAAACCAGCTCAACAAGGTTAAGAAATAAATTTCACATCAAGGTAGTATGCTTTATTTCTGAAACAGTTCTGTAGTTCTTACATTCAGATCTATTTTAAATGTTTCTTTGTTAAACTCATTCACCTGCTGTTTTTTTAAAGATCTGTTGTTTAAAGGTTAAAATCTCTGTAAAACCTAAAAATGTTTTAAAATTTGCTGAAAATGCAACAAACTCTCAATTAAAATTTATTTAAAATAATACCCTCCACTGATGTTACTTTTACCCCCTGAAAAACTCCAGAGGAGCATTAACAAAAGATTTAACTACTGTGCAAAATTTCTTCACGAAAAGTGTTTAAAGGCTGGTGCAAAATGGGAAGCAAATTCTAAACAATTTTGGCTTCTTGGAAACAAAAACCGCTGTGTCTGAGAAGAATAATCGTCAGTGATTCTCCAGAAAGAACCAGCCTTCATCTTTTCCGGCGACAGGTGCGCTTGTGTTCCGCATGCCAGTGCTCCTGCTGACACTTGATTGAGCAGTAGGATGTGTTCCAGCAGCAGTGGTACATGGCCTCCTCCTCACAGTTGTAGCACTGCAGGCAAGAAACCATAACCAGCAGTTAAACGTGGGATGAAATGCATAGGAAGCTGGGTACAGTGATTGACAGACTTTTGAAACTGTGCTTTTAAAGCTCTTTCTGGCTCAAGCTTAAACTAGTATCACCAAGAACATGTTTTCTGTCCTGAGCAGGATGGCAGGAAACAATGGGATGGACGACTGAGGCTCAGCACGCAGTCCTTTGTCAGCAAACTCAAGCTTACTCGGGCACAGCATCAACTTTTTCATCTCCACTAGGTCATTCCCGTCAGCACACAAGCGTAAGTAATTTCTATTTTCTTAAAAAGGCCCTGAGATTCTGGAAAGATGACAGAGCAGAAGCACCAGGATCCACCTTCCCACCTGGACAACAGCTGTACTGTAGAATCTGTCTGAAGTAACTATTTTGGAACTCTGAAGTCTACTGAAGGCTTGAACAGTAAGTTATGGTTAATTTTGGTCAATTTCAGCTCTTAGCACAGTAACAGCTACCTCTTCCCTATTCTCCACCCAAGCAGCTGTGAATGGAGCACCTTGTGGGAGCCAGGGTGGGCAAAAAAGATGCGCTTCTGGTCACAGAAATGGGCAGCCATTGCTGTTCCACCCCCTGCCCCCGCTGTCACAACTCCTCCAGCTGAAGTGACTTTCAGAAGAGTTAAAGGGCCACTGCCCTTTTATTCCCCCTTTTGCAAGCCAGACATTCAAAATCAACTGCATATACAGGAGAAATTAGAAAGTGAATGTGCATACCCAAGGAGAGGCTCAGAAAAGACCTAAGAAGACATTTAGTTTACACCTCAATCTGATCTTTGGCACAGAAAGAGACAGCCTACAACCATCAAAGAAACAAAAACAGCAAACTATGAGAAGGAGGAGAAAATGAGTTCCAGTTACCATATTACTAGATTCAAATGTCTAGTGTTCAACAAAAAACCACAAGGCATACAAAGAAGCAGGAAAGTATGACTATTCAAAGGAAAAAAAAGCCAAGTCAACAGAAACTGGCCATGAAAAAGACCTACTGGCAGATATATTAGACAAAGACTTTAACACAACTATTAAAGAAGGTCAAAGAACTAAAGGAAAATATGGAGAAAGTCAAGAAAATGATGTTTCCAGTTCATACATCAATAAAAAGATAGAAACCAAAAAGAAAACGTGGAGCTGAGAAGTCATTAACTGAAGTGAAAAACTGACTTCAGGGGCTTCCCTGGTGGCACAGTGTTTGTGAGTCCGCCTGCTGATGCAGGGGACGCGGGTTCGTGCCCCGGTCTGGGAAGATCCCACATGCCGCGGAGCGCCTGGGCCCGTGAACCATGGCCGCTGAGCCTGCGCGTCCGGAGCCTGCGCATCCGGAGCCTGTGCTCTGCAACAGGAGAGGCCACAACAGTGAGAAGCCCGCATACTGCAAAAAAAAAAGAAAAAGAAAAAGAAAAACTGACTTCAGGGATTCAAAGGCAGATTTGAGCAGAGAGAAGACAGGACAATGGAAATTAACAAGAGAGGTGAAAAGACTGGAGAGCAAACAGAGCCTAAAAAGACCTGTGGTACATCAGCCAATGGACCAAGATATGCATCATGGGCGTCCCAGAAGGAGGGGAGAGAGAAATGAGCAGAGAGAATACTGGGGAAGTTTTTAGCCAGTATTCCTTCAATCTGATGAAAGATATGAATATAAATATTCAGTAACTCCAAGTCAGATGAACTCAGAGAGCCACACTGAATATGTTGTAACCAAACTTCTGAAACTCCTGAGAGCAGCAAGAAAGAGGGGAGCTGTCGCACACAAAGGATCATCAATATGTTATCAGCAGATTTCTCATCAGAAATTCTGGAGGCCAAAAGACCTGATATAGTCAAAGTGCTAAAAGAAGGAAAAAACCTGTCAGTGGAGAATCCTAGATGCAGCAAAACTCTCCTTTGTACCTGCAAGAAGTACTCAGGGGGTCCTGCAGTTGAAATGAAAGGACACTAGACAGTGAACTGGAGCCACGTGGAGAAACAGAAGATCTCAACTGTGGTAAACACATGGGCAATTATAAGAGCCAGTACTATGGCTTACAATGGCTTGTAACTGTACTTTTTCTTTTCTACGATTTAAGAAACCAAGATTTAAAGAAAAAAAGTTATTAGTATAAAAGCTAGTATTACTGTAAATTAGTTTGTAACCCCAAATCTTTTTTCTACATAATTTAGGAGACTAATACATTTAAAAGAATTTTTTTTTTTTTTTTTTTGCAGTACACAGGCCTCTCACTGTTATGGCCTCTCCCGTTGCGGAGCACAGGCTCCGGACGCGCAGGCTCAGCGGCCATGGCTCACGGGCCCAGCCGCTCCGTGGCATGTGGGATCTTCCCGGACCGGGGCACGAACCCACGTCCCCTGCATCGGCAGGCGGACTCTCAACCACTGCGCCACCAGGGAAGCCCCTAAAAGAATTTTTAATTTATGTTTTTGGGCACACGACGTATGACGATGTGATCTTATAACATCAGCAATCGAAAAGCGTTGAGATGCAGCTGTAAAGGAACAGAGATTTTATATATATTATTAAACTAAAATTGCTATAAATTCAAATTAGAGTCTCATAACTTTAGGCTGTTAAATGTAATTCCCATGGTAACCACAAAGAAAAATGCTATAGCATATAAACAAAAGGAAAGGAACTTAAAAATTTCCCTACAAAAAATCAACTAAACACAAAAACAAGAATGCAGGAAATGAGGGACAAAAAAGTTATGGGGCTTTAAATTTACACAGATTAAACTCTCCAATCAAAAGACACAGATTGGCAGAATGGCTAAAAACACGTCTATAATATGCTGTCTATAAGAGACTCACTTAAGACCTAAAGACACAAATGGGCTGAAAGTGAAAGGATGGAAAAAGATATTCCATGCAAATTGGAGCCAAAAGAGAGCAAGGTAGCTATACTAATTTCACATAAAATCGACTTTAAATCAAAAAAAGTTTACAACAGACAAAGAAGGACACTATATATTAATAAAAGGTTCAATACAGCAAGAAGACATAATAATTATAAATATTTACACATGTAATGACCACTAAAACATAAGAAGCAAAAACAGACAGTTCTACAATAATAGAGACTTCAACATCCCACTCACACTAAGGGATAGAACCACCAGACATAGGTAAGGAAAGGGAGGGTATAACACAATAAACCAACTAGATCTAACAGATATACACAGAGCACTCTACCCAACAACAAGAGCACACATTCTTCAAGTGCCTGTGGGACACTTTACAAATTAAGTCTCAACATATTTTAAAAGGTAGATATCATACTAAGTACCTTTTTTGACCACAATGGGATAAAATAAAGCAAAAACAAAACTGGAAAATTCAAAGTTGTGGAAATTTAAAAAAACTTTTAAACAACCAATGGATCAAAGAAAAATTTAGGTTATGCAGTGAGGCAGTGCTCAGAGGGAAACTTATAGCTGTAATATCTACCTGAAGAAATATCTCAGATCAGTAGCCAAAAAGTCCACCTTAAGGAATTAGTAAAAAAGCAAGCTAAAGCAAAAGTTAGCAGGAGGAAGAAAAAAAAAAAATTAGCACAGAGGTCAACAAAATACAGAAGAGGAAAATAATAAAGAAAAATCAACAAAACCAAAAGTTGGTTCTTTGAAAAGATAAACAAAATTGATAAACCTTTAGCTAGATGGACCAAGAAGAAAAGAGAGGACTCAAGTTACTAAATGAAAAATAAAAGTGGGGACCTTACTACTGATTCTACAAAAATAAAAAGGATTGTAACAATGCACTATTAACAATTATACACAACAAACTGGATAACCTAGATGAGATGGACAAATTCCTACAAACCCAAAACCTACCAAGACTAAATCTTGAAAAAATCTGAATAGGCCCATAACTAATAAGCAGATTGACCTATTAATCAAAAATCTCCCAATAAATAAAGCCCTGGACCTGATGGCTTCTCTAGTAAATTCTACCAAACATTTAAAGAGCTGTCAAACCTTCTCATACTTTTCCCAAAGATGGAAGAGGAGGGAATGTTTCCTAACTCACTCTGTGAGTCCAGAATAACCCTGATGCCAAGCCAAAGACACTACAAGAAAAGAAAACTACAGATCCACATGCCTTATGACCACTGAGATAAAATCCTCAACAAAATACTAGCAAATGGAATTCGGCAGCATATTAAAAGAATTATACACCAATGATGTGATGCGATATATAAGAATCAATCAATGTAATATGCCACATCAACATAATGAAGGAAAAACCACATGGTCATCTCAGTCAGTGAAGAAAAAACATCTGACAAAATTCAGCATGCATTCATGATAAAAACACTCAACAAACAGGAACAGAAGGAAACTACCTACCTCCACATAATAAAAGCCACATATGAAAAACCCACAGCAAACATCATACTCAAAGATCAGGAACAACGCCAAGATGCCCACTTTCACCACTTCTATTCAATATAGTACTAGAAGTCCTAGCCAGAGCACTTAGGCAAACAAGAAATCAAAGGTATGCTAACCGTAAAGGAAGAAGTAAAATTATCTTTGCATACGATATGATCTTATATGTAGAAACCCTGAAGACTCCAGAACGAAGCTGCTAGAACTAAATGAGGAATTTGGCAAAGTAGCAGGATACAAAGTCGATACACTAAAATCAACTGCATTTCTATACACAATGAACAATCTCAAGAGCAAATTACGAAAACAATTCTATTTGAAACAGCCTAAAAAAACCAAAAGCTTATGAATTAACTTAACCAAGGAGATGAAAGACTTATACAATGAGAATTAAAAGAAATTAAAGACAACATAAATAAATGGAAACACATGCCACGTTCATGGATTAGAAGACTTAATATTGTTAAAATGTCACTACTACTGAAAGTGATCTGAAAATTCAATGCAATCCCTATCAAAATCCCAGTGGCATTTTTAGTAGAAATTGAAAAACCCACCCACATTTTCATATGGAACCTCAAGGGACCCCAAATAGCCAAAACAATCTTGAAAAAATAAAACAAATCTGGAGGAATTATACATCCTGATTTCAATACTTACTACAAATCTACATTAATCCAACCTGTGAAGTACTGGCATAAAGACACACATACAGACCAATGAACAGAATAGAGAGCACAGAAATAAACATATACATGGTCAGTTGTTTTTTGATGAGGGTGCCAAGACCGTTTACTGAGGAACAGATAGTCTTTTCAACGAAGGATGCTGGAAAATCTGGATATCCACGTACAAAACAATGAAGTTGGACCCTTACCTAACACCATATACAAAAATTAATTCAAAATGCGTCAAGGACATAATTCTAAGATCTTATTGTAAGAGCTAAGACAATAAATCTCTTAGAAGAAAACAAAGGACAAAAACTTCATGACACTGGATTTGGCAATGAATTTTTGGATATGACACCAAAGGCACAGTTAACAAAGAAAAAACTAGACAAATGGCACTTTATGAAAATTATCCATGGAATAAAAAAGCAACCCACAGAATGGGAGAAAATATTTGCAAATCATGTATCTGAAAAGGGATTAATATCCAGAATATATGGAGAACTCCTAAGACTCAACTCAAAAAATGGGCAAAGGACTTGAATAGACATTTATCAAATGGAATGCCAATAATCACATGAAAAGATGCTCAACATCACCAGTCATTAGGGAAATGCAAATCAAAACTACAGTGAAACACCACCTCACACCTATTTGTATGAGTACTATCAAAATAAAACAAGAGTTGGTGGGGATGTAGAGAAATTGGAACCCTGGTGCACTGTCATGTGGGAATGTAAAATGGTACAACTGCTGTGGAAAACAGCATGGTGGTTCCTCAAAAAATTTAAAACGTAATTACCATATAACCATGCAATTCCACTCTGGGTATACACCCAGAAGAACTGAAAGCAGGATCTCAAAGAGATATTTGTACACCCATGTTTATAGAAGCATTATTCACAATAGCTAAACCATGAAAGTAACCCAAGTGACCATCAGTGGGTAAATGGATAAGCAAAAACGTGGTATATACATGCACTGGAGTACTATTCAGCCTTAAAAGGGGAGAAACTTCTGCAATACACTGCAACATGGGTGAAACTCAGTGCCATTACGCTAAGTTAAATCAGCCAGTCCTAAAAAGACTGTGTGATCCACTTATAAGAGGTGCCAACAGTAGTCACAGTCACAGATACAATGTAGAATGGTAGTTACCAGGGGCTGGGGGAGGGGAGAACAGGGAGTGACTGTTTAACAGGTAAAGAGTTTCCATTTTACAGGGTGAAAGAAGTTATGGGAATAAGATGGCAGTGATGTTGCACAACATGAATGTATTTAATAGCACTGAACTGTAAACTTAAAAATGATTAAGATGGTAAATTTATTTTACCACAGTTTTTTAAAAAGGCTCTTCACCTCATATTTCTTTCCATCTACCACCCCCGTTTTTCTGCTCCCCTTCCCAAACATCTTGGAAGAATTACCTACTCTTGTTATTTCAGAGTATTCTCTTCCCCTCTTTTTTAAGCCCACTGCAGTCTTTCACCCGTGCCTTGCCACTGAATACGCTATTATCAATGTCACTTCTGGTCTAAAACCAGGGGTTAATTCTCAGCCTTCATCTTATGGGGCAACGTGTGGAGAAGTTTTGATTGTCATCACTCGGGGTGGGGATAGAGGCTTAGCTGCTGCTAAACATCCTACAGTGCACAGCAGTGTCCCCGGTTTTTTGGTCCAAACGTCAGTAGTACTCTGGTATATTTCCTGTGATTTTACTATGTCAGCAATTGTGACTTCAGTGAGGTTACTATTTAAAAAGTGTGGATAGCAAGTAGCTGTAATAGTCAGATTTGGGTTTGAATCTTAGATCTGTGCTAATTAATCAAGTGAGTTCAGACCACGTTTATTTAACTTCTTAGTTCCCTCATCCTCAGGTAATACTTCAGGCAGCACCATCCCTTCTATTACTTAATGCATTCATTTTGTATTGCTGCCTTTCTTTGTGAATATATTTAAAGGATGTATCATTCTTACTATGTTTCTCTTGATTGTATGCCATCTTAACATCCACTTTTTGGGTATCTGATTTACCTACATACTCTCTCGTCCTACAGTACTGTACTGCTTCTTACAATAATGTAAGATTTAACTATAATACAAGAATAACTATAATACAAGAATACTTCTGAATCTTTTACCAGTCTACGAGAATCGATATACGAGCAGAAGTAGCTTAGGAGGGTGAGTCCCAGCTCTACTGACCAGGTTTCTAGTCACTCTGTTTAATCTCATAAGCCTCAAATTCCTTTTCTAAAAAAATGGGTATAAATAAAAGCAGTATGGTTTGGCATAAAAACAGACACATAGATTCAGTTTTAGGCAGAAACTTGCTGAGGTAGAATCCAGGGCCTAAGCATTTTAAAGCCTAGTTATTCAGAAGAGGGGGGCTTCCGGGAAGATGGCGGCAGGGTAAGACGCGGAGATCACCTTCCTCCCCACAGATACACCAGAAATACATCTACATGTGGAACAACTCCTACAGAACACCTACTGAATGCTGGCGGAAGACCACAGACCTTCCAAAAGGCAAGAAACCCCCCACGTACCTGGGTAGGGCAAAAGAAAAAAGAATAAACAGAGACAAAAGGATAGGGATGGGACCTGCACCAGTGGGAGGGAGCAGAGAAGGAGGAAAGGTTTCCACACACTAGGAAGCCCCTTCGCGGGCGGAGACTGCGGGTGGCGCAGGGGGAAAGCTTCGGGGCCGCGGAGGAGAGCGCAGCAACAGGGGTGCGGAGGGCAAAGCAGAGACATTCCCGCACAGGATCAGGGCCGACCGGCATTCACCAGCTCGAGAGGCTTGTCTGCTCACCCGCCGGGGCGGGTGGGGCTGGGGGCTGAGGCTCCGGCTTCGTTTGGAGCGCCGGGAGAGGACTGGGGTTGGCGGCGTGAACACAGCCTGCAGGGGGCTAGTGCGCCACGGCTAGACGGGAGGGAGTCCAGGGGAAAGTCTGGACCTGCCGAAGAGGCAAGAGACTTTTTCTTCCCTCTTTGTCTCCTGGTGCCCGAGGAGAGGGGATTAAGAGCACTGCTTAAAGGAGCTCCAGAGACGGGCGTGAGCGGTGGACCCCAGATACGGGCATGAGACGCTAAGGCTGCTGCTGCCGCCACCAAGAAGCCTGTGTGCGAGCACAGGTCACTATCCACACCCCGCTTCCGGGGAGGCTGTGCAGCCCGCCACTGCCAGGGTCCCGGGACCCGGGGACAACTACCCCGGGAGAACACACGGCACGCCTCAGGCTGGTGCAACATCACGCCGGCCTCTGCCACCGGGGCAGGGTCGCCCCGCGCTCCGTGCCCCTCCCTCCCCCCAGCCTGAGTGAGTGAGAGTCCCCGAAGCAGCGGCTCCTTTAACCCCGTCCCGTCTGAGCAAAGAACAGACGCCCTCCAGAGACCTATACGCAGAGGCAGGGCCAACTCCAAAGCTGAGCCCCTGAGAGCTGTGAGAACAAAGAAGAGAAAGGAAAATCTCTCCCAGCAGCCTCAGGAGCAGCGGATTAAAGCTCCGCAATCAACTTGATGTACCCTGCATCGGTGGAATACATGAATAGACGAATCATCCCAAACTGAGGAGGTGGACTTTGAGAGCAACATCTATGATTTTTTCCCCTTTTCCTCTTTTTGTGAGTGTGTATGTGTATGCTTCTTGTGAGATTTTGTCTGTATAGCTTTGCTCCCACCATTTGTCCTAGGGTTATATCTGTCCGGTTTTTTTTCTTAATAATTATTTTTTTATTTTAATGACTTTATTATATTTTATCTTTATTTTACTTTATCTTTTTTTCCTTCCTTCCCTCCTTCCTTCCTTCCTCCCTCCGTTCTTTCTTTCTTTCTACTTCTACTAATTCTTTCTTCCTACTTTTTCTCCCTTTTATTCTGAGCCACGTGGATGAAAGGCTCTTGGTGCTGGAGCCAGGACTCAGTGCTGTGCCTCTGAGGTGGGACAGCCAGCTTCAGGACACTGGTCCACAAGAGACCTCCCAGCTCCACATAATATCAAACGGCAAAAATCTCCCAGAGATCTCCATCTCAACACTAGCACCCAGCTTCACTCAACGACCAAAGCTACAGTGCTGGACATCCTATGCCAAACAACTAGCAAGACAGGAACACACCCCCACCCATTAGCAGAGAGGCTGCCTAAAACCATAATAAGTCCACAGACACCCCAAAACACACCACCAGACGTGGACCTGCCCACCAGAAAGACAAGATCCAGCCTCATCCACCAGAACACAGGCACTAGTCCCCTCCACCAGGAAGCCTACACAACCCACTGAACCAACCTTAACCACTGGGGACAGACACCAAAAACAACGGGAACTACGAACCTGCAGCCTGCAAAAAGGAGACCCCAAACACAGTAAGATAAGCAAAATGAGAAGACAGAAAAACACACAGCAGATGAAGGAGCAAGATAAAAACCCACCAGACCTAACAAATGAAGAGGAAATAGGCAGTTTACCTGAAAAAGAATTCAGAATAATGATAGTAAAGATGATCCAAAATCTTGGAAATAGAATGGACAAAATGCAAGAAACATTTAAAAGGACCTAGAAGAACTAAAGATGAAACAAACAACGATGAATAACACAATAAATGAAATGAAATGGGATCAACAGCAGAATAACTGAGGCAGAAAAACGGATAAGTGACCTGGAAGATAAAATAGTGGAAATAACTACTGCAGAGCAGAATAAAGAAAAAAGAATGAAAAGAACTGAGGACAGCCTCAGAGACCTCTGGGACAACATTAAACACACCAACATTCGAATTATAGGGGTTCCAGAAGAAGAAGAGAAAAAGAAAGGGATTGAGAAAATATTTGAAGAGATTATAGTTGAAAACTTCCCTAATATGGGAAAGGAAATAGTTAATCAAGTCCAGGAAGCACAGAGAGTCCCATACAGGATAAATCCAAGGAGAAATAAGCCAAGACACACGTTAATCAAACTGTCAAAAATTAAATACAAAGAAAACATATTAAAAGCAGCAAGGGAAAAACAACAAATAACACACAAGGGTATCCCCATAAGGTTAACAGCTGATCTTTCAGCAGAAACCCTGCAAGCCAGAAGGGACTGGCAGGACATATTTAAAGTGATGAAGGAGAAAAACCTGCAACCAAGATTACTCTACCCAGCAAGGATCTCATTCAGATTTGATGGAGCAATTAAAACCTTTACAAACAAGCCGAAGCTGAGAGAGTTCAGCACCACCAAACCAGCTTTACAATAACTGCTAAAGGAACTTCTCTAGGCAAGAAACACAAGGAAAAGACCTACAATAACGAACCCAGAACAATTAAGAAAATGGGAATAGGAACATACATATCAATAATTACCTTAAATGTAAATGGACTAAATGCTCCCACCAAAAGACACAGATTGGCTGAATGGATACAAAAACAAGACCCATATATATGCTGTCTACATGAGACCCACTTCAGACCTAGAGACACATACAGACTGAAAGTAAGGCGATGGAAAAAGATACTCCATGCAAATGGAAACCAAAAGAAAGCTGGAGTAGCAATTCTCATATCAGACAAAATAGACTTTAAAATAAAGACTATTAGAAGAGACAAAGAAGGACACTACATAATGATCAAGGGATCGATCCAAGAAGAAGATATAACAATTGTAAATATTTATGCACCCTACATAGGAGCACCTCAGTACATAAGGCAAATACTAACAGCCATAAAAGGGGAAATCGACAGTAACACATTCATAGTAGGGGACTTTAACACCCCACTTTCACCAATGGAGAGATCATCCAAAATGAAAATAAATAAGGAAACACAAGCTTTAAATGATACATTAAACAAGATGGACGTAATTGATATTTATAGGACATTCCATCCAAAAACAACAGAATACACATTCTTCTCAAGTGCTCATGGAACATTCTCCAGGATAGATCATATCTTGGATCACAAGTCAAGCCTTGGTAAATTTAAGAAAATTGAAATTGTTTCAAGTATCTTTTCCAACCACAATGCTATGAGACTACATATCAGTTACAGGAAAAGATCTGTAAAAAATACAAACACATGGAGGCTAAACAATACACTACTTAATAACGAGGTGATCACTGAAGAAATCAAAGAGGAAATCAAAAAATACCTAGAAACAAATGACAATGGAGACACGACGACCCAAAATCTATGGGATGCAGCAAAAGCAGTTCTAAGAGGGAAGTTTATAGCAATACAATCCTACCTTAAGAAACAGGAAACATCTCAAATAAACAACCTAACCTTGCACCTAAAGCAATTAGAGAAAGAAGAAGAAAAAAATCCCAAAGTTAGAAGAAAGAAATCATAAAAATCAGATCAGAAATAAATGAAAAAGAAATGAAGGAAATGATAGCAAAGATCAATAAAACTAAAAGCTGGTTCTTCGAGAAGATAAACAAAATTGATAAACCATTAGCCAGACTCATCAAGAAAAAAAGGGAGAAGACTCAAATCAATAGAATTAGAAATGACAAAGGAGAAGTAACAACTGTCACTGCAGAAATACAAAAGATCATGAGAGATTACTACAAGCAACTCTATGCCAATAAAATGGACAACCGGGAAGAAATGGACAAATTCTTAGAAATGCACAACCTGCCAAGACTGAACCAGGAAGAAATAGAAAATATGAACAGACCAATCACAAGCACTGAAATTGAAACTGTGATTAAAAATCTTCCAACAAACAAAAGCCCAGGACCAGATGGCTTCACAGGAGAATTCTATCAAACATTTAGAGAAGAGCTAACACCTATCCTTCTCAAACTCTTCCAAAATATAGCAGAGGGAGGAACATTCCCAAACTCATTCTACGAGGCCACCATCACCTTGATACCAAAACCAGACAAGGATGTCACAAAGAAAGAAAACTACAGGCCAATATCACTGATGAACATAGATGCAAAAATCCTCAACAAAATACTAGCAAACAGAATCCAACAACACATTAAAAGGATCATACACCATGCTAAGTGGGGTTTATTCCAGGAATGCAAGGATTCTTCAATATATGCAAATCAGTCAACATGATACACCATATCAACAAATTGAAGGAGAAAAACCATATGATCATCTCAATAGATGCAGAGAAAGCTTTCGACAAAATTCAACACCCGTTTATGATAAAAACCCTCCAGAAAGTAGGCATAGAGGGAACTTTCCTCAACATAATAAAGGCCATATATGACAAACCCACAGCCAACATCGTCCTCAATGGTGAAAAACTGAAAGCATTTCCACTAAGATCAGGAACAAGACAAGGTTGCCCACTCTCACCACTCTTATTCAACATAGTTTTAGAAGTTTTAGCCACAGCAATCAGAGAAGAAAAGGAAATAAAAGGAATCCAAATAGGAAAAGAATAAGTAAAGCTGTCACTGTTTGCAGATGGCATGATACTATACATAGAGAATCCTAAAGATGCTACCAGAAAACTACTAGAGCTAATAAATGAATTTGGTAAAGTAGCGAGATACAAAATTAATGCACAGAAATCTCTTGCATTCCTATACACTAATGATGAAAAATCTGAAAGTGAAATCAAGAAAACACTCCCATTTACCACTGCAACAAAAAGAATAAAATATCTAGGAATAAACCTACCTAAGGAGACAAAAGACCTATATGCAGAAAATTATAAGACACTGATGAAAGAAATTAAAGATGATACAAATAGATGGAGAGATATACCATGTTCTTGGATTGGAAGAATCAACATTGTGAAAATGACTCTACTACCCAAAGCAATCTACAGATTCAATGCAATCCCTATCAAACTACCACTGGTATTTTTCACAGAACTAAAACAAAAAATTTCACAATTTGTATGGAAACACAAAAGACCCCAAATAGCCACTGCAATCTTGAGAACGAAAAACCGAGCTGGAGGAATTAGGCTCCCTGACTTCAGACTATACTACAAAGCTACAGTAACCAAGACAGTATGGTAATGGCACAAAAACAGAAATACAGATCAATGGAACAGGATAGAAAGCCCAGAGATAAACCCACGCACATATGGTCACCTTATCTTTGATAAAGGAGGCAGGAGTGTACAGTGGAGAAAGGACAGCCTCTTCAATAAGTGGTGCTGGGAAAACTGGACAGGTACATGTAAAAGTATGAGATTAGATCACTCCCTAACACCATACACAAAAATAAGCTCAAAATGGATTAAAGACCTAAATGTAAGGCCAGAAACTATCAAACTCTTAGAGGAAAACATAGGCAGAACACTCTATGACATAAATCACAGCAAGATCCTTTCTGACCCACCTCCTAGAGAAATGGAAATAAAAACAAAAATAAACAAATGGGACCTAATGAAACTTCAAAGCTTTTGCATAGCAAAGGAAACCATAAACAAGACCAAAAGACAACCCTCAGCATGGGAGAAAATATTTGCAAATGAAGCAACTGACAAAGGATTAATCTCCAAAATTTATAAGCAGCTCATGCAGCTCAATAACAAAAAAACAAACAACCCAGTCCAAAAATGGGCAGAAGACCTAAACAGACAGTTCTCCAAAGAAGATACACAGACTGCCAACAAACACATGAAAGAATGCTCAACATCATTAATCATTAGAGAAATGAAAATCGAAACTACAATGAGATATCATCTCACACCAGTCAGAATGGCCATCATCAAAACATCTAGAAACAATAAATGCTGGAGAGGGTGTGGAGAAAAGGGAACCCTCTTGCACTGTTGGTGGGAATGTAAATTGGTACAGCCACTGTGGAGAACAATATGGAAGTTCCTTAAAAAACTACAAACAGAACTACCATATGACCCAGCAATCCCACTACTGGGCATATACCCTGAGAAAACCATAATTCAAAAAGAGTCATGTACCAAAATGTTCATTGTAGCTCTATTTACAATAGCCCGGAGATGGAAACAACCTAAGTGTCCATCATTGGATGAATGGAAAAAGAAGATGTGGCATATATATACAATGGAATATTACTCAGCCATAAAAAGAAACGAAATTGAGCTATTTATAATGAGCTGGATAGACCTAGAGTCTGTCATATAGAGTGAAGTAAGTCAGAAAGAGAAAGACAAATACCGTATGCTAACACATATATATGGAATTTAAGAAAAAAAATGTCATGAAGAACCTAAGGGTAAGACAGGAATAAACACACAGACCTACTAGAGAATGGACTTGAGGATATGGGGAGGGGGAAGGGTAAGCTGTGACAAAGCGAGAGAGAGGCATGGACATATATACACTACCGAACGTAAGGTAGATAGCTAGTGGGAAGCAGCCGCATAGCACAGGGAGATCAGCTCGGTGCTTCATGACTGCCTGGAGGGGTGGGATAGGGAGGGTGGGAGGGAGGGAGATGTAAGAGGGAAGATGGGAACATATGTATATGTATAACTGATTCACTTTGTTATAAAGCAGAAACTAACACACCATTGTAAAGCAATTATACTCCAATAAAGATGTAAAAAACAAACCAAAAAAAACAGCCACATAGACTAATGGAATAGAATAGAGAGCCCAGAAATAAACCTATGCAAACATGGTCTATTAATTTATGACAAAGGAGCCAAGAGTATACAATGGGGAAAGGATAGTCTCTTCAATGAGTGGTATTGAGAAAACTTGGGCAATGACGTGCAAAAGAATGAAACTGGACTGCTATCTTACACCATACACAAAAATCAACTCAAAATGGATTAAAGACTTTAACGCAAGACCTGAAACCATGAAACTCCTAGAAGAAAACATAGGGGGTAAGCTCCTGGACATTGGTCTCGGCAATGATTTTTTTTGTTTGTTTGACACCAAAAGCAAAGGCCACAAAAGTAAAAATAAAAAGTGGGGCTACATCAAACTAAAAAGCTTCCGCACAGCAAAGAGAACCATCAACAAAATAAAACGGCAACCTTGGAACAGGAAAAAATATTTGCAAACCACATATCCCATAAGAGATTAATATCCAAAATACATAAAGAACTCATACAACTCAGTGGGAAAAAAAAACTCCCAATAACCCAATCAAAAAATAGGCAGAGAGGTGGCGCAGTGGTTGAGGGTCTGCCTGCCGATGCAGGGGACACGGGTTCGTGCCCCGGTCCGGGAAGATCCCACATGCCATGGAGCGGCTGGGCCCGTGAGCCATGGCCGCTGAGCCTGCGCGTCCGGAGCCTGTGCTCTGCAACAGGAGAGGCTGCAACAGTGAGAGGCCCGCGTACCGCAAAAAATAAAAAAATAAAAAAAAAGGCAGAGGACCTGAATTGATATTTTTCCAAGGAAGATATACAAATGGCCAACAGATACATAAAAACAGCTCAACAGCACCAATCACCAGGGAAATGCTAATCAGTATCAGTGATATATCACCTCACACCTGTTAGAATGGCCATCATAAAAAAAGACAAGTGTTGGTGAGGATGTGGAGAAAAGGGAACTCTTGTGCGCTGTTGGTGGGAATGTAAACTGGTGCAGCCATGATGGAAAACAGTATGGAGGTTCCTCAAAAAGTTAAAAATAGAACTACCATACTATCCAGCAATTCCATTTCTGGGTATTTACCCAAAGGAAATGAAAACAGGGTATCGAAAAGATATCTGTGCTCCAACGTTCACTGAAGCATATTCACAATAGGCAAGATATCTATATACAACCTACATGTCCATCAATGGATGAACAGATTAAGGAAAACGTAGTGTGATGTATGTATATATACTACTACACTCACACTCTCACTCACACACACACACACACACACACACACACTGGAAGGTTATTCAGCCACGAGTTAGGAAGGAAATGCTGCCCTTTGGGACAACATGGATGGGCCTCAAGGGTATTATGCTAAGTAAAATAAGTCGAATATCGCATGGTATCATTTATATGTGGAATCAAATAGGTATAATAATTCAGCTATTTCATCAACGGTAAAATGTTATAAAAAGCAGTATTATAATTCTTTACTTTAGCCACCTCTTCCCATTTCCTTGATTCATGAGTAAACTTATGGGAACTTCCCCTTATAAGTCTAGTGTCTACTTTCTAGCTTTCTCTCATCTTTGCATGAAGACAGAATTATAGACATGGTGTTGGGGCATTCTGCTTGATAAGATCTTGAGCACACCTTAATAATTCGATCTAGTGATATTTATATTTCATCATTCATCTGTTTTTCCTTCTAAGTTATCTTCATATATTCTTCTAAGTTATATCTGTTTCTCTTTTCCTTCTTGTCAAATCTTCATCAAAAATTTTAAAATGTTTATTTTCCCTCATGAAACATTTACATATATTTAAAGACTCTTTTCAGCATGTAGTCTGGATCAAATGAAGAATCACAAAACTTCATACAGTAATTCATCAAAATTAAAAGCAAGCTATGAGCTTTTGGGAACAAAACTTTGTTCACATAGCTCAGTCATTTGGCAGAGAAACATCTGTATGCTCAGAAGCTGCTGATCTGAGCGGAAGACAGGAGTCACAAACAGGACATAAAAAATGAACATTTGTCAGTTTTTCAGTTAAGTTAGAGACCCGTGAGATGTTACTATCATAAAGTAAAAGTAATCGATTTCTTTACTAGAATCTAATGTATAAATGTAAGTGCAGTAAAATCTGAAAATCCTTAGTTTGCTATTACGACATTTACATTTACAATTTTACAAGTTAGATATTACCTGTCAGGAGTTACCAGCAAAAGTCAGGGCCAGCCCACTTATCAAAATAAAATACTTGCATAGATGGAAAAGTTATATAAATCAGTTATACTAAATATGTTATGTCCCAAAGTATCATAATCTCAATTTAACAAAATAATCCTGAGCAATACTCAGTAATGTGGGATCTGGAGTTTTAAAAAAATTTTTTTAGTTAATTAAAGTTGACAATTTCACATCAGAACTTATTTCAGGAGTAATTTTTGCATATGCCATATATATCTTTCTAAATTAATTTTCATCATACCTATGGTATATTTTTTAGAAATCAGATTCTAAGAAAATAGTGGTATTTACCCACTGCTTCTTCTTGGTCTGAGAAATTAGTTGTTTGTGCTGGGTTGCTAGCTTCTTGATTTCTTCTACAAATTCTTCTTTACACTTTTCCTTTACTTGCTTACATTTTCTGTCTATCTCACCCTGCATATTTGCTACAGCTTTATTTACAGCTTGTCTTTTTTCTTCTTCCATTTCAGAACGCAGCTGAAATGAAAAAAAAAGTTAAGCCACAATATGTCAGCTCATAATTTACACAGACCATTAAGCAAAACCTTAATACATAGTTTCTACTTAACTGATGCACCTCTTCCCTTTATTTCATTAAGGGCTATAAAATATTTTAGATGAGAAAAGTGCTACTTTAATTAAAATATTATAAAAAGATATTTTATTATAGTCCTAGTTTTAAAAAGCAGCTACCTGGCTGATGCCTAAGTGACAGAAGCTAAACCACAATAGGAAGACTATTCACTTATCCTGCCCAGATGTCTGAAGGCAACACTGGCGGTGGAGGCTGCGTTACCTTTTCTAGAGCTTCTCGTACAACTCTTTCAGTTTCTCGCTTGTGATCAGACTTCATTCGGTCTTTAAAGTCATTGAAAATTTTGGTGTATTTGTCGTGGCACATGCTTTGACACACTCCGTCACTGGTGGTCTGGGTGCTTCGATGCAGCATTCTTGGTGAAGAGGCACTTAACTTCTTGGTCTGAGTTGATACAGAAACTTTTTCGATTGGCTGAGGCATCGTGGGGATTTCCTGGCTGGAACTTACCGCTTCTGTTTCAGGTTCTGGTTCCTAAAGGATAAGGAAAGTGCTATAGAATTCACTAGTTCAAGAGCAAGCTCTATTAGGAGAAAAACAGAGTGATATACATAAATAGCCATATAAAAAACTGCAGTTCAAAAACCATGTAAGAAAATGGAAAATTGTTTTGTGTATTTTACAATTAAAAATGAATTAATTAAAAAAAATTTAAAACACATGCAATTAGTAGGTACAATAATTCTAAACAGGAACTTCTTCATTTACAATTACATATCAATATTATGGTTTTTCTTTTCAAAACAGACTAAAAAAAATTATCGTACAAAATCATTATCGATTTATAGTCACTTCTTTGGTTTAGATTCTTTAACAAATACCCTAGACCACTTCTCACTGAATATGTGTTAGGATTTTGCCCATATTTACACCTGATTTTAAAATATGCATGGATTATATAATTTTAAAAGGCTGAGCTCAGCCATAGTTTCCTCCAGTTTTTAAATGTTGGCCTCATTGATATGTTGGATAAACACTTTGTTTTTTATTAGTACTATGAGAAAATATCAGAGTTCTAGAAAATACAGCAAAGTGCCCTCCCACTTAGCCAGCCGTGGTCACTGCTGTTTAACTGGTAAGGAGACTTGCAGCTCCCGTGTGTTACTCTATGACGGGAACAGTGGGAAGACTGAGTCCAACTTGGTTGCTACAGGTTGACTGACGGCAATGCTTTTCGCAAGGACCTGTGAGGAGCACTGCCTTGATCACAACTGTGAAAATATTTCCTGTTTCAATTGCCACCTGGACACTGCAAGGCAGGCAACTTACTTCTTTTTTGGGTTCCACACTTTGATTACGTCGTCCTTTCTTTGTTCTCGGTTCTTGAGTGACCTTTAGCTGTGGGCATCATAAAAGTAACAGCACATTATTCCCGACACTATGAAACACTTCTCTGCTGCTAAGACTAGCCAGGGACCCACAGGTCAGGGGTGAGCACTTGTTCCCTTTCGCATTAGCTCTTTCAGGACCACGTGGTTGGCACTCACAGAATGATTCCTCTGGGCCGAGGGCTTGAAAGAGCTAATGTGCTGGTAGAGTCAGGATCAGGGTTGGTGGTGGCTTCCGTGTATTGGAACTGGTTCTGGTTTCTTTCGCAGAGCACTTTACAAATGTTACACGAAAGAAGAAGAAAAGTCAGAATCTGCTCATTCCAGTGAGGAGTGTGCGCTGACACCTGCACATTCAGAACAAGAACCGACAGGCTCTCACTGGCGCCTCTCACCTGCTCATTACTGGTAGAGGAGATGCTGGATTCTGCCTCCTCCTCCCCTCGGTCCTCATTCTTAGACTTCCAAAACCTCCCTTCACGAAGGAAGCGCTGATGCAGCTCCAGCTCATCACAGGCCTTCTTCCAGCCCATACTGCGCTTAACATGCAGCCGGTGAACGTTGACTGTGATGTCCTGTATGTTTTCAGAAGGAATCCAGGCCCTGTGAACAACATTGAAAGGGATGGTTAGAAATTTCCAAAATGGGAGGGACTTCCCTGGCCGTCCAGTGGTTGAGACTTCGCCTTCCAACACACGGGGAGCTAAGATTCCACATGCCTCGTGGCCAAAAACCCAAAACATAAAACGGAAGCAATATTGTAACAAATTCGATAAAGACTTTAAAAATGGTCCACATCAAAAAAAAAGAAGAAGAAATTTCCAAAATGGTAGAAACTCTACCAATTGTAAAGTACAATTTGTGGCTTGAATAAAAACTCTTACCAAGTAGAAAATAGGAGAAGTGACATTTGTTTTTCACAGTCATCAAAGCAAAGTTCTCAGAATGGGAGTGATTTACAGCTCTTTTTAAAACGTTCAATATCTCATTGTTTTGAATACTGTAAATTATTCAAAATCTAGCTATTTGCATGTTAGAACTATAGAATCATTTGTAGATGCCCAGAGATTTTCATGAGACACTTACATACAAAAGGAGGGCATCTAACAACTATTATCTGGTAAGTCATCACATCCCTATTCATCAGATGAACCATGACTAACAAACGGAAAACTGTTTGTATCATTCAGCAACCAAGTACTCAACTGCGAACACATAAGTTGATCTAAAACTACATTTCGTTCTATTGGGAAGAATACTAGAAGTTTACAAAAATTTTCCTGGGCGCTAATTGCTTGACTGGACTTAAATTAGTATCCAACTCAACCAGGGCTTACCATGTGCCAGTGGAAGGCACCACAAAGCATACAGTGCATGGGACCTATGACTGTTCCCGCCTCATTTGACAGATGGCAGAGGTGCTGCCAAAATGGGGTTAAGGAAAGCTATTAATTAGCAGCTGGAACCCAGTGAGGGTCCTCACTGCGTGTAATTTATTAGGTTGGCACTTCTATATACATTGCCACTGCCTTTAACTGAGAAACAATGATAAAACAGTGCAGCACAGAGTTGAGGTGACTCTGGGGTACTCTGGAGAGGAAGAGGGTTTCATTTGGCTGTGAGTGGTCACAGGTTTCATTTGAGCTCCATCTTGAAGGAGGAGTAAGATTTAAACAGGGGACCATATGAGGGGAGGACTTCTAGGCAGAAGGGATGTCACAAATGAAATAAGAAAATATAAGGACATGTGAGCCACAGTTAGTATGACATTTTCTAGAGCACAGGGTACAAGTTGGGATCCAGCACTATGAATACACAGATTTGCTCTTTTCAGTCGTATTAGGAGTTTCAGAAATACTAGACCTATGACTGTTCTGAAGGGATCTTACTGAATCCCGGCACATATGCCTAAAGCCAAAAATGTAGACTTCTAATTTGCTTGTACAAACTAAGCTGTTTGCTTTAGAATTTAAAAGCACATTTTAAATATATAATAATCCATAGTTATATGGTAATGGTAACTTAAATTTGAACTTATTTATAAATATTACATTAACAGTATCATCTGACAGTGCTTTATTAGAAACCAAAGTAAACTACACTTTGAAAAAGAGTGCAAATAAAATTTTGCTTGTGGAAGAGTTCCTTGCCATTAGATCTTGTATTTATATTATATTTACTCTTTCAGTCAACAAACATTTATTGAGCACCTATTATATACCAGTCAATCAATAAAAGTGTTAAAACACTTTTTAAAACCAGTATGTTTTTTGAGAGAGATTTCTGTTATAAGCAGTGCTGACTACCTGGAATCAACTTGTGACCTAGGAGAGAATCTTATCCCCTTGGATATATTTAGTCTATTGAATCTATTTAATCTATTGACTTTATTCAATTTATCTACTACCAGCTGGAACCCAGTGAGGGTCCTCACTGTGCCTAATTATTAGGTTGGCACTTCTACATATATGGCCACTGCCTTTAATCTACTGAATTTAATCTACTGATTTAAGCAACGGAATCTATTCTTAACATGAGACTTAAGTCTCAATGCAATTCATAAAAACATTCCTATTCTCTCTTAATCATCTCCATTATTGTAGATAATCAGATTTCAGTTTTAAAGAGTATCACTCTACACTAAAAATAAAAGGCAAACTGCACCCCACAATTTACAGTAAGTTTAATAAAAAGAGGTAAAATCGAATCTGGCTATACCTACACATCTGTCAATCCGGAATTCTCTGAATATATGCACAATGAAATGGCTCAGTGATATGATGGCAAATGAACCCAAAATGTCCCCTTTCTTTCTTCCCTGTGCCATTGCTCCCTCCAACTACAGGCAGCAGAAAGATTTAGCCCTGCTGACAGTCAGACCCTATCAGCTACTTTTTTTCCTCTGACAGGCAGAACCCTGCATACCCTATGAAAACCCTGCCTGTACTTACCAGGACCACAGGCATCTGCTTCCTGAACGTTACAACCTGCTCAGGGTTCAGGGTCTAGGGAGGGAGCAGCATGTTCTGGTGTGAGCATACAGAGGGACTAGTCCAAAATCATTTATTTGCTTAAATTTTTTTTCTCCCACCTAAGTGTAGAGACATGATCGATAAAATGGCTAAAGAATATTTATTGTATTTATTCGTGGTGATCTCTGCATAACAATGTCGTATTTAATACCACTGAATGGCACACTAAAAAATGTTTACAATAGTTTTAAAAAAGTATTTATTAATGAAAACTTGTAGCTGGGGGCCCTTATAGGCCATCTCTTTTTGGTATATAACATGTTGCTTAAGTAATTAAAACTATTATTTTTATATATCAATTATTCTAACATGATAGAGTATCATTTTTAAGGTATGTCCCCATCATTCACTTGAAATATCTTGCTGGTATATTGTAACCAGGAAAAGCAAATGAAAAAGATTCATAGTAAAACTGTATTTACAGTAAAATTGTAGATCTTTTATTTTCTAAAATAAAGTCCTTAGAGTCTCATCCGTCCATAATTTTTTTAGATAAAATTTTCCAAGAAATAAGAAGTCTGGGGGAAAAAGACTCTGGAAATGTAATTTTCTGTTTTAATTCCCTCTTCAGATGACAAACTTACTCTAGGGACCCAAGTAAATCAGCTCAAATATTCTTTTAAAATATTTTCTGCACAGTATATACTGAATGATATAAAACAAACTCACTCATATTATTAATAAAATACCACTCATGGTTGAAGATACTATAAAGTTGTTTTAAAATTAGTGAAAAAAGAAAATATAGGAAAATTCTGATTATCGGATTGTTCTCATCTAGTAGTATGGTTTTTAAAAATAACTGAATTCTTCATTTTTCTAAATTGTTTATTTAATGAAATTCAAAAAACTAAATCAAATTTTTCCCTCATGTACATTCTTAGATCATAACATCGACACTCTCCTGTACTCCTGAGTTGATTATTTTTGTCTATGGCTTTGACAGAACCTTGAAAGTACGGTTGAAACTACTGTAATGATATTACAATTCTATGAAATGAACACATCCTGAGAAGCCTTCCACTTAACTCCTAATATGGATTCAATCCCACCATTAACATGCTTCTGAACTCAACAGTGTCAACTATTGAAACTGTCCTGTTTAGTAACCATTACCTGAAATACACCTAGAAATACCATGTATAGAAAGCACTGTTAGGTGCCCAGTCAAGTTATGTGCTGATTTGTTTTTTAATTTAAAATACACTTCAGGGCTTCCCTGGTGGCACAGTGGTTAAGAATCCACCTGCCAACGCAGGGGACATGGGCTTGAGCCCTGGTCCGGGAAGATCCCACATGACGTGGAGCAACTGAGCCCGTGCACCATAACTACTGAGCCCGCATGCCACAACTACTGAGCCCGTGAGCCACAACTACTGAAGCCCGCACGCCTAGAGCCTGTGCTCTGCAACAAGAGAAGCCACCGCAATGAGAAGCCCATGCACCGAAACAAAGAGTAGCCCCCGCTCACTGCAACTAGAGAAAGCCTGCACACAGCAACAAAGACCCAACGCAGCCAAAACTAAATAAATACAATAAATAAATTTATAAAAAAATAAAATGAAACACAGTCCACACAGTTTCTAATGGCAAAGCCCACAGAGCACTGGTAAAGCAGGACTGGGCACCCCCCACGACTCCTGGAGGCCCAGGGGTGATGGCTGCACATGATTACCTCTGGTGGTGGTGACCGAAGAAGCGGACGTCAACCTGATTGTCCTCTTTCTGCATGACTTTGGCCGGCCAGAATCCAAAACCTTTCATTTTAGCCCAAACCAGTTCATGATTAGGTATCTGGAAATAAAATGTTTTACCTTGTCATACTACTTTTAAAGTATTAAATACAAGAACATCATTAATACTGAACTACTCAGTCAAGCATAATCCATAATTTTGAAAATATTTTTTTTTCTCACTCCTAAGCACACAGAACTTAGCCCCACCCCAGGATTGACTGATTTTGCCTCCAAGAAAAACACCAAAAAAATTAAAATTTGCATAAGCAATGTGGACCTTCATTTCGCAGAAAAGACAGTGAAAAGAATCTCTTGATAGCCTGTGGCATCTGGAATGAAGCCAACAGTGTAACAGTGGCAAACAGAACACCCTAACTTTGCTTCATGAAATACAGTCCAACCCTGGGAGCCTATAGGAAATGGGAGAATTTTAGGCCTTCCTCCCAATCTATCAAGTCGGAGATGCAAATTTTAATGAGACCCTCAAGTGACTGAGGAGCACCCTAATATCTCGGAGAATAGGGGCTCTCAGGCAGGCTCTTACACCATGGCCAGGGGTGGGCGACTGCCCCCGGAACACTCCTTGAAATCATGCCATTTTAGGGGAAATCACACAGCTATAAGTATATATAAAGACTTAGATTTCTTGTGAGAGAATGAGAGGAAAAGCAAATTTTTACTTTATGTATTAAGGGATTCAATGTTTATTCCTACTCTTGAGGGTCCTCATTTTAAAGTCAGAAATGGATACTGATCCCAAGTTGTTTCCCCCATGTTTCAGTTTTCATACTTATTAAAACCATACATACTATGACACAAAGAAAAATATTTAGAAGGATTATAATCTTCAAGCAAATTGGAAATAAACTTCCTTAGAGTAAGACATCAGACGCTTAAGAGGTTAAAAAAAAAAATCTCAAAATTTTACATACACAAGGATAGCAGAACCAATTGTCAGGACGAGCATTTGATAAATAGAAGCAATTCTTGCAAAGTTGTAATTCATCCAGCTGAAAAAGAAAATCAACTATTTAGCCTACATAAAATACACACATGCATAGAACTATATAAAATAGATCCATGCAAATTAACATTCTCCTTCATGTATACAGTCTCCAGTTTTGTTCCTTAAGCTTAAAATTCTAATTTTCCAATGAATAACACCAGAAGAACCTGCCACTTTCTTCTTGGAACCTCCCGAAGGTCCCAGATTGCACTTGGAATAGAGGACAGATTCCTTAGGGGGCCACTGCATCTGACCTCTGCTTCCCCAGCCTCACTGATACCTTTCCAGTTCAGCACTCATATTAAAGGCTATTTCCTCAGAAATGTCTCTTGATCTACCCATATAAAATATCCGCTACCAATAAAAGCAGTCCCTACTTTGCCTCATTCTCTGTCCTAGTGTTATTTTCTTTCATAACATTTTTTTATAACTTGTAAAGAAACCTATTTTGTCTGTCCTTTTCTTGAGTCTCCCTCTTCAGAATACAACTGTATGAGCAGGAAGCCAGCATCCTGATCCCCATTTTATTCCTCCTAACACAGCACATAGTAGACACTCAATAAACATGTTTAACGAATTTTTAAAAAGTCATATGTGAAATGGAATCAAGAAACAAAACTTTTTATATAAATTGAGATGCTTTTGCAAAGATAGTATGGTTATAGATGAGTGTTTCAAATAAGAAAGACCACCCAAAAAATCCTTCTCTAAATATATATTTCATTTATTGTATAAATATGCATGCTGCTGTTTGGATGCTTTTTTGCCTGTGTAGTGTAGTAAGAACTCAAATTTGAACCTTTCATTCGCAGAGGGTAATGTTTATTGAGTGCCTGCCCAGTGCAGCACATTTACATATAGTTATATAACTAATACTCTTTAGGGTAGTTAAAGAGGAGAAAACAAAGTTTCCTTTTCTTCTAACTAGTAGAAGTTACTTAGTAACTAAATCTAACTCCCAGGATTTCTCTGAAAATAGTTCTGCCAGAATTCTTCCCCCTCTGTTTGCGTTATTTCCCATGTATGTCATACATGGAAATAAAATTATATTTAAAGAAAATGGCAAAATTAAAATGTACATATCAGAGTGGAATTCTGAAATAGATTAATGTGGAATATAGCAAGAGTTTAGTTATTAGGCATGGATAGTACCTCATGACATGTGTCTTTATAGAGCATCCTTGCTATGTCAGCTTGCTCACTGTCTGCTGTAATTAAAGACAGGTATCTATTACCAGTGATCTAGAAACACAAGACTATCAAAATTAATACAGCCGTTTAAATTTTCTTTCATTTTTAACAAAAGTGGACACATACCATTTAAAACAAAAACGTATATTTAAAATAAAATTAAGGCAGTAAAAGAAAACGCTATCAGCAGCTTTAATTTTATATCCAATATAACATAATACTCTAGGTACAGAGGGACCTCTTTCATTACTTTTGAATGAGGGGATATTAATGCGGAAAATCAAAAGTAATCAAAGTGCTTATAAAAAGCCTTTCAACTAAGTTTATATATAAAACTATGAATATTACTTAGTGTAACTAGAGTTCTGCTTTTGGCCAGTCAATTCTATAAGCTATAACTCCATTACCAAACATTTTTAAGTTTAAACCCTAACATTATTACTTACAGATCATTCAGGTATTGTTTTAATGTAATATTTTATAAAAGATATTTCTCGACATGGAATGTAAATGGTATGAATTTTAAAAAACTACACAAAAGAAAAAATATTCAACCTCCATAGAAAATCACTGTGTTGTGGAGAAGCAATTGAGCATCAGCTTTGAACTCTTCGTAACTTCGGTACTTCCCTTCGTTCACTTTCTGCAGAGGGAAAACAACAAAATGGCAAAGGGTTAATGGTGAAAACACCTGTCAGCATTACAGCGTTAGAGTGTAGGAAACAGGCGAATTTTCCAGAATGGCATTACGACTACTCCTGTGTCCCATGGTACTGACAGAATGTGCGTAAAAGAAACCCACGACTCCGTCTGCAGTTAGACTATTACAGGATGGTGAAGTGTGCAGAGCCCACATCCTGCAGCCACGTTGTCCCCGATACTTATTTACTAGTATGAACTCTGCAGCATGAACACCTCATTCTGTAATAACAAAAGCTGCTGCTAAGCACTGTAAATAACGAAAGCTTTGGTCAGTGGGGTTGATGAGACCCTAACTACATATCTACTATTTTTATAACTCAAGAGAATAAAAACTGAAAGAAGAGCGAGCCGTTAGCCTCTGTGACAGTTTACCGTTATCACAAAGAAGATACGGTTATAATTCTGAATTGGGGTTAGGTGCTGATGTATAAACAATTTTAAAGTCCTAGGAGGTCCTCTAGGCACCAAGTCAAATGATGGCTCTGTTTGGCATCAAGGGTCACAGGGCACTTTTATGAATATTGATATCTGAACTCCACCCTGAACTTCTCATGGCCTTGGGCTCGCAGGTGCTCAGGCCTTGGCATTGTGCAGCGCTCCCAGGCTACCTGCCTATACCCAGGTGGGGACAACCAGACCCCACAGCCCCCAAGCACCATCATAGCTCGTATTTTGGTCTGGACTGTAAGCTCCTGAAAGCATGAAAATCATGTCTTCCTCTTCATTTTCTTTATGGTGCTTCCGCTCATGGTCAGCACTTGGTAACAAGGCACCATCAGCCCAGCCAGTGTGCTCCATGGACCCAACAGGATCAGATTGCAGAACGTGGGGAGGGGCCACACAGGGAGAGGGCAGGAAGGGCAGCTGAGTTCTTCATTGTTCTCAGAGGCTCAGAGTCAGGAAAAGAGGCTATGCCTGAAGCCACACAATCTAAGGGTAGGAGGTAAAATTTAAATTGCTCGTTTTTATGAACAACCTTCATTTATCCCTTTCTTCCACTGAAATAATACACCTTCATTCTTCCTCAGCTATTAAGCAGATTAAGAAAGGAGTAAGATGATTTTAAATTATTCCTATGGTCTCCCTGTTATGGCCAACCATAAGATTTTAAAACTTCAAAATGATACATAGGTACAGAATAAATCTGCAAAGCTAACTGGAAACAGGTCAAAGTGTTCATTGGATTTTACTACAATTTGTAATTAAATATTAACAAACCCATTAACGATCCTCAGCTAGAGTAGGTAAAAATAAGAACTTCATTAAAGAAGGATAGTTTTCTAGTTAAAACTTTGTTTTGTTCAAGTGCATGTCATCGTGTTTCCCAAGATCCTAGATCAGTTCTATGTTCTAATCTTCCCTTGAGAGAAACTCCTAAGTACTGCTTCTGAAACTAGGAAACCACATCCACATGTTAATTACATCTGGAACATTACACTGACCAGGCTACAATACATTTTCTTTAAGCAGCAAGTGTCAAGAATCAACAGGCTGCTGAAAACCAAGCCTCTTAAAAGATGACCCCTAAAGAGCACTAGAGGGAGTGCATGCCATTCACAAGGGCAGCTGCTCAGGCAGGAGGGCGGCAGGTGCACGACCAGGGCTGTGCTGTCAGAGAGCTTTACCTCCTGAATGGCAGGGACGTCGACCGCCGAGTGCACCAGCCGCCGGTACATGGGGTGTTTGTTGTCCTTCCCCTTTTTATTAAGGTCAATAGCCTGAAAGGTCATGAGACACATCAGTTTAAACGTGGCTAGAGAGAGGGGTAAAACATCAATTTCTAAACAACAAGTACTTTAGAACTTAATGAAAAATGTACATGCACTATAGTTTAATGTGGCATTCCTTAAGGTTTGAATAGAAAGAACAGTTATTTTGGAAAATTCAATTTCACTTTAAACACTATCAATGAAAATGTTCATTCTGATAAATGGAATTTTAAAATATAAATGTTTCTAATCTAATACAGCTAAAGAAACGCCTGAGTTGAAAACAAAGACAAAACAAATGTAAAAGCCTTTTATAGAACTATTTACTGCACAAAAGAAACGGGACAGCAGTGGTTTCCACCCCTCATACTGCTCTATGCATATTTGTTCCTTGTCAGTCACTAACTTTTAAGGAGTAAGCCAGAGTGAAATATATTCTGGGCGATTCTGAGAGCCCCCCTTACAGGACTCACCCTCTCCTTCATGCGGGAGACGATGAACCTCAGGTACGTACTCATCTCCTGCTTGTTCGTATTTTTCTTCTTGATGCTCTGTTGAAGATAGAAAAGGCCAAGATAAAATCTGATCATTTATAAGTCTATATTCTTGTAAAAGATGTCTCTTATATAAAAGATTATAGTGTGCAAAGATTTTCTTAAAAGATGTACTATTTCCAACATTATCTGATGCCGAGAAATCTTCAAAATTTGCATACCAAAAACAGCATTTAACAAGGTAAGAATCGGAAAATATTATACTGTCCTTGACATAATAACTTAGAGAACTATGCATTTTTTTCTTTTCTTGATGTTTAAAACTTCAACCAATTTTCAGATGAAAAGAAATAATGACAATAACAATAATGATACAATAATGATATAATGTAGAATCACTTATTTTATTAAAAAAAATTAATGGCTGAAATCCTTTAGGGAATATTTTAAAATAGCAATATTGAATGATGAATTTCAACATAACATTATTCTCTGTTAAAAAGATTATTAAATGTCTGTGTCACAAAGGAATTACATACACTGCAGCACACACATCTACATAACTATTCTAAAGTGTCACGGATCTCTTCAGTAATAACTCCAATTTCTGTTAGTCTTGCCTAAAAGCTAATTAGGTTCCTTAATTTATCTCAGAAAATTAACTTTACATGAAGAAAAAAAGACAGGATTTTTTAACTTTTATGTCATTTCTAGACAGCTAGGAAACAAGGACCAATGTTCCTGTTTCCCTAGTCAAGGTTAATATACCATGACAGACACTGGACCATAAGTAGACTGCACTGCAGAGGACTGAGTAGGTTTGGGCCACTATTTAATAGACACTTTAACTTTTTCAGGCCGCTACATTATGAGTCTCTGGTATTATTACTTACTCCCAAAATAATTTTATACACAGGAAGTCATCTCAATATCCTAAGTACAATGGAAGAAGGAGCAAAAATTTCTCATGTAAATGAGAAACCTTAGCTATGGCTTAAGCAAACTGATTATACATACACAACATTAAAATATCTGCATAAAAAGTGGAAAACTGTTTTCTGAGCTGGAGACTTACTTTCATACACTTCATGTTTGACATGATCCCCTCCCTTCCTCCTCACCTGGATTCTTTGGCAATGCAGTCAGTGCTCTCCTTACTCAGCTTTATTCTATGACCTGTGCAGTTTTATTATGGAGCAGTTTTTCTCAACCCCGGCCATACCTCAGATACACTGGTGGACTCCCATAAAATGCAGCTGGGCTCCACCCCTGAGCATCTGAATTGGAATTTCTAAGGGAAAGTTCATTCATTCACTGTTAAGTTCCTCAGGTGGTTGTGACATCTGGCCAAGACCAAGTACCAATGGTGTAGATGTGGAGTTTAAAATGCAGTGACATTTCCTGAACCCCAGGTTTTATAATCTCTGGGGAAAGGGACTTTGATGTAGCTTGTAAGTTCTCATTTTAAACAAAATCCCCAGTGAGTCCCAGGCACACAAACACATGAGAACTATTAACTGCTCCCTCCTGTAAGCCAGAGTAAAACAGTGGATCTGAAACACAATCAGCTATTAATGCTTTTGCGTAAACATTCTTGCTAGCACGGCCATCCCTCCAAGTACTGCTTTCTATACTAAACAGCTTGATGAGCTATTGGATATAGGGAAGAAAGGGTAAGAAGGCCAAGAAGGCTTTTTCCTCACCTCCTGGGAAACCTATATTCCCTTAAAAAGAGAGGAGAATAAAAACAAATGCTTCCAGGGAGTTTCCTGGTGGCCTAATGGTTAGGATTCCGGGCTTTCACTGCCATGGCCCGGGTTCAATCTGTGGTTGGGGAACTGAGATCCTGCAAGCCGCATGGCATGGCCGAAAACAAACAAACAAAAAAGCCAAATGCTTCCAACTACATGCTCTATCATGCCAACTCTGAAATATTTTGGGAGGACTACCAACACTGCAGATCCCAAATATCATTCTGGTCACTGAATCACACAATTGTGTATAAACTCAGGTATAACAGCAACCTACATCAGATTAGAAGTCTTGTAATACTATCTGTGTGGTCATGGTTCTTTTAATAGGTAACATATTATTCCGGTGAAATATACAACCAGCACTGTATGCAGTGCTGAAATATTACTTTAAGGCTCACTAAAAATTGTACCAAACTAAGCAGGGTGGGAACACTCTCCTCTCTGGGTCTCCCATTGAATACCTCGAGCTCAACCAGGCAATGAGTGCTCTTGAAGCCGATGTCCACTAGTGCTGGGACGTCTACAATCACTTGAGAGGCGACGGTGGGGATGGGTGCTCACTGCATCCCCTGCAACATGGCTGCCCTGTCTCCAGGGCTGCTGTGTATTCTACACATGCACAGTAATATTTTTTTCTCATTTCTGCACTCTCAACATCAACCTATGAAGTACTTCACTGTTAGTTAGAATCCAACTCCTTTTGGTTTTAAAGCCTTAGAAAATAAAGCAATTCAATGTTTCTCTGTGGGTGAAATTTATGCAGTGCTAGAATCAGAATATCTCTACAGGCATACCTCATTTTATTGCACTTCGCAGATACTGTGATTTTTACAAATTGAAGGTTTGTGGCAACCCTGCATTGAGCAAGTCTATCGGTGCCCTTTTTCCAACAGCATTCGCTCACTTAGTGTCACTAGGTCACATGTAGTAATTCTCATAGTATTTCAGACTTTTTCAATATTACTATATTATTATATTTGTTACAGTGATCTTTGATCAATGATCTTTGATGTTACTATTACGGAACGATTATGACTCACTGAAGGCTCAAACGATGGTTAGCATTTTTTAGCGATGAAGTACTTTTTAATTTTTGACATAATGCTATTGCATACTTACTAGTTTAAACATAACTTCTATGTACATCCAGAAACCAACTAGTTTGTGCAACTAACTTGATTTGTGATATTTGCTTTACCGTTGTGGTCTGGAACCAAATCTGCAATACCTCCGAGGTATGCCTGTATAGCTAAAATATCCTAACCAACTGGTTCTTTCTTTGAAATAAAAAAATATTGAAACTTTTTGAAACAGTAGGGAAAACCCTATTTTACTTTGCTTAAGTTTAGGTAACTGTGCATTACATTGTTCATGTAATTCCCCTGTTTAAATGAAGGTCTATTTTCAGTTCCTATTTCCTTTCCATAGAGAATCTACAAAATACATGGGTATTACGTGCTCTCAGAATGCTTTTACTTTGGTTTCACCTGTTTAAACATTTTTAGATTAATTGCTAATTTAGCATAACCATGTGCAGCAACATTTCTTTCTGGGAAGACTCCAAATGTACAGAGTTCAGGCCGAGGGCCTTAATTTTACAAAACTATAATAAATGATAAATTAGAGGATAAAAATCTGATTTTGTATCATGTTTAAATTTGCTTAGAGTAAGGTGCTAGAGTATCTCTCCTCTTCAGTGTGCAATTGAAAGTGGTGATATACGCTTAGGAAAGTGACTATATTTCAGCAAAATGTAAAAGGAAACAAGGGGGATGGATGACTTTCTGTGGCTAAATGGATGTGACCCACCCCCACCCTTCACAGCTCCAACTCTGGCAAAATATTACTACCTAGAAAGTCCCCTACACATTTTATAAAGTGCCACCCAGATTTAGGCATCCCACTTCAGTGCTGATCACCTCTGGTTGTGCATTAGAACCGCCTGGGAAAGCCTTTAAAAAAACACCAATGTCCATTTATACAAAGTTCTGGAACAGGAACAACTTATCTGATGGACACTAATGACAGTGACGCCCATCTAGTATGGGGTGGGATTCAATGGTCATGTCGGTGGGACTTGGGTACAGAGCTATGTGTGCATTTGTCTATTTCTCAAGTGGCATATTCAAGACTTGTGCAAATCACTGCAATGTAAATTTTACCTCCAAGGGAAAAGCCACCACTGTCTAGGTGCCACCCAGAGATGGTGCTGACACTGATTTACAGAGGAGCCTGGGCACTGGCAGTCCTAACACCCCAGGTATTTCTCACAGGCAGTCCCGACTGAGAACCACTGCACAGCAACATAAGAGAGGCTGTTTTCTTACACAAACACATACAGTGGCCCAACTCGCCTCTGCTGCTGTCCCAAGAAGAGTCAAGAGGCAGAGCTGCGAAGCTGGCTTCTAAAGTGACACCAGATCTAGAAGCCTCTCTGCCTACTTGCTCACACTAACAGAAAGGCACCTCTCTTACGTTTCAACTATTTGTTGGTTCTCTTCAGTTAACATATTAAAACTTCAATCATTCTGGCTGTATAGGAGTCACCAAAAGAAGTTTCCTATCCAAGGAGGATTATTTTTTTGAAAGCCTCTATGTTACTTGTTTATTTTCTTACTTGCTGCCCAATACACCTTTTCTGGTGGCAGATATGGGATTCTACTGAAGATGTAGGGCAAGAACTGAAGTGCGTGTGAACACTCCAGTTGGTAGGTGTATCCAGGAGGCTGAGGGAGCCCACTTCCCACACGTGCAGGCTGAGGCACTTGCTCAGAGAAGGGAAGCAAACAAAAGAGAAGACCCTGAACAGATGCAAAATCTCTTCCAACAATTTGTAGGGACGAAGCACTTGTTATAAGATGCTTTCACATTTGCTAAACTTGTGGGCTTTCTTTTTAACACTTTCTGGTTATGATTTAGAGAGTTGGTATTTCACAAAGGAAATCAACAGAGCACACAGCTCCATCCAGGGCTGCACCCTAAGACTTCTAAGGACATCTTAGTTAGCATGTTGTGAGCTGCCTTATGTGACAGTCACAGCAGAGTTAGTGCCTGTCGGCCAAACCAGGACATTGGCGTGGCTTGAAAAAAGCCACTATAAGAGAAATGAAAGAGGTAGCTTCTAAGGTAAACACCATTCTGCTTGTAACATAACTAAGCAGATAGCTCTTGACAACAAGGTAAGAAAAAGAGAAAAATAGTGCTGTATAAAATCTGCAGATTATTTCAGATCCAATTCTTTCTCAGACTTTGAAGAACTGCTTTGCAGACCACAGAACTCCTCAGTAAAGGCCTTTTTGTAAGAGTGACAGCTCAGGATCCACCAGAGTGAAGCCCAGTAAGTGTTGGTAACTGTCCATATCACCTGGCAGCATACAGGAGTGGCTTTGGTCAATATCTACAAATAATAAAGAGCGAAACTTCCTATTACATGCCCAAAGTTGCTGCAACCATTGTTAGACAACAGAAATCACATGGCCAAAGCTGTGTTACAGAGGTGGATAAGACATCCACTAACCTAAGATGCACTTAGGTATATTACAGATAACCGAGGGGCTGCTTCCCTTTAAGGGAAAAATAATAGAAAATCTTGAATACCTTCTTGAGTAAGGAATTCTTAAGCCAGTTACAATAATGGCTGGATTACAGCAAATCAAATGAGTCTAGGTAGATACCACAAGACAAAACGTGAATAAAGTAATTCAGCCATGCTCAGTGCCTTACAGTGTTTTTTGGCTGGAAGCAGGTAGGAACAAGTTTTGATCCTGTCAAGGTCTATCCACAGCTGATTATTGATAATGATGCCCAAGCACCATTATTTGAAGGAACATTCAGGACTGAATAGTCTGGAATTTTCAATGTGCCCTAGAAACATAGGGCACTTCAGTTGTAGAAACATATTTTAGCAGAGAATTAACTTCTGGAAATACCACTTCTATACACCAAGTATCCAAAAGAAAAAAAAGAAGTGTAAAATCAGAAATCCAGGGGTCTTTTCCTTAGATAATATATCTGTGCTGCTCACCTCGCCAAATCCAAGCTCCCAAGTCTGTTATTAACAAGGGCTTCCCACTTTCTTGGGGATTCCCAACACCCAAAATGTTCTTCCCACAGCAGGCTGGACCAGAGGCAGGCAAACTTCTGTGAAGGGCCAGATGGTAACTATTTTAGGCTTTGAGGACATTCAGTTAGTGGCTGTCTTGACTACTCAGCCCTGCCATTGTGGTGAGAAGACAGCTATAAATAATGCATGCGTTCCATGAACAGGGCTGTGTTCCAATAAAACGTGTAGATATTGAAATTTTAATTTCTTATAACCTTCACATGTCACAAAATATTATTTCTCTTTTTCTTCAACCATTTGAAAGTATAAAACCCGCCCTCAGCTCATGAGCAGTACAAAAACAGGTGGTGGGCTTGATTTGGCCCATGGGTCGTAGTTTGCCAACCCCTGGACTATAAGTTCTATGACAGCAGGGTCCATGATGGTCTAGTTCAGTGTTCTTTTGCCAGGGCCTCGTACAGTATCTGTCAAATAGTAAATACTCAATAAATACTAGTTGAATTGAACTAATGGCAGTCATTACTAACCAACTTCATTGCCTACTAGAAAAAAACATTCCATGTAGTTGAACTCAACAATACAAGATCCTTCCAAAATGTGAAATACTTATTCACACCCAAGCTGTATTAGCACATTCAAGCCACTATAAACCATTGTTAATGTACCATTTCACTGTCAGATGACCCCTAAACATGGCTGATGTCCTCTAACGATCAGAGGCTCACTTGATGTGAGTGTGCAGGACTCCTGAGCCTCAACCCCAAGGATGTGTTCTAAACAAGCACATCCAGTAATTCTGCTACAGATGGTCTCTGGGGCTTATTGGAGAAACACTAGTCTGCATATAAATTACCCATATTGTCAGAGGAACCAGGAAGCTCCAAGCTCTCCTCCATAACTATCTGTAATCAAAGAACAGAAATGAATCCCAATGCATTTTAGCTGCACATAAACTGCCTACGTTAAGGAAATCAGGGGCTCTGCAATATTCTCTATAACCACGTGTAATGCTGGAATACAAAGGAATCAAAGAATTTATAAGAAACCCAATATCTGAGATTTTAGCAGTAGAGCTGGTCTGGTGGGAGTGGCCCCAAGCCCTACTATTTCTCCTCTGTACCACTGGGACCCCAGCAGCCCCTCAATGACAATCACTTTCTAGCACAGTCTTCTAAAAATATACCAATGTTCAGTCTTGTTCACCCCCAGTACTGACACACTGAAATCAAGTCTCCTCTACAAGAGCAGAAGAACAGAACACACCTGCTGCCAGCACCAGCGTAGGAACTTGGTTAAACACTTCTGCATTCGGAGTGCATGACTCCCTATAGCTCCATCCTACATCTCCCATGGTCAGCCCAGCAACAATCATTTTCACTTGAGTTTCTGGCACTAGTTTTTTGGTTTTGTTTTTTTTGAAACTTAAGTTAAAGAAACTTAAGTTTAAAAATCTCCCCTAGGCTGTCACAAATATGCCTTCTTACTCATAGGTAAAAGTTGAACTTGGAGGATAATTCAAACCACAAAGAACATGTTGAGGTGGATTCTTGGAGTGTGTTGGCAAACATGACTCTACTCCCAAGCACTCTCTACTTGAGAAGTTGCTCCTACTGAATCACTAATGCACAGGGTTTCCAGACTTCTTCATGGAGATTTACAAAACAGCACTGAATGCTACTTCAGCTGTATCTATATTTATTAATTTTAACAGAGTCAACTCTTTGCTCTCTGATTGAGGTTGGGAGGTTTTGACTAAGTTCAGATGATATAATCAGCTTTGTATCTGCCAGTCCAGGGTGATTTACCAACTATTAAAGTATAGTCTCAAATTAATTCCACAAGTCACACAACTGACTGGTATTGTGAAAACATGGAGTATTTCTATATCCACTACATCCACATAGAAATTGCTATAATACTAGCTATAGAGAGAAGGGTGTTATGTTATTCTTGTTATGTCAGGAATTTTATCATTCAAAATTAAATTTACTTTTGGACATAACTTTAAGTTCTTTCGCAGCAGATTACAGGGATTTAAGAATAGGAAAGGGACATTCGAAAAAGTTCATAGAACACAGGTTGTGTCTCCTCGTTCCTTCCATCTTCTACCAACACTAGTCTTTAAAGAAAGAACAAGATTCAAAAGGCAGAGGGAGGACGGATTCTTCAATGGAGTAAACCTTTCCATACTCTCTTCTGAAAATAACTTACATGTCTCTGTTTTGGGGTCACGGAATGAGTATCATATGTTCTCTGCTTAATGAGGCTGACAACCAGCCAACATTACACTACCTACCTCCCCACTCCTTCCCCTACCTCCCCACTCCTACCTCTCCACCCCTTCCTCTCCGGCCTCATCACCTGCAGAGACAATAAAAGGAAATTGTGCGCACTTTGTACATATTTTCAGTACATCAATACTGGAAACACTAAATGAGCTTTCTATTTATCTAGATTAAGTTGTAACCATCTTGATGTAGGAACCAGTCCAACTATTATCTCTTTAATCCCTTATAGCTAAAAATAAAAGATAAAGCTCAATTAACATTTTTTAAAAGCCACCAAAAAGATACATCTCAAGGACAAAATACACCCCAAACATTTCACACTCACATCCAACACTTTCTGACTGTAACTTGTTAAATTCATCATGGGGAGGCAATGTAGAAAGTGTGGATTTTTTCTTTCTTGCTTGGCTCCAGGTAGTTTTATAAAGAGCTTATATAACAATACATGAGATTTTACAATTTTATATCCTAGATCCAATTTTAAAAATCCTTTATCAGGGCTTCCCTGGTGGCGCAGTGGCTGAGAGTCCGCCTGCCGATGCAGGGGACACGGGTTCGTGCCCCGGTCCGGGAAAATCCCACATGCTGCGGAGCGGCTGGGCCCGTGCGCCATGGCCGCTGAGCCTGCGCGTCCGGAGCCTGTGCTCCGCAACAGGAGAGACCACAACAGTGAGAGGCCCACGTACCGCAAAAAAAAAAAATCCTTTATCAATGTTCCCATTACTTTTTCCTCTAGTAAAGCCGGGAATGAATACCAAAACTGCCTTATAAAGTAATTGGTTCAGACAAAGATCTTCTTAAAAATTAATTTTCTACTTTTGTGAGTATAAAAATAAGACCCCATTGTCTTTAAAAATTGTAAAAAAAATTTGATTAATGTTCATTCGTAGCTTTTAATACTATGATTGTCTACATTTTTAAAAAACGCTTCTTCTATTTTATTTAAAAATCAAATCTCTACTCCAGAATTGATAATATGTATCTTGAAGGTAAAGGTACTTACTTTCAGGGTGAAAATATTAATAAACTTCCCACATTAAAAAAGGAAGACTAATCAGAAAGAATACAGTTTCACAGTAGATACACAGAGTAAAGAATATACGTTCAAAATATTTTCGTTTCGCATTTTGTCCTGTTTCACTCTTTACATTAAATGAGAATTCTCCTTAATTTTGAGATTTGAAAAAACTATACTGCCTACATACCCAAAAGAATGAAAAATGAATTCAGAAGTAAATTTCTATCTCCAGTTTCAGGAAATAGCTTTCATCAGGAGTCACAGTACAAATGACTCAAATATAACTTACCCAGAACTAAGTTAACAGTGACAGGTCAGTATGTACCCATGGTGACCTCCTAAATAGCAACTCAGTCTTGGTTTAGTTTTAGTAAACAGTTAAATTCCCTTGTTTTCAGTAGCTGTCTAACGAGTATACTATACCCCATGTGAAAAAAATATATAGTACCTGGGGATTAACATCCAATCTAAAAGTTAATTTTAAATGCTTTCTATAGACTTCTTTCTGTATATATCTATTAAGTTTCCTGTAAAATAGACATCTTCATTCTAAATATTTTAAGGAGAAGCTGCAGTAGTAGGGAGATTTTAGGAATAATTCCTACTGGTGTAGCTCCCTTCCTCGGATCTCCTTAGATGGCCTACTAGTCAAGCATCAGAGAATCAGGCACTGCAGATTTGGGAGAGCTTTGAGGATTAGATGTAGAACCAAAGTATTCTTAAATAAGTAAAATTCTCCCATATAAATTCTTCTTCATTTTCTTATCTACATTGTCTTGTGTTTCTGTATTTTATCAGTAGGCTAAGTTGATTCACCATACATCTGTACATTAACACAAATTTTAAAGTTTGTGACCCTTAAACAGAGAAAAATACCATATGAAACATTTGTGGGCAGACGAGTATTCTATAGTTTTAAAGACACACTGGAATAATGTATCCCCTACCCAATACTTCGAATGGTATTTTTTTCTTTTGTGACTTAAGTTGATCCCTTCATATGTAAGTCACTACAAGTGCATCATAAACGGGATGTAAAGTGAACCAAAGATGTTAAGGATATAAATAGTAATACAACATTTTTATATTATAAGACAATTATAAAAGCCTAAGATATGGGTAAGGGAATAAGAGGTACAAACTACAATGCATAAAATAAATAAGCTACAAGGATATTTAGTACAACACAGGAAATATAGCCAATATTTATAACAACTAAATGGAATATAACTTCTAAAAATTGTGAATCACTATGTTGTACACCTGAAACACATAATATGTATGTCAACTATACCTCAATTAAAAAAAAAAAAATCTTTGGATGGATTTCACCGGAGCAGCACAGTGGACCAAATATGGAAAAGGAGGCAAGGAGGTCACTGCAGACTTCCCATTCTAGTACTTTCCATGGGAGCACAGTTCAGAGCCCTCCATTCTTCTCCCTAATGACAGATTTTAGTCCTAACATAAAATTTTCATTTATCTGAATTTGAAAGCAGTAGCATGAATCTACAACTCCTTAAAGTTATAAAAACAAAATTCATTTATGTAAGGAACATGAACATATTAAAAGAGGATGGAGGAAATAGGGACCTTTCAAAATACTTTTGTCTCAGAATTGTTAGCCTGGAAAGTGCCAACTATTTTGTTTTGCTATACAGTTTCCCCTGCAGTTGATCTGATTTTTGGGAAGTACCAGCTTAATAGCAAACACAGCGCTATCAAATATTGTAGCCATTGATCTGTGCACTATACATTACATTACACCACACTGTAACTTACACAGCCACAATGCAGTGCTTGCTGTACAATCTGCTGTGCAGAGGAGGGGCGGCAGGGCGCAAGCTGGTTTATAACCTTCCTTTAGAATTCTTCCAAGTCGTAACTATGGCTTGATGGGGAGAACAAATGCCAGGCCACTCATGAGGCTGACATTTTATACCAAAATGTTTCTCTTGGAGTACTACAGGCATTTAGATATGCAGTTATAACACTGCACTGTCTAATACAGTAAGTAGCCATAAGCCACACGTGCCAAACTGAAATCCAGTTCCTGGGTCTCCAAGCCACATTCAAGTACTCAACAGACACATGCCCAGTGGCTCCTACTGGACAGCACAGAGAGAACACTTCCATGCCCATAAAAAGATCTACCAGATAGCTATGATCTAAAAGGCAACATAGCACCAACCTTGGGGGTGGTCTTAGGGTTTCCTGTAAGATGTCACCTTGCCCATGTATTAAAAAACCCGAGTAGATATCATTCAAATAGTACCATGATGTTTACCAGCAGGGTTGGAGGCCAGCAAGTGTGCAGTGCGTGCATGCACGCACACACACATACATGTACATGCATAGCTGCACACACACGACACACAAATGCATATACACATGTATACACACAACTCTGACATGCATACACACATACACATTCACACACAGACATACATTGCATACACGTATGCTCACAGGCACACACGCACACACACACAGTCTTGTGCACACACACAGGCCTGCCTTCTGCAATTACAGCATCAAGGAAAAAATGACTGTAACCTGCAAACCATATAAATGAAAATGAAGGAATATTAAAATGAGATATCCATTTGGAGCCTATCAAATTGGTAACAAAAAATTGGAGAATACTTTCAATGTTGGTATAAATGGGTATAATCTTCTGAAGGACAACTTGGTGATATTTTTAATCACAAACTGAAATGTGCCTATCCTTTAAGAATTCCACTTCAATGAATTTATTTATCCTGTGAAGGCAATCAAACAGAATTAGGTAGACATATGTAAATTAATTCTCTTTTTTAAACATATAACTGACTACATTTTGTTTAGAAGATATATCCTTTAGGCAAATAAAATCTCTAAAGCAATTTTCACTTAAAAGTTATGGTTTTCTCTTTTTCTGGAAAATTCATGGCTATTTCAGGAATATAAAATTCAAATATATGTAAATATAACAAAATATAAACTTCAGTTTCATACAGAAATAAATTATTATAAGCAGACTGCTCTTCCAGGTGTAAGGGGGGCACGATCCCAAACACGGTGGTACTGGTGTCCCATCCCCCACCCACCCTGACAGGTGAGTTTCAGTGCAGTGTTGCTTGTCAGACAGCACATGGAAACAACATAAATGTGCATCAGGGAAGCCCTTTCACACTGTAGAAAAAAGATGTCTGGGACATTGTTGAGGAAGCAAACTGGCTATGATCCAGCAGTGTATGTAAGCCATCAATCCATCCAGTTACACAGATGGATACAAATGGATGTGCATGTGCGCACAGAGAGGTCTGTGAGCACATTCACCTATGATGCAGTTGCATTTCTGGGAATTTTATTTTTTTGCTTTATCCTCCTCTAAATTATTTGAATTTTTTTTTTTACAGTAAACTTTTAAAACAGTAATTTAAAATTCTTTTTTATTTTCAATTAATAAGAGTTCTCAGTAACAGGAGTGTGAAACAGGACATTACTTGGAACTTTTTTCAAAGCAAAATGCCAATCTGATATTCATAGGCTCTATTTCAATAACAATCTACTGTACTTGTAAAACAATAGTTTAATTATTGTTTAGAAAGGCATACATTCCAAAGAAATATCTTCAGGGTTCTGAGATTCTTGAGATTTATTATGAAAACTGAAAAAACTATTCTAAATTGAGAAAAATTCCCATCATTGCCTTCTTAAGATATTTTGGAATTCATCAGATATATGATATAAAGTTACCTGAGCTGAAGTGAATCTGGTAACAGCTCACAGCTGGGTGAGAGGTAACCTATTCAATGCTGTAAGGGACAGAGGTTATATAAAAACAAGTCTTCTGACCAGTATAAAGTATTAAAAATGTTTTCATCTTCAATTTTATATAGCAGTGATTGGCTTCTATCCTGTACTGAAATTTGGCCCTCGCATCTTATCTTCAAAATTCCTCATTAGTAAATCTAATTAATATATATTCTTTCCAAACATTAATTTCAAAGAAAAGTAGAGAAGTCATTATGCTGACTTGGAACCATAATTTTTAAGTTTCGGTCTATAGACTTAGTTCTCTTAGTCCAAGAATATTTAAATCTGGTCAGTCACTCTCATGTTAGATTATTAAAAACAGCTTTACTGGAAGTCTTGACACATCGTTTAAAAAAATAAATTAACCCAAAACCAACCAAAAAAGATATTTAAAATTCTCTTAGAATCTCAAGGTTATTATTATCCCTTTTCTCAGGAAAGAAACTGTTAGCACTTATCCTTTTCTTGAACATAACAATTTAAAAAATAGAACAGATCTAACATAGAAATAACTATCTCTTTGGAATTTTTAAAGCTCAAGCTAAAACTCACCATCCCCAACCCAGACACAGGCTTTTTGAGTCTAACGAAAGAGTAGCTCACAGTCTATGAAAGGAATATGTGAATCACAATTTTTTATTGACTCACAGCATCATTTCAGTAAGCATAATTATATCACAATGTGAAAATATCTAGCCTGACAAAGACAAAAAGAAAACCAAAGGAAAGAAGAGAAAGGCAGGATGGGATTGGCTAAGTTCTACTTTGGCTATCACTTTTCTGTGTGAGCCAGCAACTCACTGAAATTTAAAATTTTTCATCTTATCAGTAAAGAGTAGAGCAAACACATTTAGAAAATGGAATCTGACTACTTGATAGTGAATTCTGATGGAGAAAGTATTACACATTTTCTTCAAAGGTATAAATGTTCAACTTCCATTCTTCATGTAAGGAATATAAAACATCTACCATCACGTTTAACCCAACCTCAAAAATCCCAGTGTTTTTGTTTAAATTCTTTACTATGAAAATATGAACTAAATATTAGATATTAAAAAGCTATGGCTATAAAGACACAGGTGTGTCCAGAATTGTATTTCCTAAGTCCCTGAGTCCCTATTATTTGATCAGTGACCACACCTCTTTTATATTTTCACTACATTAATGCTTTTGTTCTTCAGATCTCATTAATTCTTTACTTCCTCTAGTGTAAATTGTTACCAAAAACCAGGAGATATTTACTGGTAAAACACAAATCCATGAGAGTAAATTATGAGTATTAATGCAGTTCCCACACGACCAATAACACTGATTTCTTGTAGCCATTGTAATTCTTGCAGACCTCAAAGAGGAGGTCTATACCTTGAGGCCTGACACTGATTTATTCAGACCTAGGGATTTACCACGACTTACCTAGCATTTAGGCATTTGATTACAAGTCATCATTACACATTTTTAAAATACAATCCCTATGGTCTTTTTTTTCTCTGCCTACTGAATATGTACAGTAGTGCTGTTAAGAAACATACCAAGGTAATACAAAGCCACAGACACTAAGGGAAGACTAGAATGAACACTGTACTTTGCTCATCGTGCTGGCAAATGAGCCAGGAAATTTTTAGCTGATACCAAAGAGGAGATAAAGACAAAACTTTTTTTGGACAAATAAATGAGTATTATAAAACATATTCACCAACAGGACTCATGAGTAATCTGGGCAATTTGCATGGTTCCAAGTAAGTATCTTAACAATTTTAAGTACAAAACAATAGAAGTTCCAATCAAATAATTCTCTACTGATCACCGTCAATGCCATACATAATGTAGTGTTTAGGCATCTCACATCACTCATATACACACATACCACATCTGCAACCAACAAGCACAGCCATGTATACTTTTCAACGGGGAAATAATATGAATGAAAATAATTGTGGGAAGTACCTATTTTACCTACCAGACTATTTCATTTTGTAGAATTCTTTATATACAACTGTTCCATCCCTCCACCCTCCAAATAAAAGAAATAAACTAACCCATGATATGACAAAAAATAAAGGCAACATTACATGGATATAAAATGGGAAGTAGATACAGAACGTTTCCAACAATGTGCCTTTTGCTACCTGTGTTTTCTGAGAAGCAGAGAGGACTGGCTGAACAGACCTTGGCATGGGAGAGTGGTTCTTGATTCCTAAAGGCTATCCATTAAAGAGTCACACAATCCAGAGGGAATTGTAAAGTAAGAGAAAAGAGTATATTTTTACATGATTGAAACTTTCTAAAATCCATACCCTGAATATGTGTCCTGTGATATTCATTTATGAGTGTTCTATGTTCATTAACCAACATTGCAGTAGATAACCCCCACCCTCCAGTACTTTATCCATTAACCTGGCAAGACCACCTGGGATATCTTTGTGCAGCTATTATTAATGAATTCCACCCCTCTGACCAGCACATTAAAGCTCATAGGTACTCACCCTGCAAACTGGGCACTGCCAGTGACTACTGCTGTCTCTAAGCCTGTACTCATCAGACAAACACTTGGAATGATACACACGAAAACACAGGTCACATATCAACACCTCTCCAGGCAAATGGCATTCAAAACAATACCAGTCATGATTTTCTGTTTCCCAGTCCTACAAAAAATACAAAATAGTTTCGTATGACATTTTGTCAATATCTGCAATGACTAAGAACAAAATTGAAACTAAAGTCCATCAGAAGTTAGGCATTATAAACAATTTTAGACATTTACTGTGTTAAAACAAGAGGGAAAAAATACCTAGAAATTCGCTTCTTTAAATTTTTAGTTCTCTCCTAAACATATTAATATTCAGAAATATCTTAAGGTGATCTGATAACAAAACCAGTCCAAAATGAAATAAGTCCAAAGCCAATCCCAGTTCTAACATTATCTTTCATTTTTATATAGTCTATGGGATAATTTCTTCAGTAAATGGAATACCCCAAAGCAAGATCTATAACTTAGTATTTCAAATAAACAAACCTCTGTTTTGTTCTGATTTTTTAAAAATATACTAAGTACTTAGCATACTTTGGGAACAGAGAGAATAGTAATAAATGGTGATGCTCACTATTCTTATCTTCTCATCCATGGTATTGGATGCTTTATTGAAAATAACCATTAATCAGAATGTCCATGTTCTGATAGGTTGTCAAATTTTCAGGGTCTGTTGAATTTGGAAAAATAAATTGAAAATGTGAAACTAAAGGTTTAATCACATTCTCCAAAGGACATTACCACAAAAAAAAAAAACAAAAAAGGAAGCAGGCTTATTTTCTTATTGGGACTATTCCTGGAAATAAAAGACCATAACTGCAGGTATACAGATTTCTTCAACATTTTCTTTTTTGTTACACTCTTTTTTTTTGTACAGCCAGTACCATTTAAACACAAAAAGGAGAATAGTGTAAGCTCCCTTAATTTGGAATTCATTCTTCATAAATATCACTCTTAGCTTTTATCAAAAAATACCCCTGTTAAGAGTGATGGATTAATTCTCAACCTTCTTTTGTAGATGTGGTGGTTACATGAATAAGGGTTAAACCCACATTTAGTGTTATCAAGGCCACTTCCCAATGGGGATCTTGAAATTTCAAACTTGGATTCTGCCATCATTTTTCTTTTTATAAATCACTGTCTACTCTGCTTCTGGGAGAGAGCAGCTTTTTCATTCCCTCTTACATCAATAACTCCCCCAATAAATTGGCTTCGATAAAGCACTTGTCTAGTAAGCACTGACTCACTGGCACCTAAGGTTCAAATGTATTACTGCTTGACCATATGAGAAGGCTACGTCTGTCTCTCTCCTTCAAAAGTGAAGGGAGCTGCTACTGTTCTGAAATTCACACCTTCCAATCTACGTTCAGAGTCATGGCTAAAGTACATTAGTAAGTTCTACAAAAATGTAAACTTTTTGGTTTGCTTTTTAGTAAGAAATTGGTGGTCTTTATCAACCAAAGTAATAAAGAAAAAAGCATGACCATTTTTAGTTATTTGCTGCAGATGTATAAACTCTGGAGATTTTGGAGGAATAATTTCAGTCAGACTGCTTAAAAAATCGTAAGATACTGATTTGACAGAAAACCCTAATCTGTGCATGGTAGGAAAAAATCTCCCCCAAAAAGTTTGACACAGTGATGCCACAGAGACACAGTAAGTTGTGGTGCCTGGCTGTACTAAAATAACAATCATTGGTGTACCCCTTTCACAGAGCTCATAAGTAAGCTGCATTTTAGCTCTTTCAATGTTTGTATCAAAAAACCATTGATGATCTAGGTTTCAATGGAGATAAGATTTTTTTTAAATTAACTCTTCCCAAGTTTAAAACAAAGGATTTCAGAATATTTTCCTCGTATCTGTTCAGAAACATCTTAAAGGATTTTCGTGGCTTATATATACTCATTATTAACAAAAGAAACTGCCATTCTTCATCATTTGAATTTTTTTACATTAATTCATCTTCCTGTGATTCTCAAAATGATAGTTACTAGGTTAACTAAGAAAAGGAAGCAAGAGAACACAATTTTGGTCCATAGCTCCAGCCTCCCCATATCACCTCCTACCTTCGTCTATCCCTACCTTCTCCCATCCACCTATGAAACGAGGATGAAAACGGATCTTTCTTCAATGGGGTGTTTAATTCTAGACCTAGTTTTTCATAAAAATTATAGAAATGAAAGTGTAATTCAAATGAAGTAAAAGTAGAAAAACATTTGGATATATGTTTATATAATGGCATACAACTAACTCTTATCTGATATAAAAAATTATGAGCTGGGACTGTATGTGCTGTTCATTCTTCTAATCACTGCAATAGCTGTTTAGAATATACAAAACATGCAAAAGTCAAGTTCAAAAGTTACTACATTCTGAATCCAGGAAACATTTTTCTGAGGTATAAACGATATAAGCATGTTTATTATAGGTAGAGTTGCCTACGCTTTGTCTTTTAGTAAACAGAATTCATTTATACAGTGCTTTTGACTAATACTCAATAATGTATGACAAAAAGCTAAGCTTGCATTTTCACTGGATTTCACCAGAAATCAGCAACTACTCTACATTCAGTCTGATCAACATCATAATATGTGAAATGCCACTTCAATACAAGAAAGTTTTTAAAAAGCAAACCTATGAGCACAAAATCCAAAACTAGAAGCAATGTAAAGATAGTATGGTTTTAATGAACAATTCTAGCAAGAGTTAACTAAGCTAGCCTAAAGAAAGAGAAATTTAATTTTTAAAAAAGCAGAATTAAAGTAAAATAACATAGTGCAAAATTAGTTCACCTTGTTTGGGGTTGCTGTCCTGGAGAAAGGCTGCATACTGTAGGCCTTTCAAAATAAAAACAAAATAATCTTGGTCTCTCCACTATAACTTTGCTCAATATCAGGCAATACACAGAGCTAAAGGGATTTCGTACATGGTCAAACTGTTTATTACTTGCTTTACGACATATTATTGTGCAGATGATATCAACTGATAATCTATCAATGTGCTAATCATTAATGAAAAGACAGTAGCATGCAAACTCAAGAATCATCACTAGTTTAAGAGGAAACTTTTACACTACCACAAAAGCTACAAAATGGACATAGAGAAAATCTATAGGAATTCATGTGCCATGAAACCTATAAAGATGTTAGAAAAACATTTTACTAACAAATTCAGTGTCATTATAAATTTGCACAAGATCATGAATGTATGTCTTATTGATCCGAAACTGGTTCAAGCTGGAGTTTTTTTTAAAAATCAGGAGTGATGAATGTAAATGTGGTAAACTTGATAATTCACCACAGTGTGAAGTTTATACAGGCTGTCTTCAGAACCTAGTAGAAAACATTCCACCACCAAGAGGCAGCCTGCTGATCTACGTCTCTGTCACCATTTATAGCATTCGGTTAAGACTCTGGAGCCAGACCGGCTCAAATCCCAGCTTATAGGGTTTTTGTAAGAATCAAATGAGTTACAATGCTCATTAAACTGTTAGCTGGTTTATTAAGATGATCTATTTGCTATAGAGCACAAAACAGGAATTGACAAGTCACAAAATGATGTGACACTTTCAATTATACACGTGAATTTCTTCTTCAGGACCTTAAGTTCATTAAGACAGCTGACTCTGTAAGCAAGATGGAGCAAAAACACTGTTAACTTGGCGTTAGAGAAGACGCTGAAGCAAGAGGGCTCAGTGGGAGAACTGTGTCTGGACAGGGTCTCCCAAACTATCTACCCTCATATTCAAAAGAGAGTTCAGCTTTTAAATTAATTCCCTATTCCTACATAATGAGCAGATAAATCTTACATCATCAAATATGTGTTTCATGTGGTATTTTAACAAAGATACAATGTAAAATTAATTAATTCTATACAATTCTAGGTTTAGTTTAATTCTGTTAATAAATTCAGTTCATCATTGAGAGGTAAGAATTTTATGGTTAAATATTTGCAGTAATTTTAAATATTATTTTTTAATTAAAATATTAAAACATTGCTTAGTGAAATAAAATTTAGAAAGAGGGCAAAAAAAGACAGAACTCTCATACACACACACACAAGGTGAAAAGAGTATAACAGGATAGCGTGACCCAAAATATTCTATTGAATAAAATGGAAATTCTTCACCAAAGCAAGAATAACGTCTAAGTACATTACAGTTTTGCACACAGAACCATAGTATAACTGTTTTCTAATTAATAATCACCAATACTTCACTTACTACTTAATACTTTACTTAGTAAATAAACAATTGTTTATATTTTTGTATCTGATGCAGGTAACGACCTTTGGAAGAAATGTGTAGTTCTGCACATAATTAACATAAATATAATAAAATATATTTCACATTAAAGAGACCAACAGAATCCAAGGGATATGAAGTTTTGGACTTAGGGTATTTAAAACATATGACTGATTAATTTATGACAACTATAATTATAACAAGAAAAATGCAAAGATATAAACTTTAAAAAAAAAAATCTTACTTCACTGAGCTATATTTATGAAGTGGGCTAGGAAAGTCAAGCTGTTTGCAGGCCTCTCAATATTTTTCCAAGAACAAAGCAAGGGAACACTTCTGGACAGGGCTGTTTAATGGTGTGATTTCTGAAGAATAAGACGTAAATCCAATCCTACCTCTTATACAAAAGATGTGAGCTTTTAGCCCAGTTTTAAGAGGTATATAATAAACCTTAGTTTCTTTTAGACTCTGGTCCTTTTGAATCAGGAGAAGCAGATGAAGATGGAAAGAAGCGCCTATCTTGTCCCTCTGTAAACTAAAACTAAATCCACTTATCCCCAACATAACATGTTAATCTCTTCAAGAAACCATAAAATTTGTATTCTCATTAATGATGCTTCTTAAAAGGTATCAAACCTTAACTAAAGACCTACATAAAAACTAGCGTGAGGTCCTGCTTATCAGCAGAACAAACTGGATTATGTAAAAAGTACTGAAGCTGAAGCAGGGCTGACCAGCCAAGACCTGAGCTCATGTCTGCAGTTGCTCTCGAACCTGGTGGAAGGACTTTAAATGAAAATGTAAGCTGTGGTTCCTAAGGTGATACTTTATTTTTGGACTGGCATTAACCACGCAAGAAGAAATGAGACCCTGAGTCCAGATCTGGCAGGTAAGTAAAGAGAGAAGTAGTCTCATAGCAAACATCACCGTTTTACACTTTTAAGTTATCCTCTACACTGGTGACCAAATTATTTAATGTCAGATAAAAAGTATCTGTCAAATTATAGGGGAGAGTCATAGCTTTGTGCCAGGGACCATGAATCAAGTTGGGAGTCACCAAATAAATAATATCAACTGCCTCAATATTAAAACACACGTTTGATATGTTTTATCTGCAAATGATCCATAAATCAAGGTCACCGGCCCTACTGTACTTATACAGGCACACCTCGGAGATACTGCGGGTTCAGTTCCAGACCACCGCAATAAAGCTATTATTGCAAGAAGGTGAGTCACACAAATTTTTTTGGTTTCTCATATATTTACACTATACTGCAGTCTATTAAGTGTGCAATAACATTATGTCTAAAAAAAGTACAGACATTAATTTAAAAATACTTTATTGCTAAAAATGCTAACCATCATCTGACAACGCAGGGTTGCCACAAACCTTCAATTTGTAAAAAAAAAGCACAATAAGCCAAATCACAATAAAACGAGGTATGCCTGTATTACATTAAATATTTTTATAAGATCTCCCTATCTTTAGTGGGTTAAGAGTTTAACTCATAAGAAATTAACTTGTATTTATTACAAAGGGAGCTAAATACCAAACTCAACTCAGCTGAGCAATGGTAAAATTCTGCCCAAGAAATGTATTTCTCAAGTTGTTAGAATAGAGGACGTGAAACATCTTGACTGAATATGGATTGAATGTAACCATCCATGTACATTAGTTTAGAGCAAGCAGAAGATGAAGCAATCTACGGAAACATGTAGTCTTTCTTTAAAAAATGAAAAATCAAAAGAAACAAGCCTCGATATAACACAACAGTTTCACACTGTGCCCAGGTCTAGTGGCCTTTTACCAATATAATTTCAAAAGCTTTAAAAACGATCTGTAAAAGAATTATTCAGATCATGAGTGAATCTTAATGACAGAAATCTGGAAATTAAGGACTACCATAGAAAACTTACAAGTGTTGCCAGGTTCAGCAAGCTTGTCGTTTTAAAAATTGGTTGGTACATATACTTTTACTTGTTTAATTTTGCTAGTATTTAAGCTAACCATTTAAAATTGAAAGAGGTCTCATTTTTAATAATTATGTTTTTCATTCTACTATCTCAAATGGACATATTTAAAATATCACCGCGAAGATGCTTGTCTATTGCTGAATTTTATCATAGTTTCTCCAAATAAATTATCACTTCAATAGAGATACAAATGGTGGTTAATATCAGCATCTCAAAATGTCTAAAAATCATTCCATTCCTAGCAGAAAGAATCTCAGTACAATGGAGGCTACTCTTTGACTTACACAGGCTTCCTCTTAAACGGTTATATATAATTATATCCTGAAATAGTCTTAGAGTTAGGCTTTTATTACATGAGAGCTGGGTTTAATAAAAATATTGTTGAAGATATGCATATTTTTCAATTGCATCAAGTTTTTAAAAATAAGCATTCGAAAAAAGGTAGCGAGGCAGAATAAAAACATGACACAACAGACTCTTTGCTCAATGATAGTTGAGTGGCCTAAAGAAATGACACTCTTGCCTACCTTCTCTTTCTCAACATAATCATGGCCGTGAATACAAGAGGATTCCAGCCTCTTTGCTAATACAAGGTATCTCGAGGGATATAACTTGTGGGACTTATCAAGAGGAATCAACTTTTCCCCCACCTCTGAGCTATAGCTACTATTTTTAGAGGCTATAGAAGGAAAAGAAGAAGAGCTTTACTACCATTTTTCAAATGACTTGCTGAGTAAAGAATCTTTGTAACTTTGAATAAAGTTTTAAAAATGAATAGCCAAAAACTCCTATCCCTTTCCTTCCCAAGGCCATATATACCTACTTGACTTTTTCTTCTCTTGATAATGAGTAGGAAGTCAACAAAAATAATAATGTACACCTTTCAATCTAAAAACTCAAGCTTTTAGAGGAATCATATCATATACAAAGTGGAGAAACTATAAAGGAGAGTCCCAGACTGAAATGCCAGCATGCAGGGCTGTCACTAGCCCACAAGGTACCTTTGTGTCAATTAGAAAGTTGACCCTTCCCTAAGACTGATTTTGTTAGAACAGGACGCTTTACTGCCATATGCTAGAGATCTGCTGAATAAACATGCAAGTACCTGATGTCTGAGAAGTAGATGGCACTTCCTAAGCTGTGCGGTTCAAAACCGGCCCCGATACACAGCAGCCTGCATGCACAGGCCACACAGTCCCTACAAACACACAGAGCTGGCCATTGTAAGATGACTGTGCTGTGCCAAGTGTGACCCATGTCAGTCACGTGTCCTTCTAGAGTATTCTTAGAGCATGAAAACTATAGCACACAGACAGCCCCAGGGTCGCCAGGTGGTCCACCAGCCATAGCCATGAGATACACATATAATTAGTTTCATCATTTTATATCTGCGCCTTAAATATAGATCCATCATCCTATGGAAAAATCTCTTAACAAATCTTGTGTTTGAGGTTACAGGTTAAAAGTAAAAAAAAACGTGATGGGAATTTTTGCTTGCTGTTTAGTAAGAAATTTGTGTGCTTTTGCTACGCTATATATAGGCACTTCTTGTTTTAAACATACTTATTCACTAGTCAAAAACTTGCTTTGAGTACATAGCTATATGCTTTCTACAAATAATCTCACTTAATCCTCAAAACAATCAAATGAAAGCTATATTAATGTGTCCCTGTTACAGCTGAGGAATGAGGATCAGAGGTTAAGAAATTTCCTCAAGGTCACACAACTAAAAAAATACTTGAGATGGGATTGAAACCCTCATCAATTGTAACATATATGACCTTACCTCTTTCAACTACACTACATTGCCTATTTATTTTTAATAGTTGCATATTTCATAAACTAGGTATAATTTTTATATACTTAGTTGTACTTAAATCATATATGCATACTTGGTATAAAAATGCTTGTGAATAAGAACCAACCAGAATTAATAAATCTGTATACACTGTTTGATTTACATGTAAGATTTCATCTAGAAAAAAGAAAAAGGATGATGCTATAAAAATATATGCAGTAAGAACATGTAAAAATAAAAGTAGAATACAGAACCTAATGTAGTCATGAACATACAACTCATTAACTGCTTGTTGAATTAAACTGAACAAAAAAGCCTCAACTTGAAGGGGAAAAAAGCACATGGAAAAGGACAAATCTAAAAAGGAGAAATAAAATCACTTTTATGAATAAATGTACACATGATCCACAAACCAAAGTCCTGTGGATTAAGTTGCATTTACTATTGGTTAGTTACTATATGAATCTCAGAAATTATTGGGTTGGCCAAAAAGTTCGTTCGGTTTTTTCTGTACCATATTATACAAACATCTAAATAAACTTTTTGGCCAACCCAGTATCAATATACCCTTCTGTACTAAATCTGTACATGGCTAAATGTTTTGGGACTAGAAATTTTATATTATCTAGATTATTTTGAGCATATAATAAGGTATCAGCTAACCATGGCCCTCCTTTAAATGTCTGCTGTAGACAGATTTATGTCACTTGACATTATTATTATTATTATGGCCTGGCACCCAAAGTTTCTTTATTGGCAAAAAGCTTTACTTTTCTGTAAGCTAAAGAAGAACTGGCTTACAGAAGAATTATACTGGTATAAACATTTTCACCTAAGTTTTCAAGAACACTTCTAGTGCACAAATCAAATGATACCAATGAAATTAAACATTTTTTTCTTCCATGTTTTCTGTTTGTGGAAAACGTGAATTTTCTTTCCAGAAACTTTCAAGGCACATATTAAATTAACAAAAACAGTGTAAAAAACTAACAGCTTCTCTAAGTATATAACTGATAGCTGCCTCTGTGGACCAGCTCCCCACAGAAAACAGTGTTCTTAGTTTATTGCTCTCAGACCTGACAGGTGGGTGTCTGTGTGTTGGCTCAATTGCCTAGAGCCAGAAAGGGAAAGACAATGTTTTGGGGAAATGTTTCCACAAATAACCAATTTTAAGATTTTGTGTCATTTTTATAATTTTAGGTTTTAGAGAATTCATGATAAAACACTCTCAATATATCTAATTACTAAATCTATTCCTTTCAGAACTAAAAAATTAACGTTTATTATATTCGAAAGTTTTCCTTTCCAAAAATAGACTTTTCATGAAGGTATTAGAAAAATCAAAAGCAAATAAGGTAGGAAGACAGAAATAGTACACATGAAACCAATCTTTACATTAAAAAAATATACTTCTATATGTGCCCCTAAGTAAAAAAGTATATATCCCTTTCAAATCTGTCTAGATGTCATCAACATTATCCTCATCAAAACATTTTTTACTAATATTTACTGAAGAAAACGCTTAGGAGTACCATTAAATTGTGCGTACATTAAAAGGGCTTTCCTTTGTTTTATTTTTCAGATTCAAGGTAATCTAGACAGAAAAAGCAGGCTCCAAGTTTTCTCCTAAAGAATCAGGAAGGAAAGTATCCATCCTACCAATGTAGTCCTTAATGTTAATAAAAACTGTGGAAGTGAGTATTACTAAACTTCTGAAAATAAATTTCTATGGGTTATATTTAAATAACGTTCCAGATTTATAAAATAAAAAAAACTTACAATCTCATCGCCTGGTAACCAATATCCTTCCTGTTCGATACCAGCTTTTGAACCTTTGCAGCCCACTGTTAGCGTTTCCACAATAAGACCATCTTTCACAGCCAAGCTCAGCTGACGAGTGGTCTCTTTTGGATGCATACCGTGGACTCGAGACATGTACCTGAATACAGAGGAAAAACAAATTTAAAATCCCTTAGTACCAAACAATAAAAATGAATAAAAATAAGAAAATAGAGGTGATTTCTCTTTTATTGTGACATACTTATCAGAGCCCTGCAGAAAGAGAGAAAAGCCAGTCCTCAATACTTAACTCTTTCAATTATCACGATATTTTAAACCTTAAGTCTACTTTGTATATTTAGAGGAATATTTGTTCAAAATAGTCCCAAACTAGCATATATAAATCATTTAACAGATTTTAGTCAAACATCCCATTTAGTTCTAGCCTCTGTAGCAATTGCCACTAACCTCCACTCTACAGATCCTAAGTCTAGAATTTTATAATCTTCAAGATGTTAGAATATAAAGTACTTTTACTCAAAACTTAGGGAATGACACTAAAGAAAATACAGGAATTACACGAATGGTTGTCAACGTATAAAGAAAACAAGAATGAATGCTGTGATCAATAAGGCAAATATGTGATTTTTCGATTAAATATATTTTGAACTCGATCACTAAAGAATACAAGCTCTCCCTGATTTATAGTTACATGGCATATTTTTTAATTAAAAATTTTATTTCAAACACACCCTGTACCACAGAGAATAATATTGCAGAATCTCTTGTACTCAGCAGTCATACTGAACTCATGGCATATTTGCTTCATATCATTTTGTTTTTTAAGGAAATAAAATGTTACAGCTACAGTTGAATTTGTGCCATTTTCCATTCCCCTCCAATCAAACCCCAACACCCTCTACCAGTAAACTAGGATATCCCGACACAAAAACGTACTATGAGACAAACCAGGCTGGCCTCAGTCTCTCCAGAGAAACATTCTGTGCTGGAAGACAGAGCAGAAGTGCCCAAGGGTCTGCAAGAAAATTAAGTACGACACGAGGATTCTGTATCCAGTTAATCTGTCATTTAAGTATCAAAGCAGTCAAAACAAATCATTTTCAAAATGCAAGGGCTTCCCTGGTGGCACAGTGGTTAAGAATCCTCCTGCCAACGCAGGAGACATGGGTTCGAGCCCTGGTCCGGGAAGATCCCACATACCGCGGAGCAACTAAGCCCGTGCACCACAACTACTGAGCCTGCGCTCTAGAGCCCGCGAGCCACAACTACTGAGCCCGTGTGCCACAACTACTGAAGCCCACAGGCCCTAGAGCCCGTGCTCTGTAACAAGAGAAGCCACCGCAATTAGAAGCCTGTGCACCACAACGAAGAGTAGCCCCCGCTCAACCGCAACTAGAGAAAGCTCATGCGCAGCAACAAAGACCCAATGCAGCCAAAAATTAATTAATTAATTAATTTTTTAAAAACCCAAAAAAACAAAATGCAAGAACTTGGGACATCCCTGGCAGTCCAGCGGTTAAGACTCCACACTTCCAATGCAGGGGTTGCGGGGTCGATCCCTGGCCAGGGAAATAAGATCCCATATGCTGCTTGGTGCGGCCCAAAAATTAAAAAAAAAAAAAAAAAAGCAAGAACTCATCCTTGAAGAAACTTCTAAACTCAGGGGATGAATTTCAAGCAAGACAAGGAGTAAACTGTGGCAGAGGGACTGCAGAGCCTTCTGTGTCTTCAGTTCATGGAAGAGAACTGTTTTCTGTTTAGGAGATAACTGCATTGGCAGAGAAAACAGCACTATTTAAAGTTAACTGGAGGATAAGAAGGAAGCGACGTGGGGAGTCGCAGCCCCACTGTAGTAGGAGAAGGGGCAGGAGAAGCCAAGGTGGAGTCAGTCCACACAGACCGATTTGTCAACTTTACTGTCAGTCAAGGGAGACAAATCATGCAGTAGAGGTATAAATATATTTTGATATATAAAGGTCAACACCAATGGAAATAATCAACTGAAGTTTGGAATATGGGGAAGGGAAATGGGCAAAAGTGAAAATGTACTCATTTCCTCACTGTTCACAATAGGGAGCCAACAGAAATTCTCTTAGGAATTAAGCACACCACTGCATTTAAGTTTATAAAGGTACTCTTTGAAAAAAAAAACAATTTCTAAGTTATCTGAAGAAACTCATAAAAAACACATTATGTAGCAAGATAAAAACCAACAAAAGAAAGGCTATTAAACATGAGAGGACCAAAACCAAACAAGTTTGTCTTTCTAATATATACAAATTGGCTAAACTCAACAATTAAAAGACATATTGGATCACAAAACAAAAAATATACTATCTACAAGAGACACTTAAAGTGACTTAGACTGAAAAAGAATGGGCAAAGGCATATCATAAAAATGCAATCCAAATGAAACAGGGATCAATACTGCAATGGATAGGATTTGGAAATCAGGGCAAAAATCATTTTTAAAAAAGACAAATAGGGCATAGGTAGTTATAAAACAAAAACTATAAGAAATAAAGGAAATATGGACAGCAATACAGAATTATGAGACTTTAATTCACTTTTCTCAGTCCACAAAAACATCTACTGAACAAAATTAAGTATGGATACAGAAGACCTAATTCGTAAGACAGATCTAATTGATTTTATTCTGAAATCCAAAACAAACTTGTCAATAGGTCCAAGAAAGATTCATTAAAATTGAGCATGAAGTCAGCCATAAAAATGACCTTGGGACCTCCCTGGTGGCACAGTGGTTAAGAATCCGCCTGCCAATGCAGGGGACACCGGTTCGATCCCTGGTCCGGGAAGATCCCACATGCCGTGGAGCAACTAAACCTATGTGCCACAACTACTGAGCCTGCGAGCCACAACTACTGAGCCCACGCACCTAGAGCCCGTGCTCCACAACAAGAGAAGCCACCACAATGAGAAGCCCGCGCACTGCAACAAAGAGTAGCCCCTGCTCGCTGCAACTAGAGAAAGTCTGCACGCAGCAGCAAAGACCCAACACGGCCAAAAAAAAATGACCTTAATAGATTCCGAAAGCGATACAGACATTTCCTAGTTGCAGTGAACTTAAACCAGACATTAATAATGAAACTAGAAAACTCTCATAAACTACTGATTCAAAAGGTTATCTGAAAACTGCAAAATATCTAAAAACAATCATTAAAAAGCTAAAGCAGTGCTAGTGAAAAAAAAACAAAAATTGTAGAACAATATTAATCCAAGAGCTCCTTCTCAGTGAAAAATAAAATGAAGATATCATTAGCTAATCTAATCAAGAATGAAGACACAGGGCTTCCTTGGTGGCGCAGTGGTTGAGAGTCCGCCTGCCGATGCAGGGGACACGGGTTCATGCCCCAGTCCGGGAAGATCCCACATGCATGGCCGCTGAGCCTGCGCGCCTGGAGCCTGCGCTCCGCAAGGGGAGAGGCCACAACAGTGAGAGGGCTGCGTACCGTAAAAAAAAAAAAAAAAAAAGAATGAAGACACAAAGCACAAAAACATACAAACTAAGAAATGTCTACAGAGACAAAGCCATTATAAAAGGGAAATTAAAACAGTCATAAGCAACTACTTTGTTCATTTCTGTACGAAGATATAATCACTATGATATTCTAGGAAAATATAAATGATCAAAAGTTGACCACAGAAAAAAAAAGAATACTTAAAAAGGCCAATGTTTCCAAAGAAATAAACAGAGGAAGTTGGCAAATAACCTGTCCAGAAAAACACCAGGTAGGGACATATTCACAAGGTAATTCTATCAGACTTTTAGTGACCAGGTAACTCCAATGCAATTTAGACTCTTCCAGAACATAATAAAGAAGGAAAGCAAGGAATCTAACATAATAATGGTAACAAAACCCCATAAAAATTGCATAGAAAAAGAAAACTAGTGTCCCATAGGAATACTGGTATTAAAAAATCCTAAATAAAATATTTGAATATACAGTCTAATATTAAATATTAACATAAATTAATGTTAATATATTAATACATTCAAATATCAAAAGAATGTACCATAACTGGGTATTTAATTCCAGGATTTCTAGGAAGATTTATTAAGAAATCTAGAAATATAATTCATCCCATTAATAGATCGAAAGTGAAAAATCACAAAATTTCTAAACATGTTGAAAATTAGTAAAATCCAACATCTAGCCCCTAACAAAATGGGAATGAATAAGCACTTCCTTAACCTGATCAGGAATATTCAAAAATGTCTTTGGGGCTTCCCTGGTGGCACAGTGGTTGAGAGTCCGCCTGCCGATGCAGGGACACGGGTTCGTGCCCAAGTCCAGGCAGATCCCACATGCCGCAGAGCGGCAGGGCCCGTGAGCCATGGCCGCTGAGCCTGCGCGTCTGGAGCCTGTGCTCCACAACAGGAGACGCCACAACAGTGAGAGGCCCGCGTATCGCAAAAAGAAAACAAAAACAAAACAAACAAAAAAAAATGTCTTTGACACTTTGCCAAAGGTAATAACCAACATAGCTGAAATAGAGAAAGAAATGGGGTATAAAAGTTGGTAAGGAGTTAAAATGATCATTATTTGCATAATACATACCTATAAAACCCAAGAAAATCAGCTAGTGTGCTATTTTAAATCAAAGAATTTAATCAATTATTTGTTTGGGTACAAACTAATATACTAAAATTAATAGCATTCATATACACATACACAACAAAAAAATTTAGGAGATTTAAAAAAAGACAAGACCCCAATTATTTACTAGAGCAATAAGAAAAATAAAATACTTAGCAATAGAAGAAAGGACAAGAACTATATGAAGAAATTTTTGAAAAGCTACTGATATAAAAAAAGAGCAAATGGAAAGACATGCTCGATATTTAGATGAAAGACAACAAAATCCAAATTCCCTCTAAGATAATTTAACTGAACACCACCACAAACTAGGCAAGTTGATTCTAAAGTTCTGTAGAGGATTAAACAAGAATTTCTCAGCAATTCTGCTTCTAGATATTCATCCTATAGACATAGTCAGACACGTGTGAAATAATACCCAAGGGAGGAAATTCATTTTAGCATTTTTGGCAGCAAGAAGAGATGAGAAACATCTAAACATACATCTTAGGGGCCTAATTTATAATATAACATGCCAAGGATTATTATATAATCATTAAAAGAAATGAAGCAGTATTACAGACATTAAGATGACATAAGTTCTAAGATATATTGTATTTAAAAAATCATGGTAAAAAGGATAATATCCAAAATATATAAAGAATTCATACATGGGGCTTCCCTGGTGGCGCAGTGGTTGGGAGTCCGCCTGCCGATGCGGGGGACACGGGTTTGTGGCCCGGTCTGGAAGGATCCCACATGCCACAGAGCGGCTGGGCCCGTGCGCTATGGCCGCTGGGCCTGCGCGCCCGGAGCCTGTGCTCCGCAGCGGGAGAGGCCACAACAGTGAGAGGCCCGCGTACCGCAAAAAAAAAAAAAAAAAAAAAAAAAGAATTCATACAATTCAATAGCAAAAAACAACCCAACTAAAAGCCAGGCAGAGGACCTGAATAGACACTCCAAAGAAGACATACAGATGGCCAACAGGTATATGAAAAGATGCTCAACGTCACTAATCATCAGGGAAATGCAAATCAAAAATCACAATGAGATATCACTTCACACCTGTTAGAATGGCCATCATCAAAAAGACAAGAGATAACAAGTGTTGGTGAGGATGTGGAGAAAAGGGAACCTTTGTACAGTGTTAGTGGGAATGTAAATTGTTTTAGCCACTATGGAAAAGAAACAGAGGTTCCTCAAAAAATTTAAAATAGAACTACCATATGATCCAGCAATTCTATTTCTGGGTATTTATCTGAAGAAAATGAAAACACATCTGCACCCCCATGTTCCCTGAAGCATTATTTACAATAGCCAAAATATTTACAAGAGACAAGACATGGAAACAACCTAAGTGTCCATGGACAGATGAATGAATAAAGAAAATGTGAGATACAGATATATAATGGAGTATTAGCCACAAAAAAGGAAATAAATCTTGCCTTTCATGACAACATGGATGGATCTTGAAGGCATCATACTAAGTGAAATAAGTCACATGTAAAGACAAATACCATATGATCTCACTTATATGTGAAACAAACCAAAAAAAAAAAAACCTCATTTGATACAGAGAACAGACTGGTGGTTGCCAGAGGTGGGGAGTGGGGAGGGGAGTGGGCAAAACAGATGACCACGGTCAAAATGTACAAACTTCCAGTTATTAGACAAATAACTCATGGAAATATAGTGTACATCATAGTGACTATAATTAATACTACTGTACTGCATATCTGAAAGTTGCTAAGAGAATAGATCTTAAAATTCCTCATCACAAGAAAAAAGTTTTTTGTAACTGTGTGGTGATGGATGTTAACTAGACTTATGGTGATCATTTTGCAATACATACCAATGTTGAATCATTATCTTGTATACCTAAAACGAATACAATGTTATTTGTCACTTATACCTCAATTTACAAAAAAGTCAGTGAAAAAAAATCATGGTATAAAATGGTACAATTTCTCAAAAACATTATATAATTATCTCTGTATAAGAGTTCTAGAGGTATATTCCAGGAACTGTAAAAGACATTACTTCCAAGAACATTGGTTCAGCAGGCAGGGGTAGCAGGAAGACTTTTTTTTTTTTAAACAGTACTCCCTTTTGATTTTTGTTCATGTACCTATTGGCTAAAGACTATTTTTACGAAAAAGTAGCCACCATCTACCATCCATCCAAATGTACGAAAGCTCCCTGGTCCCACACAAGCTTGCCAATCTTAGGCAGGTCCCCTCCTTCCTTTCTAAACTCATCTTAGCTCTTCTGTCCTTTATTCATCCATAGTAATTTTAAAGTCAATCGGCAAGATCCATGAAAAACACTGCTGTGATTTAGATTAGAGGAGAATAAATACCATTACAATATTAAGTAATGTTCACTTTCACTGATGAACTTTGCATAATTGTTAATTTATTTATAACTTTTTCTATGTCCTTAATAAGGTCTTATAATTTTTCCCCATAAAACTCTTGCACATCTTTTGGGTTTTTCCTAGGTACTGCATGTTTTTTGTTTCTTTTGAAAAGAGGGTTTTATTTAATATTTTCTGGTTGGTGGTTGCTGGTACACCAAGGTTGGGAAACCTGCTAAACCCGTATTAGTTTTAGGTTTGTCTAAGTACGTCTACTAAACTTGTCTTTTCTTATTGTGCTAATTAGGACTTCCAGTACAATGTACCCTTAGGTAGTATTAATATGGATATTCTTGTTTCAGATCTTGCAAAGGATTCATATAACAGTTCATCATTAAACACATTTGCTGAAGGTTACTATTAGATATATTTTATCAATATAAAGTGACAAATATAAATATGATGCTTGCTAAAGGATACTGGTAGCTTTTATTAAGAAAATTCCTTTCCAGTCCCAGTTTGCTGTTTTGTTTTAACAAGAAACGCATTATACTTTATTATTCCTTGATACATTTTAATCCACTGAATTTCACCACACAAATGGGTATTCTTAGCCACTGTGCACTCAAACATCAGTAGAGCATGGATGAAGGCACAACAGAAGAGAACTTTCCTTTCTCTTAGTGACAGCATGTTGGGCTCGACTTCCTTAGTTCAGAGCAATGCCTAAACTTGAGGGATTCCTTACTTTTTCTCACCTGTTTTTCTCAAAAAGTAGAACAGAACCAGAGTGCTGCAGATGTTACACAAATGAGGAGTAACGTCATCTTACTCAGTATTATAGGCTAAGCATACTGGATAAGCCTTAAGACTATCCAAGGTAATTATAAATATATTCTGAAGGATTGAGTGACTCAGACAATACCTTAAATATAACAAAGGGTCCCAACCCATTTTTCCTTTTCTTAGATCATCAAGTACTCAGGAAGGTTTAGTTCCTATGAAAATACTTATGCTAATAATTCAGGTTAAGGTCACTCCAGGTCTCTCATTTTCTTACATGCTACATATCCATCACAAGGACTGATCTTCAAATAAAGAGACAAAAATAGCAGTTTGGGTTTGAGATGCATTTACAATGGCCATCTAGTCTCCTATTTTAATTTCACTTAGTGTAAGTCATGAAATAGTATGTAAATGTCTACCATTTAAATATTATAGTCAATTTCTCTGAACTTTTTCAACAGCTTTTTAATTTTCTCCCATCCTATCCATTTTCTTTCCAATAACTTCCCTCCCAATGTCTCTCCTAGGATGCTACTTTCCAACAGGTGTTGAGCACTGAGGTGTGTCCAAGCAAAAGGCTGCAGAACCCAGGGTTATTTCATCTCCCCTGAGATAATTCTGCATGTTCCAAGACAAAAAAATATAGTTGACAGTAACAGCCATTGCTAATTTAACATTTTTACAAAAGTAAGAAGTCTTATGAATCATAATTTCCTAAAATTAATTATCTATCTTTAACCCTTCTAATAATGATTCAATCTCAGAAACGTGTCATGCAGTTTGAAATGAGTATATTGAGAGATGGGCACACTAATGAAAACAATATAACTATGATCATATTCTGCAGAAGAAGGAACCACCAAAAAATGCACTGTTTTCTGTTAATTAAAAAATACAAGGAACGCTTTGTATTGCCCTCCTGCCCCTTACCTCAGGGGTCCCCAACCCCCAGGCTGAGGCCTGTTAGGGACCGGGCCACACAGCAGGAGGTAAGCGGCAGGCAAGTGGGCGAAGAAGCTTCATCTGCCGCTCCCCATCGCTCCCCATCGCTCCCCATCCCTCCCCACCGCTCCCATTTCTGCCTGAACCACCTCCCCCCAACCCCCGGTCCGTGGAAAAATTGTCTTTCACAAAACCAGTCCCTGGTGCCAAAAAGTTTGGGGACCACTGCCTTACTTACACCTTCACACTATCATGAAGGCTAGAGGCCTTCGTTTTGATGGCAATATAGCAAATTTATTTTAAGTATACTCTGGATGATCTGGATAAAATCAGTACTGCCCCATAATTTCAGTACCTAACAGCTCCCAACTGGCCTCACTGAACTGGCTCAGGGGCTGAAAAAAGACTCAACTGAAAACATCACATTTGAGATAAAATTTTAAGTGAAGATTGATCTAATCTCATGATGTTAATGGACATTCTGAGTATAAAAGCTATGGACATAACAGAGGAGAAGATCCAAAATATCTGACTAGATAAGAAATGTGAAATTTCTCCATGACATAAACATCACAAATCTTTTTTTTTTCCTAGCCTCTGGAGCAACCACCACTGACTTCCATTCTGCAAATGAAAAGCAAACAGGGGCTTCCCTGGTGGCACAGTGGTTGGGAGTCCGCCTGCCAATGCAGGGGACACGGGTTCGAGCTGTGGTCCAGGAAGATCCCACATGCCGCGGAGCAACTAAGCCCGTGCGCCGCAGCTGCTGAGCCGCACTCTAGAGCCCACGAACTACGACTACTGAAGCCCATGCACCCAGAGCCCATGCTCCGCAGCAGGAGAGGCCACCACAATGAGAAGCCCACGCACCTCAACGAGGAGTGGCCCCCGCTCACCACAGCTAGAGAAAAGCCCGCGCGCAGCAACGAGGACCCAACTCAGCCGTAATAAATAAATAAATATTAAAAAAAAGAAAAACAAACAATAAAATGGAATATTTTATTACAAATATGATAAAGAGCCTGTATTCTTAAAATGCAAAACTATAACAGTAAGAAAACTATTTCACCTGTCAAGTGAGCAAGATACTTAAAATTATTCTCAGAGCTGGTAAAGATGCATTAAGACAGCCAACTCTCAACACAGCTTTGCTAAAAACACCGTCTGGAAAGCATTTTCTCACAACACCTTAGAGGTGGCCCTATCATTGGACTCAGGAATTCTACTTCTATGGAAACAATCTGTACGAGATAAGGGATTTATGTAGAAAAATGTTCCTCACACCTGAAATTTTATAGGGAAAAAAAGGATCCAAGTGTCCATAACAGTAAAATAAATTATGGATATAAAATAAGTTACATATTCACCCAATAGAGCAAAATGCACCTAATAAAGTTATTGTTTTAAAAAACACAACAGTGTGAGAAAATGTTCATGGTATAATATTAAAGATATAAATGGACAAGATTTTAAAATATATACATGTATATACATATAGGAGAGAGAGTTATACTACTGTAATGGTTGATTAGGTTATTCAGATCAATGCTCATTTCTCTTTTCTTCACCCTTCCCGTCCCCTTCTGATACATACTACCTTACTCTATTTACGCTACTTAATTCTTTCTCTAATTGTCCCCAAAATATTTTTGGAACAAATGAAGTTCTAGCTGTTTATATTTATTTGATACACATATGAATATAATATATATACACAAATTAAAAACCATCCACCATCCATCCTTTTTTATGGCCCCAGTTACAGGTATTCTACTCTTAGGTATTTATCCAAACATACATCATCTACACCAGTACACAAAAACACATTGTAGCTTTTATCATAATCCCGAATGCCCCTCAGCAGGTGACTGGATTTTAAAAACTGTAGCATAGGTACTTCCCTGGCAGTCCAGACTCCGCGCTTCCACTGCAGGGGGCGTGGGTTCAAATCCTAGTCAGGGAACTGAGGTCCCACATGCCATGCGGTGTGACCAAAAAGTAAAACAAACGAACAAAAAACACCTATGGTATATCCATATAATGGACTACTACTTAGCAATAAAAAAGGAATAAACTATCAATATACGTAGCACATGAATCTCAAAACATGCTGACCAGGAGAAGCTAATCACGAAAAAGAAGATACTATATGATTCCATTTATATAAAATTCTAGAACAAGCAAAGATAATCAGTCACTGTGACAGAAAAGCCAATCACTATTGCCTGGGGCTGAGGAACAGGTGAACTGACTATAAAGGACTACAAGGGAACTTCTGGGGGTGATGACAACTTTCTATATCTTTTTTTTTTTTTTTTTTTTTTTTTTTTGGCGGTACACGGGCCTCTCACTGTTGTGGCCTCTCCCGTTGCAGAGCACAGGCTCTGGACGCGCAGGCTCAGCGGCCATGGCTCACGGGCCTAGCCGCTCCGCGGCATGTGGGATCTTCCCGGACCGGGGCACGAACCCGTGTCCCCTGCATCGGCAGGCAGACTCTCAACCACTGCGCCACCAGGGAAGCCCAACTTTCTATATCTTGATTAAGACGGTGGTTACACAGGGGCATTAATTTGCAGATGAAGAAAGGAAACTGACTTCCCTGAGAAAACACAGCTAGTTAATAGGAGAGCTGATAACAGAAACAGTCTAGTTCTAGTAGAGATTTCAAGCTTTCTGTAGCAAGGACAACTGGCTACAGGAAAAGAGCGGACATGCACTCAACATTCACAAGTAAGATGAAGGCTGCTGAGTGATGTCATGTGCCAGTCACTATCTTTTGGTGCTTGGCATATACCAATACACAAAACAGAAAAAGATCCTTACCTATAAAGCTTACTTATTGGTGGGAGGAGGTTGCAGGGGCCGAGGGCAAACAAAAAATGGCACAACTAAATATTTAAGAGTAAACTATATGGTGTGCTAAGGGCCCCTAAAACATCTCCAAGAGTTGCTGACTCTAAAGTTCGAATTCTAAAGAAGCAGGCAGACTCACTATAGAGAGAAAAATAAAATTGGATCATTTTCTACCACCGCATAAAAAGAGAACTACAGATAAAGACCTAATTCTTGTGGTCTAATTAAGAAGAAGGATTCCTTAAATAAAATTTCAAAAGCACAAAACATTAGGCAAAAAATATTGAATTTGATCATACCAAAATCTAAAATTTCTGTTCAACAAAGAACACTTTGAGAAAGGTTAGTAAACAGATTAACAGAATAAGAAAAAATATTTACAAAGCATAAAGTGCATAGGAGAATTAACAGAAACAGCTTCTACAAATCAACAGAAAAAGACAACCCCAGTGGGAAAATGGGCAAAGTATAAAAACAGACATCCACAGAAAAGAAAGGCCAAAACCTTATAAGAACACCAAGAACTGGTGCTCTCATTAATAAAGACAGAAATGTAAATTAAAATATCTGAGTGACAAAATTTATGCTGGACGTCAAGTATATGCAGACGCTTGCAGAAACTGTGTCCTTGTGCACTAATGAACATGTAGATGGGCATCCTCTCTTGAGAGCTTGGTCAAATTAAGTGGATGCATTTCCTATAGTCAAAATGTTCCCGGATACACACATCAACAAATTACTCATGCAGGTCAAAATTAAACTGTTACTTGTAGCTGTGAAGAGTTGGAGCAATGCATGGTTATTTGCAAGGTGGAGGGAAAATGGAGACAACCTGAGCATCCATCATAAGTAAATAATTCAAAGCATGAGGAGACTAGTGAAAAAACTGAAAACACCCAAGTTATCCAACCAATGGCAGCATGATGATAATATGTACCCATAGGGTCGTAATAAAAGATGAACAAGGTAATGAACGTAAAGCGATCAGTCCAGTGCCCAGCACTAACCCACTCTACAGCAATGGTTCCTGTACCAACCACTGTTTATCCTCTAAGCTTTCACCTTCATTACTTATATTACTGAATATTAAAACACGAGTTGTTATAAGAATTTAATAAATGACATATGGAGGCAATACAAAAGTAAAGGGGAAAAAGCATGGCCTCTTAAGTCACCAGGTCTCAGTTCAAATACCAGCTTTACAACTTACTAGCTACATGACCCTGAACAAGTGATTTAACCTCTCTGCATCCCAGTGGGCATATCCTTAAGTAAAATTAATAGTGTCAACCCACGCAGTTGATTTGAAGGTAAGATAATGTAATGTAACCTTACAATAAATGTTTATCTTACTACTCACCCCTCCTCCCTCCCAAAACAGCACAGAACAGCCTCACCAGATGGAATATTGTGCACCCATTACTAATAATAATTTATGGTAACCATATAACAAGGAAAAAGGCTAAACAATGTTGAGAAAATAATAAGCATGTGAAAAATGACCAGAAAGAAATACATCAAAATGGGTCCCTTACTGGGATTGGAGTAGAGAAATTACAGGTGATTATTTTTCTGCTTTTTATTTTTCTGCACGTATCCTACAATATGGTTATGTTACTTTTAGAAGTTTAAAAAAAATTTAACAGTAATGCTCTGCCACTAGGTGCTTTATAGACACAAGGATGGATCAAACTATGTAAATCAACAAACGTTAACACAGCACATTAACAGAATGAAAGATAAAAAAATCCTATGATGACCTCAATAGATGCAGATAAGGCATTTGACAACACTCAACACCTCTTCATGATAAAAAAACACTCAACAAATGGGGTACAGAAGGAAACTACTACACCATAATAAAAGCCATATATGAAAAAACCCCAGCAACCATCATACTCAATGGTGAAAGACTGAAAGCTTTTCCTCTAAGATCAGGAACAAGACAAGGATGCCTGCTTTCACCACTTCTAGTCAATGTAGTACTGGAAGTTCTAGCCAGAGAAATTGGGCAAGAAAAAGATATAAAAGGAATCTAAATTGGAAAAGAAAAAGTAAAATGAGCACAGTATTTGACATTATCTGAAAAGGAAATTATTACAATAATTCCATTTACAACAGCGTCAAAAAGAATAAAATACTTAGGAATTAAATTAACCAATGAGGTGAAAGACTTATACAGTGAAAACTAAAAAACACTGCTGAAAGAAATTAAAGACATAAATACAACTGACCCTTGAACATCATGGGGGTTGGGTGCGCCTACATTCATACAGTCAAAAATCCATGTATATCCTTACAGTCAGCCCTCCATATCTATGGTTCCACATCCATGGATTCAACCAACTGCAGATCATGTAGTACTGTAGTACATATTTACTTTTTAAATGTCTGTGTATAAGTGGACCCGCACAGTTCAAACCTTTGTTGTTCAAGGGTCAACTGTAAATGGAAACACATCCCATGTTTGTGGACTGGAAGAACTAATATTATTAAAATGTCAATATTACCGAAAGCAATCTATAGATTCAATGCAATCCCTATCAAAATCCCAATGACTTTTTTTCAGATACACAAAAACCAATCAGAAAATTCATATGGAATCTCAATGGACCCCAAATAGCCAAAACAATCTTGAAAGAAGAAGAAAAAATTGAAGGACTCATACTTCCTGATTTCGAAATCTACTTCAAAGCTACAGTAATCCAAACAGTGTGGTACTGGCATAAAGACAGACATACAGACAATGGAATAAGATAGCCCAGAAATAAAATCCTTGCATATACCACCAAAGGATTTTTGACAAGGGTGCCAAGACTACTCAGTGGGGAACACTCTTTTCAACAAATGGTGCTGTAAAAACTGGACATCAAAATGCAAAAGAATGATGTCAGGCTTTCACCTAACAGAATATACAGAAATAAACTCAAAATGGATAAAAGACCTAAATGTAAGATCAAAAACAATAAAACTCTTGGAAGAAAACTTAGGACAAAAGCTTCACAACACTGGATTTGGTGATGATCTCTTGGATATGACATCGAAGGCACAGGTAACAAAAGAAAATATAGTCAAATTGGACTTCATGAAAATTTAAAAATTTTGTACGTCAAGAGACACTACCCACAGAGTTAAAAGGCAACCCACAAAAAGGAGAAAATATTCAAAAATCATCTATCTGATGAGAAATTATTATCCAGAACATACAGAGAACTCCTAAAACTCAACAACATATAAACCTGATTCAAAAACGGGCAAAGGACCTGAACAGACATTTCTCCAAAGAAGATGTTTAAAGGACCAATAAACACATGAAAAAATGCTCAACATCATTCATCATTAGGGCAATGTAAATCAAAACACAACAAGACTACTTAATGCACTGTGGTAAATGGGAAGGAAATCCAAAAAAGAGGGATCTATGTATGTGTATGTATGTGTATAGATGATTCATTTTGCTGCACAGTAGAAACTAACACAACATTGTAAAGCAACTATACTCCAATTAAAAAAAAAAAAAAACACGAGATACCGTTCACACCCATCAGGATGGCTACTATCAAAACAGAAAATTATAAGTGTTGACTAGGTCACAGAAAATTTGGAACTCTTGTGCACTGTTGGTGGGAATGTAAAATGGTACAGCTGCTGTGGAAAACAGTATGGTGGCTCCTCACAAAATTAAAAATAGAATCATCATATGATCCAGCAATTCTACTTCTGGGTACATACCCAAAAGAATTGAAAGCAGAGTCTCAAAGAGGTATATGTACACCATGTTCATAGCAGCACTGTTCACAGTAGCTAAAACGTGGAAGTAACCCAAGTGTTCAATGATGGGTGAATGGATAAACATAAGGTGGTCTATATATACAGTGGAATATTATTCATCCTTAAAAAAGAAGAAAATTCTGCAATATGCTACAACATGGATGAACATGAGGACATTATATTAAATGAAATAAGCCAGTCACAAGAAGACTAATACTGTGTGATTCCACTTATATAAGGTACTTCGAGTAGTCATAGTCATAGGAACAGAAAGTAGAATAGTGGCTGCCAGGGTCTGGGGGGAAGGAGGAGTTACTGTTTAATAGGTAATGAGTTTCAGTTTCGCAAGATGAAAAGAGCTATGGAGATGGGTGGTGGTGACAGCAGCACAACAATGTGAGTGTATTTCATACCACTGAACTGCATACTTAAAAATGGTTAAGATGGTATCTTTTATGTTCTGTATACTTTACCACAATAAAAAAAATTAGAAGTAATAATAATGATCTGCCACTAGGTGCTTTATAGATGGATAGGTATACAACAAATATTTTAAGATTGCATTGAACAAAAAAGTAATAAACTTCAAACCTAAACAGCATCATCAATGAATTTATTTTTAAAATTAGATTATACTCTGAAGAACTAGGTTCTCCCTAATTCTAACATTTAACCTGTGACAAATAATTTACTCATACAGCCTCATATTCTTTACCCATAAAGTGGGGCTAAAATGAACGTCAGAGTTGCTGTTAGGCTGAAATGAGATAATATGGAAATAACAAGTAGACGACAATGTTTTTAAAACTTCAAAGTTTGCAAGGATACAAATATAAATTCATTAAATATCAAAAGGAAACATTTAATGGTTAGGAGCTTGGACTATGACATTAGATCTATATTCAAATTTCAGTTCTACCGCCAGAAACCTGTGTGGCTGTAGGCATTTTATTTCACCTGCCTAAGCTTCATCATCTTCATCAACAAAATGAGGGTAATGACAATAGACCTCACGGAGTTCCAGTGTGAAAATTAAATGAGAAATCATATAGGGCATTGTGCTTGTCACAAAATAATGACTCGATGTTCTCAATTATTATAATCTTCTTTGAAACTACTTCTTCAGTTAATGCAACCGAATATTTATTATAATTAAGAAACCTTTTCTCAGCATCTTGTCCCAGCTACTATGCTTCATACTAAGATCCAAAGGTAGGGAAGATGCATGCCCTACCCTCAAGATGCTCACAAACAGCAAAGGAAGCAGAAATATTTTTTAAAGATCATAAAAGGCTATAACAAATAATAAAAATTCAGCTTTATACATGTTACTATGTGAGCAAAGAGTAAGAGTAAAGGGATTGGTTATAGTGAGGAATAAATCACTATCTCAAAGGAAATCATGTTTGAGTTGGATCTTAAAAGAAAGGGGATGCTCTGTTCATTAATGAAGGAAAAATACAAAATGAAGAATCAAAATAATAGGGTTCTGAGGCAACTGAGAACAGTCTCATCAGATGGACTCTGAGTTGGGGGAGGCAGGTCATGGAAGGAAGGAAAGTTAGGGTCCGACTGTGAAAGGCTCAGCACAAACACCTTACTCAAGTATTTGCACTTTACACACAATGGGGAAATCAAGAACATAATCAGACCTAAAATCTAGAAAACTGGTAAAATGTGAGGCTTAGGTCAACTTAAAGGTGTCAGAAATGACTTCCTAGAAGATATGTCTTGAAAAAGGAGTCTGTCTAGTGGACAAGTCCGGGAGGACCGGCATCCCAGCCAAGTGTGGAACACAGCAGAGCTGAGGCCCTCGAGAGCCCAGTGTCTGAAGTACAGGCCATTCTGAGCAGGAAACAGCAAGAGGTGATGCAAATGAGGAAGGCCGAGATATTGACACCCTGAACAAGGGATTGGGAAAGCATCGGCAACAGAAGAAGGCTTTCAGTTGTGGAACATCTGATAAGACAGTGTTTTTGAAAAACATCTCTGACACCAATGACGGGAAGAGGAAACAGACTAGCAAGACCAGGAGACCAGAGGCCCCAATTAGGAACCTGCTGCCACTGCAAAGGCAGGAAATTACTCAAGGCTAAAACCCGGGCCAGGTAGGGAAGAGCAGACATTTAAGAGGACCATTCAATCTATCCAGTGTAGGATACTCCAAACACATTTACATTCCCCTCTAGCCACAGGATTAAAATCTCAATGCTGGCATTAGAGGCCCTCCTAGTCTGGGCCTCTCTGCCTTTTCATTCCCTTTCCCCCAAAACTCTACAGTCCCTCTGTTTTGACTCCCCTCTCTGCCTCACCAAATCCCATCCAACTTCCAAGGCCTGACCAATTCCATACCCTCCATAAGGCCTCCCTGACTCTCCCTCAGTGACTGCCCCCTCAAATAAGGTCTATCATGTTATTAATTAAACATTCCACTCACATGGGGCTGAGCTGTCTTCTGTCTGTGATACCTCTCCTATTATTTGGTACTACTGTTTTATTCTTTAATGGTTATTGACACTTTTCTGTGCCTTGTCTGTATGTTTCCATCACAGAACTGCAGAGAAATGTGAAACATGAAAACAGCTAGACAACAATCCAAGACAAGGCGAGTGCCACTAGAAAAAACTCACTGTAGAACTGTGGATTATGGTTCTTCAGAATCAGTTACTTCTTCTGTAAGGCTGTTATTATGTAAAATAAAATAACAATGGTAACAGTGGTAAACTGTACCTGCCAATCTGCTACCATAAGAAGATATATAAGAAAGAATAAATCAACGTAGATTGAAATGAGAATGTAGTTATGAGAATGAAGAATTCTTGGAAGTACATATACAGCATAACATTAACTGCTAATTTTTTAAAACTAACTTTATTTTCAAAGAAGTAACTTAGGCAATGGCCATTTTCCTATTCTGCAATAAATCTTATAAGGGAATAGAAATTGACAAAGACAAAATTATAACTTAACAAATAGTTCCTAGAAATCATGGGTTTCATAAAACTGAACTGTAATAAATAAACAAACAAATAAATAAATAATGTGTACCTAGTTGCAACTTCAAAGGCAACCTACACATGAAGAAGACTTACAGTTTGGGCTTATGTCTGTCTGTAGTGACAGGAAGAACTCCAGGAGAACTCAAATTTCAATGCCAAACATGTCACAAGAGGTCAGAGGTCACATTTTCTAACTGGGGTTTGACCCTAAAGTAAGCAATACATGTAATTAATTGATGCCCTAATCTGAAACATTAACTTGAATGGGACTAAGTCAACCAATCCAATGTTAGTCTAATCATGCTAGTCACAAACATGGTTACCTCTAGAAACACAAAATCAAAGTTGTTCAAGACAGGAAAGAAAGTTTCTACTGCTTTTTCCAATAGTAAACAAAAAAATTAATTTGACCTCTCCCAATGACACCAATAATGTTAGCCAATAATGCTGGTAGAGACTAATATAAAATCCATACTTACTTCAAAAATATGTCTTTAAATTATAACTATTACTTAGAATACTTATGAAACTCTAATGCTATATTATAATTATCCAAATTAGATATGAATAATTTGTTTGGATTAAAGAGGAAAAAATGACATGTAACTTATTTTTATTGGATATTAAAATAGAGGTGACATTTTAAAAAATAACCTGACAATGAGTATTTTTATTGGATATTAAAATATAAGTGACGTTTTAAAACATAACCTGACAATGAGTTATGAATCATACTGGGAATCTTAGGGATTCAAAGTTTAAATTTCATTTCTGTTACTGATTTCATTGTCATATGAATCTTCACCTCTTTGCTCCTTGATTTAAAAACTGTAAAACACGGGCTAACATCACGATTTTAAACATAAAAATATTTTATAAATATTTGTTTTATATAAGTGCTAAGCAATCAACTATTTCAAAGTTTTAATTTCATTACACCTATCCAAATTTCAAAAAATTGATGAATTCATATGTGCTACTTATAATTTAGCATTTATAGACATTTAAAAGAGAAGCTACTCTTGCCTATGCTTATGTTCATCTAAACTGACTAACGTATATTCTTTTTTATGATAAAATGAATCATTTGTTTCCATCTTATGATGACTAGAACATCACAAAACATCTTTCAGTTTCTAAAAATATAAAATGTTTTTTTATATTTTATAAAATTTTGGAGAGGCCAAAATTTATTTGTGCTTATTTAGTTTCCAAGTGCAGACATGTATGGAATTTTATATCATCATTAAATCAAATTTATAAACATGAGCTTTTAAATCAGAGGCATAGGTTACCCATTAATTTTAAACAATCAAACTTCATCCCATACATGTATTTTGATTTCAGATTGACTCTTTTTATAAAAACACATCCCCAAATAACAGAACTTGTCAAAGAAGTTTCTCTTAGTGATGTTTTTTAAATACCTGCAATATTCAATAAGTCTCAACAGTGATTCTCTAATTTACAGCACCTTTTCTACTCCTTTTTGAACAGAAAACTAGCAGGTTAAAAACAAAAAAAAAAGAAAAGTTTAAAAAAAGTGGTAAAAAAGACTCAGGACTCTTTCCAAGGGAGGTGTACTGACAACTAACAGGAGGCTACTGCTATGAACCCTGAAAGTTAGACATCATCATATTGGGTGGAAGAAACATTTGCAACACAGAAAAATTATCCTATTTTGTTAAAGAAATTGTTATTAGTCCCTAATTGTTCGATTAACTTGGAGGACCTGAAGCTTCTACTCATGAAATTTCTTTTTAAATTTCAACACAAATTTAATATTTTAATGATCCTTTGAAGATGATACTGCTGTAGATTCTGATGTGTCTAGTGTTATATACAAAAATGAAAAATGTTCCTTGGACTTGCCTCTGCTAGAAGGAATTTTTACCACTTTTAGCTCTGCTTTAGGACTTCAGAAAATACACAGTACCTTTAACAACTTTTTTTTTTTTTTTGAGAAAAACGGCAAGACTGCTGTGAGCTGGGAAGATGGTAGAAGTAACATGGTTTTTAATGTCTCCCAAACCCTCTACATAAAGTTACTAGAAGAGTTAGCCAAAGCAAACAAACAACCCAACCCCTGCACAACATAAACAACAAAATTAAGTGATGAGAATCCCCATGAATCCCAAAGTCTTAGTAGGTGAGGACAAATCTCCAAGAGCTGCAATCGCAATTGGTATTGACACCTGTGCAGGAGAAAGCAAGGGACACAACAGACCACCTAATGGAAGTGAGTATAGGAGGGTAAAACAACCAACAGGCAGTCACTGAAACGCAAAGTGGGCCAATTTGAGAACAGCAGTTGAAACTGCGTAGGGTTTTACACACTTCCATTTGCAGGTAATTGATGGTAATTTGTGAATTCACGGTAAAGCCTTAAGGGGCTAGAACATAGTGAGACCTATGAACACTCAAAATTAATAATCCAAAGCTCCCTTTCAGTACAGAGCTCCACAGTGTAGAGGAATTGCTAGTAATAAAAGTACCAAACACTACTGAAGTCTGGTCATAAAGATCTCCAATGTAAGGACAATGGGTACAAAAGAAATTACAATTCTGGAAGAAGGTACAGAAGAAGCAGGAAATCATGGTAAATATGAGGCCATATTGTTAAGCTCTTCATAAAAGTGACATAAGAAGATGCTTTAGAGCCATATCTAGAAAAACTATTCTCAACCACCTTTCCCTGACACAAGTTCTGGAAGCTTGATTTCACATGGAAGGACTGGCTGAAGAAGCAGGACATCCTTAAAATGAAAGCACGCCTGAGCGATGTGCCTATAACACAGATGAAAACTGTAACTACTATTTTAAAACACGTGAAAAGACGTTAAGAAGATGATGCCAAGATACAGGAAAGATATAAATCAGAATTAGAAAAACTCAGAAATGACTTAAACATGCGAAGTAAATGAAAAAATCACTTCAGAAGTAAAAAGTCCAAAGTAAAAGGCACACAAGAGTGAGTACATAGCAGAAAAAGTCATAAGTTCAAGTTGTAAAGAAAGAAAATATTAAAAACCAAAAATATATAGTAGCTTTATTTATAACTGCCCAAACTGAAAATTACAAATATAGAAGATAGGAAAAGAAACCAACACAGTATAAGAGAAGGCCCCAAAAAATGACAACTAAACAAGATAATAAAAGTCCATGGATGATATATATACAATTGACCCTTGAACAACACGGGGGTTAGAGTCAGCCTCACCCCCAACGCAGTCAAAAATCTCCATCTTCCTTTACAGTCAGCCCTCTGTATCTGCGGTTCCACATCTGCATTCAGCCAACCATGAATCACGTAGTACTGTGGTGTGTATTTATTGAAAGAAATACGCATATAAGTGGGCCTGTACGGTTCAACCCATGTTGCTCAAGGGTCAAACTGTTATCATTTTTAAAGTAAAATTTTCAATATTTCAAAAACACATATTAAAGGGACACTGTATACCCAACAAAACAACCTAGAATGACCAACACTGAGACACAGTCAAGTTCCTAGACTTCAAAGAAAACAAAATCTTTGTGAATCTAGGCAAAAGGACAAAGTCACAACAGAAAGAAAATCAACTTGTCAACAGATTTTTTGATGGCAATGCTTTAAGCCAGAATAGATAACATATATAAGAACCTCAGAGAAAGAAAATAAAAGCTAAGGATTTTATATCCAACCAAATTCCCTTTTAAGTAAAAAGGCTGCAGACCAACTGTTATTATAACATGCAAGAACTCAAATATTTGTCCCCAGGTAGTCTTGATTATGAATCTACTAGATGGAGCTGCCACTATGTAAAACTATGAAGCTTCCTCAGAAAATTAAAAATAGAACTACCATATGATCCAGCAATTCCACTCCTGAGTACTTATCCAAAGAAAATGAAACCACTATCTTAAAAAGATATCTGCGGGGCTTCCCTGGTGGCGCAGTGGTTCAGAGTCCGCCTGCCGATGCAGGGGACGCGGGTTCGTGCCCCAGTCCGGGAAGATCCCATATGCCGCGGAGCGGCTGGACCCGTGAGCCATGGCCACTGGGCCTGTGCGTCTGGAGCCTGTGCTCCACAACGGAAGAGGCCACAACAGTGAGAGGCCCGCGTACCGCAAAAAAAAAAAAAAAAAAAAAAAAGATATCTGCACCCTCATGTTCATAGCAGCACTATTTACAACAGCCAAGACATGGAAACAACCAAAGTGTCCATCCACAGACAAATGGATAGAGAAAATATGGTATACATGCACAGTGGAATATTATTCAGCCATAAAAAAATAAGGAAATCCCATCATTTTGTGACAACATGGATCAATCTTAAAGGCATTATGCTACGTGAAATAAGTCAGACAGAGAAAGATAAATACTATATGATCTCACGTATATGTGGATTCTTAAAAAACTAAACTCATGGATACAGAGAACAGATTGTTGGTTGCCAGGGGCTGGGGGTGGGCAAAATGAGTGAAGGTGGACAAAAGGTACAAACTTCCAGTTATAAGATAAATAAGTTCTGGGTGTGTAATGTACAGCATGGTTAACAATACAAAATTGTTAAGAGAGTATAAAAAGTTCTCTTCACAAGAAAAAAAATTTCGTAACTAGGAGAGGTGATGGATGTTAACTATATTTACTGTGGTAATCATTTCACAATATAAACATGTATCAAATCATTATGTTGTACACCTTGAACTAATACAACGTTATATGTCAACTGTATCTCAATAAAACTGCAGGGGTGGGGAAGTGAAAAACTTTTTTTAAAGAATGTACTAGAGAATGAACTTTAGATATCAGTGGTGAGCATGAAATACACACTTACTTGGAGAAGTAAGACTAAATGGCAGTTGTAAGGAAGAAAGTATAATACATAATTGCTATTTTCTGTGACAGTTTAGAATTTGTACAACTGTTTAAAGATGGGCAAGACAACTTATATGGTTTCCATGAAATTATTATTAGTTAAGTGTTGATGCTATTATTCTCAGACAGCTTGGGATGCAGTGTTGGCTGAAACAATTGAGTAACTACATGATATTCTAAAATGTTATTATCCATGATGTCCTAAAGAATCATGACTCTTACTGTGTAAGAAATGAGTTAAAGATTTTAGATAGCTCAGTAAAAACCAGTAGCCATAAATTCAAGGGGAAAATATCATTATGAATTCATGATGTAGTTTTTTTCTTTTACAATATATGTATTTCCTAACTCGTCCACTAAAAGACCTAGAAAGAGAGACCAACCTGGCAGCAATGAGCACACTGAAGGCCAAAAAATGCTCTTGAAACATAATTTCTAACTGCGAGAAACCAGAGACCCTTGGAGAAATCAGTGGTTCCAGGACTGGAGCAGGGTGTATCCTAGATGAGCCTGAAAAAATTCTGTCGTGTCAGAAAACAGAGAGGAACTTCAGGGGCCAACGTGAAGAGGCTCCAAATTGTCAAAGAAGGGAAAAGTTAAGCATCAATAGGGATTATATCAGAAACAGACTGATATATATCAAATGGATTGAAACGCATGAATTCCAAATGACAAAAAAAAAAAAAAAACAAAACCTAATTGGTTGCCATTAGAGGATGCTATTGTGAAAACTGGTAAATAAAAGAATCAGTTATTCTACCTTTCTGATATGAACGATACCACATGGTAACCATATACATGATGGGAAGTTTATGTCCTTATAGAATTATTCCAGTTAAAAAAGAAAAGATAAAACTAGATTATCACTATTTTGCAATCCTTAATGAATTACTGGATCTAGCCACTGCATACCAGGCTTAGTACTAACCTCACCAGATGAAATACATTATGGCCTCCTGAGGGCAGAACACATCACCACCTATGAAGAAGTCTCACCCCCACCCCCAAGCCTTAGGATCAACTATTAATTTCCATGAGATGCAAAGGAAGGAGCAGCAGGTTAAAGTACACCACAGGGATGAAACCAGTGAAGGCAGGCTATAGGAAACAACAGAGCAAATGAACCAGGTCCTTAGATAAATAATTTGCAAAGGAAAACAAAAAAAAAAGATGAATGAGAAACCTATAGCTTAAAAGTGACTTAAAAGACATTTTAAATAAAAACAAGCAGAACTAAAACATTATACAGAGGTAAACTACGGTGTTTAGGATGTGCCAGGCTTCAAAATATAAAGAGCCATGACCCCAAAGCCCAAAACTTAATGCGTGACTGAAGCTGTACAGTTTGTATTTTTATGGAGTCACTCACCAGTCAAATATAGAATGAAACTTAATGACTACATATACATTCTTCACATCAACTCTACTAAAGCCTTCAGTACCTTAAGATATTTGGATAAAGATTAAAGATACCTCTATGTTCAGACTTAGTTGTAACTAAGCAGAGTACCTTGATTTAAAATTAATCTAAAGCTTGAAAAGTATTTACCTATTTAGAATACAGAATAAGATTATTAGACTTTAAAGCAAAAGATCTGACTTCCTGTCATGGTCCAATTCTTCTTCCTAACTTACCTTGGCAAGGGTTACGAGCAAGGAAATTAACACTGCTGAGAAGCCAAGGCACTGGGCTAGGCAATTATCTAGACAGCTCCTTCCCGGGGCTGACGGTCTGGCAGGGAAATAATTACACATGTGACTAGTGTTATGAAAGAAGTACAAGATGCTCTAAATGCACCCCCGTAATAAAAAGGAATATGACATACTCTCAGATGAGATGAAGCAGAAGAAACACTGGGAACCACTCAAACACTTACCCTCTGATTTTCTCAGTATTTTTTTCATCTTTAGATAAGACTGATGAAACAATGACTATTTGGCAGGTAAATGAATTTATTCATATCTATCTTAAGATCTATGGATGGACCTTAGGACAGGAAGGTAAATAAGCCTTGGCACCCTTAAGGTTGTACTGATGAGGAAAGGAGGAGACAGAATGTTTATGGACAATCCATTGTGCACAACGAGAAGAGGTGTGCAGTGCTGTCAACAGCCTCTGCATCGCTCACAATTTAACATGTATACACATGTACACACGTTACGGTCGTCCAAAGACTACTCTGACACCCACATCAGCAACCTTGTCAGCCAAACTCTATACATGTCACCTGGAGATTCCCACAGCTTCCTAGAGAATGTCCCTAGAGCTTTCAGAGAAAGATGCCATGCATTAATAAGAAGTAATAGCCTGTAAAGTTGAAATAGCTCAGTCAAGATTAAATGACTTTAATTTAAAAAATTAAATCCAAAGATTTCTACATTCTTCTGTAAGTAATTTTTGATATACAGAAACTATGGGTTTTTTAAAAATCCCAACCACAGGAAAATACTTAAGGCTTTTTCTCCTTTGAGGTTGTTAAAAAAAACTTTTATTCCAATATCACCAATATTAAAAGTAATTTAATTATTATGTACTATTTATTTTATTCTTATTTTCCACATAGCTGTTATCTATTTTTTTCCCTTCTATTCACCTACAGGAGCTAGGAGTTGTACATGGGCAACTTTAAAATATTCAAAGGGTTAAATATAGAGTTAAAGCAATATACAGCATCATCTTTCTTTCTCATGTCCCTTCCCTCTCAAGTAACCCTTATAATCTTCTTCACTAGAATATGGCTAAGTGACAAAAATCTGATACTTAACTTTGTTACTTATTAATAACGACAAAAATAAGCACTTAATTAAATGGGCTTTCGTAAATCATCTGTTTTCCATTTTTATAGGTAGCATCTAAAGAATGTGTTGGAGAATAAGTATAAAGAAATTCTATTTAAATTACAAAAAAATATCAAACATTTTAAAAGATTAATTTAACTTTATTCCTTTAAAAATACCAAACACAACAAAATCAAGTTGTATTTGAAGACTCCCTTATAATTAGTACATAACATGTAAATAGAGTATTCATACAGTAGTCTGATTTTTTTCTGTTCTGAATCTTGGACTACCAAGATAAACAGCATTGGAAAATAAAGAAGAACTTTCTTCTGTCAACTGAAGATATATTTACTCTAACTTCTAAAATATAAAATGAAATTGTTAAAAATTCTTGGTTAGTGTGCTACAAACTAGTAAGATGTTACTATACCTACACCAAGCTATATGGTAGCATATATTATTCACACATTAAAATGAATAATGAACAGTAGACTTTTAGATAGCTTACATAAAAGCAAGTGATTAACTAAAAGCCTTTTTAATAAAAGACTTAAATAAGGACTTGTTTTCAAGAGCTAACAAATTTTTGAGAACTATAAATCTATTAGTGTACTATTGGAAATAGTACACATTGATACTTTACTTATCTAATATTCATTTATACAACCTCTAAACACAAGTTGCTTGTGTATGTTTCAGTATTTATTTCCCTAACAACTTTATACTCCTGTAAGGCAAAGTATCTAGTACTTTGTAATATATGTTAATTAGCATAATAAATAAATAAATAATCTTTGGACCTTTTCTCCCAAAGTCTTATATAAAATTTTACATAGACTTTTTTTGTTTAAAATTACTTACTTTGTAATACGGTCAATGTTGGCAATTTGCTTCTGATTCCGTATAATCTCAATGGCTGCCCAAAGATGCTGGATAGCTTTTGTGTCCGCCTGCCGTCTTTTTGTTAAGCGTGCCATGACCTGTTTACTCCTTCAGCTGTAGCAATATACAAAAACATAAGGGAAAAGCACGGATTACAAAATGAATTATCATCAATATAAGTAACACTCTCAGCACCTCAATATATAGTATGGCCAACTTTTTATTTTATTTTCTACCATCCACATCACCAATTACTCCATAAAACTTTTCACTTCATTACTTCACAAAGAATGACACTACAAGACCAACAGTAGAAAAGGTCTTCCCAAGAAGAATGAGTGGCCATCTTATACCAATATGTCAAAGAAATATACATTTAAAATTTATTATAAAGCAAAAGTGTTACTATATAAAATTTCATTTTTGATATTACATTGTGTGTAATTTGACAGATCAATGCAAAATGGAAATTAAATGTCCGAATTAGAAGTACTTTATTATACTCATGGTTTAAATATTTTAATTCAATATAGACATACTGATAATGAAAACAACATTCCTTTTTTTAAAAAATAAAACCATAAACAGAAAATATAGAATAGTTGTTTCTGGCTGAGGTGTGAAAGGCTGGGGGTTGGTATACCAGAGGATGACATGGATGGACCCACATTATTAGAAATGTTCAGATGCTTGGATGAGGTGTTGGTCATTCATTATGTTATTAGGAAACAACATTGCTAATTTATTCAAATTTCAATATTCTGAATAGACTGAGGAAAATGGCCACCAGCTGTGTCCTGGCAAGACTGGAGGAAAAAAACGGAGTTGCAGCCTGAATGTCTGATGAGAGATGGTACTGTAAGAAGAGGCCACACGCCTGGACTCTCCACTGGGCACAGAGGGACCTGTTAGGCACCGAGACACCTGACCCCTAAATCATACAGGTTATGATGCTGAGGCCCTTAGGCATAGGTAAACATCAAAGTTTTGGGGATGGCTGAAATCTCCTTGACCTGACCTTTCCTATCTTTTAAGAGGAGAGAATAAAAAGGAAAATTCATTCTTAGCACTTCATTGTATTCCATGACTGGCCAGGAGAGCCTCATGAATCTTTTTCTCCACCTCTACATTTCTTTTCACAGCTAAGTCAATTCTCCCTCTTTCTCCAAAAAACCCAAAAAAAACCAGCACTTGCCATTAAAGCTTAACTAGAGACTCTCTTCTGGTGAGTCTAGGACCAGTTAGGCTCCTGAAATAAGAAAGTGCTTTTCAGAATTACAAAATCAATTAAGAATCAAAAACAACAGCAGCATTCAAGTTTTAAAGAAAACTTAAGGAAAATTAGTTGGTTCAGTATAAACTTCAATATAAAATTAAGAGATTTTTAAAATTATAATTATTTATGAATGTCTCTGTTCTAGAAAGTAACCACTTTAAAATGTACAGAAACTTCTCAGTTTAAGTGCACTTGTATAGGAGTGTCAACTTTCCAAATCTGATAAGCAATATGCTATGGAATTTATTGGTAAGAATATAAAATGTTAGAAAGTGACATCTAATGGTGAACTGTAAAAATACAACTTGTCAGATTATACAAATACTCAGATAAAAGAACAAAATTTCAGTCATTCTTGCACACTTAAAAAAATGTTGCCTATTTTGTGTAAGGCAATAGCTAAACACAATGAAGTATTTTAAAATGTATGAACTCTAGTCCTTGACAGAAAAAAACATAAAACTCGCAAAGGCAATTTGACATATACATGGAACTACTAACTGTAATATCATATATGACATAAATGGTACAAAATATATGCTGTGAGAATTCAGACAAAACAGATACTACTTCTAGCTTAAGTAACACTACAAGATGGTAAATATGTGGGAAAATATAAAATTTCTTAATTTCTTGAAAAGATAATTGGCTGTTTAAAGCAAACAAAAATAATTGTTAGGTATCATTAGGTTTGTAACATATGTAGGAGTAAAATATAGATGACAACCCAATAGCACAAAGGAGGGGAAGGGGTAGTAAGTAATTATATCATTGTAAATTCTTACGTTTTATGTGAAATGGTATTTATTATACTAATTCAAGAGGAACTATGTTAAATCGAGGATGCGTATTACAATCCTTGGAACAAACACTAGAATACAAACAGATACAGTTGACATATATATAACTCAACTGATGTTTTCAAAATACATATAAAGTTAAGAATAGTTTATTCAAAAATACAAAAGATATATAATGGCAAAGCTAACATTTACAAATACTAAAATAAATAGCAAATATAACTATTTACATAACAACCAGAAGAATATAGTAGACTAGTAGCAGAAATTCTAAAAGTTATGTCACTTAATTCCTAGAAATGATTAAACTCAAGATTAAAGAATTAAGCAATGCTACACTTCAGGAAAACAGATGTAAAGTTAAAGCCAAAGATTTTTGACATCTACCTACACCGAGTCACACAGGTAGATATGCCTGGTAATGAAGGTACACCATAAAGAACATGCTCATAGTTATAGAACACTGCAAAGATGCAAACCCAAGTCAGGTGAATACAGTGAAGCTTGGATGCATGTTATGAAAGTACCAAAAACAACCTGACTTATTAGGACAAGATCTCTTTAAAGTACAATCACTGAAATTCTCCTTTCTTATGAAATCTAAAATCATTCATTTCAGGCATGCTTGTTACATGTTAGGCATTCTATGCTCTGGGAATATAATAATAAGGTAAACAAAAATCCTTCCATTAGCTAGTAAATATGATTAATAATGTGGCTAGATATAAGGATAGTAATTTAGGTGTTTGTCAATAAAAAGAAAATCTTAGAAAATTAGTTTCTTATATTCTAGGCACCTACAGCTTATCATATAAGGCCTTTATTTTGGCCAAACCAAACTTTAGTCTATTGTACCTGAATGTATATTATATTTCTACTAAACTGAACTACTCAAAATTTCTAAATGTGTGCCCAAACTTCATAACTCTATCCCTTTGTTTAAGCAGTTCTGTCTAGAATGTTCTCCCTGCCCCTTTACTAATTACTAAAAATTCCCTATTCTTTCTAGGACTTACTACGATGCAAATGTTCCTGACCAATGCTTTCACAAGAATCAAACTCAATTCTCTTGTGTCTTCTAATTGTAATTTGTTTATTCATCTCTTACAAATGTATTGCCTTGTACAAATAATTTTAAATTCCTAAAAAGAATTTATTAATTCAAGTAAGGAAAAGACGTGTCTTATTTTTCATGTCTTCCAAGGTGCACAGCATAGTTATGAACATGATAAACTTTTGATATGGACTTATAAAATTAAACTTTTCCAGTTATATTATATAAACAATAAAGTCCCAGAGTAAGCCTTCGTTTATGCTGTATCAAAGATTAAGACATCAAAAAGAAAGATCAGAAAACTTGTAGAGATACACAATATAGTCCTCAATCTTTTTCTTCTTTAGCTCCAACACATCTGAGGAATATGACAGACTCGCAGTGATTCTCAAGAGTTCTATAGTTTAAAAAAAAAAAAAAAAAAACCCAAAAACTTCCCAGTCAACTTACCAATTTCGTTTATTGTGGTAAAATACACATGAAATGTACCATCTTAACCATTCTTAAGTGTACAGTTCAGTGGTGTCAATACATTCACATTGCTGTGCAGCCATCACCACCATCCATCCCCACAACTCATTTACCTTGTAAACTGAAATCCTATACCCATTAAACACTAACTGCCCATTACCCACCCCAGCCCCTGGCACCCATGACTCTACTTTCTGTTTTTATGACTGTGATGACTCTAAGTACCTCAAAGAAGAGGAATCACACAGGATTTGTCCATCTGTGACTGGCTTATTTCACTGAGCATAGTGTCCATGAGATCCACCCATACTGTGGCGTACTGCAGAATTTTCTTCCTTTTTAAGGATGAATAATATTCCATTGCATGTATATACCACATTTTCCTTATCCATTCATCTGTGGATGGACACGTTTTAGCTATTGTGAATAATACTGCTATGAACATGGGTATACAAAATATTTCAAGACCCTGCTTTCAATTCTCTTGGGCAAATACCCAGAAGTGGAATTGCTGTATCATATAGCAATTCTATTTTTAATTTTTTGAGGAACTACCATACTGTTTTCCATAGCAGCTGCATCATTTCATATACCCACCAATAGTGCACAAGGGTTCCAATTTCTCCACATTCTCATCAACACTTATAATCTTGTAGTTTTTTGACACTAGTTATTCTGATGGGTGTAAGCTGGTCCAAGTAACTTTGGCAAGCCTCCAGGCAATACCGGTATTCTCTATCCTTACAAATCTAATTTAATGCAATCCCTTCCATCTATGTAAGTACCTTGTTTCCTATCATACAAATGCTACAAATGGGGGAAAAAAAGATAAAAGAGAAAGCAAATCAGGAAAAACTTATAAATAAGTAAAATTAAACAAGGAATTTTTGGTGACACATACATATATGGGAAAACTTTTTATTGCAAGGAAATGATAAACATGATAGGACAACAAGAGAATAGTTGAGGGGGGCAGGAAAAAGAGGCTGCATTGAGGAGGAACACACTGGGAGAATACACAGCATCAAATATGTTCTGATTTTTACTTCTGGTGGAGGGGTGCAAGTTTTTGTTTTATTTTTATGTCATCTAACAAATATATAAATATTTTAAAGTATTTACATCAAATAATGCATAAAATTTAAAAATTAATCCCTTTGTATAACGTGCATTTCTTTGTGACTTAGTTCAGGTTAAAATTTTCCCAAACTCTACTAGCAATTTGAAGTTACTTTTTATTGATAGTCTATTCATGCTATTTTCCCATTTACATATTAATTTCTTCACATATTAAAGTTATTCACAAAATACTTTTGTCTGTCTTTTAGTAAACATCAAAGGAAATTATAATGTTGAAATCTAGCTATGTATTCCCCTTATGGTCACCTTTAATGATTAGAAGTCCTTCCACACTCAAGTCTGAAAAATATTCAATTGTATTTTCCTCTTTTATACAATTTTTTAAAATACTGACTTCTTAATCCATCTGGGAATAACTTTTTTTTATACATCTTTATTGGAGTATAATTGCTTTACAATGTTCTGTTAGTTTCTGCTGTACAACAAAGTGAATCAGCTTTATGTACACATATATCCCTATATCCCCTCCCTCTTGAGCCTCCCCTCCCACCCTCCCTTTCTCACCCCTGTAGGTGGTCACAACGCACCGAGCTGATCTCCCTGTGCTATGCAGCTGCTTCCCACCGGCTATCTATTTTACATTTGGTAGTGTATATATGTCCATGCCACTCTCTCACTTCGTCCCAGCTTCCCCTTTCCTCCCTGTGTCCTCAAGTCCGTTCTCTACATCTGCATCTTTATTCCTGCCCTGCCACTAGATTAATCAGTACTGTTATCTGGGAATAACTTTTCTAAGGTATTAATATTAATAAGCTTTATTTTTTTAGAGCAGTTTTAGGTTTGCAGCAAAATTCAGCAGGAAATACAAAGAATCCCATACCCCCACACTCCCACAGCCTCCCTGATTATCAGCATCCCAAACCAGAGGGCACATGTCTTAAAATCAACGAACCTACAGTGACACACCGTTATTACCCAAAGTCCATAGTTAACTGCTGGTGGTGTACATTCTATAGGTTTTCACATATGCATAAAGACATTAAAATGCTATACAGAATAGTTCCTCTGTCCTAAAAATTATCTGTGCTCCATCTAGTCATCCTTCCCTCTCCCCACAATCCCTAGCAACCATTAATCTTACTTCTCTGCTGTTTTACCTTCTCCAGAATGTCATATAGTTGGAACCATACAGGATATATAGCCTTTTCAAACTGGCTTCTTTAACCTAGTAAAATGGATTTAAGGTTCCTCCATGCCTTTTCATAGCTTGATAGCTCATTTCTTTTTAGTGCCGAATAATGTTCCATTGTCTAAATGCCCCTCAGTTTATTTATCCAGTCAACTTGAAGGACATCTTGGTGGCTTCCGTATTTTGACAATTATGAATAAAGCTGCTATAAACAGCCTTGTATAGGTTTCTGTGTGTAAGTAAGTTTTCAGCTCTTTTGGGTAAATACCAAGGAGTATGACTGCTGAATTGTACACTAAGAGTATATTTCGTTTTGTAAGAAACTGACAAACTGTCTTCCAAAGTGGCTGCACCATTTTACATCCCCACCAGCCATGAATAAGCGTTCCTACTGCTCCACATCCTCATCAGCGATCGGTGTTGTCAGTGTTTTCGATTTTAGCCATTTTAATAGATATAGTGGTAAATCAATGTTGTTTTAATTTCCAATTCTCTAATGACATATGATGTTGAACATCTTTTCATGTGCTTACCTTCCATCTGTATATCATCTTGGTGAGGTTATCACTTCAATTCTTTTGCTCATTTTTTAATCAGCTTGTTCATTTTCTTAATGTTGAGTTTTAAGACTTCTTTATATATTTCTACCAGTCTATGGCTTGTCTTCTCATTCTCCTGACACTGTCTTTCATAGAGCAAAGGTTTTTAAGTTTAATGAAGTCCACCTTACCAATTATTTCTTTCATGGGTCATGTCTTGGTGTTTTATCTAAAAAGTCATCACCATATCCAAGGTCATCTAGGTTTTCTCCTGTTATCTTCTAGGAGTTTTATAGTTTTGCATTTTACATTTAGATCTATGACCCAGTTTGAGCTAATTTTAGTGAAGGTTGTAAGGTTTGTGCTTAGGTTCATTTTTGTATGTGTGTGGTTGTCCAGTTGCTCCAGCAACATTTGATGAAAAGACTTTGCTTTGTTGCACTGCCTTTGCTCCTTTGTCAAAAATCAGCGGACTATATTAATGTAGGTCTATTTCTGGGCTCTCTATTCTGTTCCATTGATCTATTTGGCTGTTACTTCACCAGTACCACACTTTTAATTACTATAACTTTATAACAAGTCTTGAAGTTGGGTAGTATCAGGCCCTGATTTTGTTCCTCCCTTTCAATACTGAGCTGGCTATCTGGGTCTTTTGCCTCTCCATACAAACTTTAGAATCAGTTCATCGATATCCACAAAATTATTTCCTGAGATTTTGACTGGGATAGCACTGAATCTATAGATCAAGCTGGGAAGAACTGACACCTTGACAATATTAGTCTTCCTATTCATGCACAAGAGTTACCTTTCCACTTATTTAGTTCTTTGATTTTGTTCATCAGAATCTTGTTTTCCTCAAATAAATCTTGTAATAATATTTTTGTTAGATTTATACCTAAGTATTTCATTTGGGGGATTCTAATGTAAATGGTAACGTGTTTTTAATTTCAAATTCAACTTGTTCATTGCTGGTATATAGGAAAGTGATGAGACTTTTGTATATTAACTTTGTATCCTACAATCTTGCTATAATTGATTATTTCCAAGAGTTTTTTGTCACTTCTTTTGTATTTTATTCATAGACAATCATGTCAACTGCAAACAGAGACCGCTTTATTTCTTCACTCCCAATCTGTATACCTTTATTTCCTTGTCTTCTCTCATTGCATTAGCTAGGAATTCCGAACAATGTTAAAAATGAATGGCGACAGGGGACATTGTTCTTGATCTTAGTGGGATACCTGTGAGTTTCTTACTGTTAGGTATGGTGTTAATGTAGGGATTTTGTAGATAGTCTTTATCAAGTTAAGGAAATTCCTCTCTATTCCTAGTTTGCTATAAGTTTTAATTATGAATGGGTGTTGGATTTTGTCAAATGCTTTTCTGCATCTATTGAAATAATCACATGATTTTTCTTCTTTAGCCTGTTGATGTGATAGATTATGCTGACTTTCAAATGCTGAAGCAGCCTTTCACACCTGGGATAAATCCCACTTAGTCGTGGTATATAACTTTTTTATACAATATTGGATTCAATTTGCTAATAGTTTGTTGAAGATTCTTACATTTATGTTCATGAGATTGGCCAATGGTAGTTTTGTTGGGGTTTTTTTTCTTCTTGTACTGTCTTTGTCTGATTTGGATATTAGGGTAATACTGTCCTCAAAGAATGAGTTAGAAAATATTGTCTCTGCTTCTACCTTCTAGAAGAGATTGCAGAGAACAGGTATAATTTCATCCATAAATGTTTGGTAGAATTCACCAGTGAACACATATGGGCATGGTTCTTTTTGTGTTTGAAGGTTATTAATTACTGATTCAATCTCTTTAAAAGATATAGGCCTACTCAGATTGTCTACTTCTTTTTTTTTTTTTTTTGCGGTATGCGGGCCTCTCACTGCTGTGGCCTCTCCCGTTGCGGAGCACAGGCTCCGGACGCGCAGGATCAGCGGCCATGGCTCACCGGCCCAGCCGCTCCGCGGCATGTGGGATCCTCCCGGACCGGGGCACGAACCCGCGTCCCCTGCATTGGCAGGCGGACTCTCAACCACTGCGCCACCAGGAAGCCCTGTCTACATCTTTTTGTGTGATTTTTGGCAGATCTGGCCTTTCAAAGAATTGGTCTATTTTACCTAGGTTATCAAATTTTTCACCAATTATTCATAATATCCCTTTATTATCTTTCCATGGTCCAGAAGCAGTAGTGATTGCCCCTCTTTTATTTCTGATATTAGTAATTTGTGTCTTCTCTTTTTTTTTAGTTAACCTATCTAGTAACTTCTGATTTTACTGATCTTTTCAAAAAACTAGCTTTTGGGGGCTTCCCTGGTGGTGCAGTGGTTGAGAGTCCGCCTGCCGATGCAGGGGACACGGGTTCGTGCACCGGTCCAGGAGGATCCCACATGCCGCGGAGCGGCTGGGCCCGTGAGCCATGGTCGCTGAGCCTGCGCGTCCGGAGCCTGTGCTCCGCAACGGGAGAGGCCACAACAGTGAGAGGCCTGCGTACCGCAAAAAAAAAAAAAAACACACCTAGCTTTTGTTTTGATTTTTTCTATTGATTTCCTACCTAAAATTTCATTGATTTCTGTTCTAATTCTTATTTCTTTTCTTCTGCTTACTTTGAATTAATTTCCTCTTCTTTTTCTTGCTTTCCAAGGTAGAAGCTTAGATTGCGGATTTTAGATCTTTCCTCTTTTCTATTATAGACATTTCTCTCAAAGCACTATTTTCACTGCATCCCACATTGTGATAAGATGTATTTTCATTCTAATTCAGTTCAAAACTTTAAAAACTTTCTCTTGAGATGTCTTCTCTGACCTGTGTGTTGTTTAATTTCCAAGTATTTTAGGGTTTTGAGCTATCTTTCTGTTTTTGATTTCTGGTTTAATTCCATTGTGGGCTAACAGCAGACATTGCAATGATTTCCATTCTTTTAAATTAATTAAAATAGACCAGAATGTGGTCTATCTTTGTGAATGTTCCATGTGAACTTGAAAAGAATGTGTATTCTGCTGTCATAGAATGAAACAGTTTATAGGTATCAATTATATCCAATTCACTGATATTGTGAAGAATTCAACTATGTCCTTACTGATCTTCTGCCTGCTGGATTTGTCCATTTCTGACGGGGGGGGTGAAAAGTCTCCAACTATAATACTGCATTCATCTATTTCTCCCCACAGTTGTATCAGTTTTTCCTCATATATCTTGACACTCTGTTGTTAGGCACAGAGACATTAAGGAATGTTATATCTTAAGAGTACTGACCCCTTTATTATTATGTAATGGCCTTTTATACCTGATGACATTCCTTGCTTTGAAGTCTGCTCTGTCTGAAATTAGTACAGCTACTCCTACTTTCTTTTGGTTAGTGTTAGTATGGTATATCTTTCTGTATCCCATTTCTTTCAATCTATGTGTGTCTTCATATTTAAAATGGGTTTCTTGTAGACAACATAGAGTTAGGTCTTGTTTTTTGATCCACTCTGACAATCTCATCTTTTTATTGGTATAGACTACTGACATTTAAGGTAATTGATATAGATGGATTACTAGTATCTCTCAGATTTGTTACTGTTTTCTATTTGTTACCTTTGTTCATTGTGCCTATTTGTCTTTCACACATTCTGTCTTTTGTCATTTTAACTGAGAACTTTATATGTAACAATTCTCTCTTTCTTAGCATATTACACTTGTTTTTTTTAACTTTTTTTAGTGGTTGCAATATACATTTACAACTAACCCCATGTTTATTTTTCTGACTCACATGTAGTACAAATACCTCATATCCCATGTAGAATACCTCATAATATAAAATATTCCAATCTCTCTCTTCCAAACCCGATATTGTTTCCTGTCATTCCTTTCACTTATGCATAAACATACAAAAGCATGTACAGTTGACCCTTGAACAACATGGGTTTGAACTGTGCAGGTCCACTTATACGTGGATTTTTTTTCCCCCAATAAATACTACTGCAGTACTACATGATCTGCAGTTGGTTGAATCCACAGACGTGGAAACACAGATGTGGAGGACCAACTGTAAAGTTATATGCAGATCTTCCACTGTGTTGGGGGGCTGGTGACCCTAACTCCCACATTGTTCAAGAATCACTGTACATGCACATAAGCACACATAATCAAAAACACTGTTGCTATTATTTTGAACAGATCTTTTAAATCAATTAAGAATCAGAAAAATAAGTTTATTTTACCCTCATTTACTCATTCCTCAATACTCTTCTTTTCTTTACGTAGACCTGAGTTTCGGACCTGTATCGTTTTCCTTTAACATTTGTTGTAAGGCAGTTGCAAAACTTTAACATTTGTTCTGGCAAAAAACTCCATCAATGTTTGTCTAAGAAAGTATTTCCCCTTTACTATTGAAGGATAACTTCACTGAGTACACAAAATTCTAGGCTGGTGGGTTTTTTCCCTCAACAACTTAAATATTTCATTCCACTCTTTTGGCTTGCATGGTTTCTAAGAAGTCAGATGTAATTATTACATTTGCTTCTCTATAGGTAAAAGGGTTCTCTTCTGCTGGCTTCTTCAGGATTGCTTCTTTTTCTGTAATTTTCTTAAGTTTGAAAATGATATACCTAGGTGTAGTTTAGAGGGCATCTATCCTGCCTTTGGAGGGCATCTATCTTGCCTGGTATTCTCTGAGCTTCTTTTATTTTTTAATATCTTTATTGGAGTATAATTGCTTTACAATGTTGTGTTAGTTTCTGCTATATAACAAAGTAAATCAGCTGTATGTATACATTCTCTCCCTTGAATGTAGTTTGGTGTCTGACATTAATTTGGGGAAATTCATAGTCATTACTGCTTCAAATATTGTTTCTGTTCCTTTCTCTTTCTTTTCCTTCTGGCATTCCTATTATGCATATGATACCATTTTGTAGTTGTCCCACTACATGTCCCACTACATGTCCTTCATGTTCTGTTTTACTTTTTTTCAGTCTTTTTCCTTTTTACTTTTCAGTTTTGGAAGTTTCTGTTGTCATATCTTCAAGCTCAGATGTTCTTTCCTAAGCTGTGTCCAATCTACTAATGATCCCACCAAAGGCATTCTCCATTTCTGCTATGGTGTGTTTGCACTCTAGCATTTCTTTTTGATCTTTCTTGGAATTTCCATCTCTTTCAGTATACGTGTAATCTTAAATATTGTCCACTTTTTCCATTAAAGCTCTCAGCATATTAATCAACTTTTTAAAAAATTCCTGTTCTGATAATTCCAACATCCCTGCCATATTGATCCATGTTCCAATGCTTGTTCAGTCTCTTCAAACTGTTTTCTGCCTTCGAGTATGCCTAGTATTTTTCTGAAAGGCAGACATAATGTATTGGGTAGAAGGAACTTCAGTTAAAGGCCTTCAGTAATGGGAGGGAGTTGAGTATTTCACTTCCCCAGGTCAGTTAGGCTCTAACAAACACCAGATGGTTAGGCTCTGGTAAAATAGTTTCTCATGAGGGCACACCTTGTTAAGAAGAACAGAATGCTCTGGCATATTTAAAGCTGGTTCCTTGTGCCTACCCATGATGAAATCACGAGAGGATTGTTCTCCAACAGTCTCTGTGAGAGTCTGGTAGAACTCCTAGAGGAAAACCCCACAGAAGTGTGAGGAGCCCCTAAGACTGGGTTCCACTGGGTTTTTCACTCAGACTTGTCTGCCCTGGGCCTCCAGCAATTTGCCAGTCACATCCAGGTTTCACTACCCCAGCACTGGTTCCTGCAGAGGTTTCTGTTGGTGGGTGGTTGTACGTTGTGATTCTATCGGCCTTTCTGTCTCTCCAACTTTTGTGGCAGCAGTTTGTCCTGTGGCCTCACTTTTCTCATGGATCTCAGTAGATTTGTTGATTTCACAGTTCTTCAGTTCATTACCTGCTATTAAGATAGAGTGACAACTTCTAATCATCTTACATGTCCAACCAGAAACTGTGGAATTACTTTTTGAATATGACTTAAGATGAAAATATATGTCTTCATAGAGGTCATCAATTGTAGTAGCACAATTTATTGAAAGATTTCTTCCTTCTCTAATGGAATGTGATACATTCCTAAATTATATATTAAATTCTTATCTATACTAGCATTAGTTTCTTTGATGTGTTTGGTCTTTTGTTAGTATCCCATAATTTTATTTAGCTTGTTTTATTATTAAGTTAAAGTTATAATTATCAAGTTGTATTCAGTTATTATTTATTATAGCTTATTTATTATAAGTTACATATATAAAAGTTATAATTTGAATCAATTCCATGTTGTCTTTCATTGCTACATAATTATTTCATATGTGAGTATTACCTGCCCAACATTATCAGTTTTTTGAAAGAAGGCCATATTTTAAAACTTCCTTATGTCCCTAACAAATTCTACCACAAACTGTACACTAAAACACTTACTCATTGAATACATTCCCCAATAAGTCTTAAGGGAAAATAATAATAATAATACAGGGAAGAGGAATAAAGCTAGCCTTTAATAATGATAAATGGTTGACTAGGTCTGAAGTAGACTCAAGAACCTCCAAAACAATCAGTTGCTGCCCAAATTCCGTATGTGACAAGCAGAGAAACAAACTTACAGGAGGAGTTCTAGATGATGCAGTTATTAGACACAGACTTTAAAATAATTTTATACTTGGTATGTTCAAGAAATTAAAAGATAATTCCAGCAGAGAACAAGAAGCAATAAAAAGAAACTAAATGGAAAGGACAGAACTGAAGAACTACAATACCTAAATCACTAAACTGATGGGTTTCGCATCAGATTAGATACAGATGAACAGAAAATTGGTGAACCGAAGAACTATTTCAAAAGAAAATATCCAGAAGAAAGCATAGAGAAAACAAGAGCATAAGAGACATATGAATATGATAATAAGGCTTAACTTATATTTCACTGCAATCCCAAGAACAGAGAAAAGAAGGGAGCAAAATTAACTTTCAAAGAGACTGTGGCTGATAATTTTCCATTACTGACAAAAGATGTCAAGCAACAGATTCAACAGTCATTACCAGAAAGCAAAATCAGATTAATGCAAAGACAACTACACCTCGGCACATCATAGTAAAACTGCTGAAAACAAAAAGACAAAAAGAAAAAATATTTTAAGCAACCAGAGGAAAAGTCATAATGCCTTCAAAGGAGCAATAATACAACTGCAAGTTGACTTCTCAACCAAAACAACAAAAGTCAGAAGATAATGAAATAATATCGTCAAAGTGCTCAAAGGCTGTAACTGCCAACCAAAAACTCTATGCCTGCAAAAAAGAAAGGTAAATAAGATATAGTTTATATAAACCAATACTTCATCACCCGCAGTTCAACAATACAGAAATTAAAGATGTTCCTCACGCAGAAGGAAAAGAATCCCAAATAAAAAGTCAAACTGCAAAAAGGAACTGACGACCTTTATACACTGAGAACACAGTTACTACCTCTAGAGTAATCAATAAAAGGACAGTAAAATAATGAATACCTACCAAGCTCTTGATGGGGAAAAAAATAATACAAAATGCTTTATCAACACTACCACCAATAAAGAAGAAAGAAAAAGGAGTAAGATATATAAAAGCCATATATTATGATGATAGATTTAAACTCAAATATATCAGCAATTACATTAAATCTAAACAGAGAAGCTTCAATAAAAGATGGCAATTTTGAGCCTGAATTAAAAACTATGATAAAACAGAAATCTAGCTACATGCTGCTTGCAAAAGATACATCTTAAATACAAGGACATAAAAAGTTTGTAAAGAAAAGAGTAAAAAAAAACAAAAGTACCATGCAAAAATATCAAAAAGAAAGTTGGCAAGAGTGTAATAATGTAAAGTATTGTTAAGAAAAAAGAGGGTCACTTCATAATAATAAAAAGATCCAGCTTATTAGGAAATGTTCTAAATTTTATGTATTTAACATAATCTTATAACACATAAAGCAAAAACTGACAAAACTGAAAGAAAAAAATAGGCAAATCCACAATCACAACAGGAGATTTTTACGTACCTCTCACAACCACTCATAAAACAAAGAAAAAATTACTAGGTATATAAAAGATTTACAAAAACATTTAACAAATTTGACCTGATATATACAAACCTCTGCAGCCAATACCTGCAGAATACACATTCTTTTCAAATGCACATGGAATTTTTACAAAATTGATCATGTGTCGGGTATAGCAAGTCTCAACAAATTTCAAAGGACTGAAATTATACAGTCTGCTCTCTGCCCACAATAGAACTGAAAAAGTCAGTAACAAAAGATAGCCAAAAAAAAAAAGGAAATTCCTATGTTTCTGAAAGCTAAAAAACATATCTCTAAATAGTTAACTTTAAAACTTCACAATAAAAATCAGGAAATATAATGAAAGGAAGAAAAATGAAAACACTAATTGTCAAAAGTTCTGAGATGTACTTAAGTTTATTGCCTTAAATGTGTTAATAAGAAAAGGAGGGGCTAAAAGCAGCTACCTCAAGAAATTACAAAATAAAAACTCAAATCAAAAATGTAGAAAAAAATTACACACACACACTAAACAGAAATCAATGAACTAGAAAACAAACATACAAGACTTCCCTGGTGGTCCAGTGGCTAAGACTCCATGCTCCTGATGCAGGGGGCCCAGGTTCGATCCCGTCAGGGAACTAGATCCCACATGCTGCAACTAAAAGTTTGCATGCCACAACGAAGATCCCGCCAAATAAATAAATAAATAAATTTTTTTTAAAAAAAGAAAACAAATATACAAAAGAGAGATTCACTAAACGGAAAAGTTGATTCTTCAAAAGGGCAAAATTGACAAGCTCCTGGTGAAACCACTAAACAACTACCAAAAGAGTTGTTTTTATTTTCATAACTCTAGGAGGTGGATCCCAAAAGATCTTGATGCAATTTATGTCAAAGAGTGTTTTGCCTATGTTTTCCTCTAAGAGTTTTATAGTATCCGGTCTTACATTTAGGTCTTTAATCCATTTTGAGTTTATTTTTGTATATGGTGTTAGAGAATGTTCTAATTTCATTCTTTTACATGTAGCTGTCCAGTTTTCCAAGCACCACTTATTGAAGAGACTGTCTTTTCTGCCTTGTATATTCTTGCCTCCTTTGTCATAGACTGACCATAAGAAATAGAAAATCTGAATAAGCCTACATAACTATTAAAGAGGTTGAATAATAATTTAAACCCCCTCCCCCACAAAAAAAAAAACACTCCAGAACCAGACTGCTTCACCTTAGACTCCACCAAACATTTCAAAAAGAAAAAAACACCAATCTTATAGAAACTCTTTCTGAGGAAAGAAACATGTACAAATTTGTGATATGAGATCAATGTAACCTTGATATCAAAACATGACAAAGGACACTAGGAGAAAGTGAAGTTAGAGACCTATCTCATTCATGAACATGAATGCAAAAATCCTAAATGAAGTACTAGCAAATCAAGTTCAGCAATACACAAAGAACAATACAGTGTGACCGTGTTTGTTACAGTCATAGCAATTCACACATTCATAGACTTAAAGAAAATAACCATATAATCAGCTCAATAAATGCAGGAAAAAAACTGAATAAAACTCTTCATTCATAACCAAAACTAAAAGCAAAATAGGAATAGAGGGGAAATGCCTTAATCTGAAAAAGGGTACCCCTATAAAACCAACAGCAGAAAAACCATACTCAGTGAAATGTTGAAAACTTTCTCTCTGCAAATGGGAATGTGTGATGATATCATACTCACCACTTCTATTCAACATTGTACTGGGCTCTTTCCTTAATTTCTCTCTCTGCTCTTCCATTGTTAGTGTACAGAAATGCAACAGATTTCTGTGTATTAACTTTGTATCTTGTAACTTTACCAAGTTCATTGATGAGCTCTAGTAGCTTTCTGGTAGCATTTTTAGGGTTTTCTATGTATAGTATCATATCATCTGCAAACAGTTTTACTACTTTTTTTCCAATTTGGATTCCTTTTATTTCTTTTCCTTCTCTGATTGCCATGGCTAGGACTTCCAAAACTATGTTGAATAAAAGTGGCGAGAGTGGACATCCTTGTCCTGTTCCTGATCTTAGAGGAAATATTTTCTGCTTTTCACCACTGAGTATGATACTGGCTATAGATTTTTCATATACAGGCTTCATAATGTTGAGGTATGTTCCCTCTATGCCCACTTTCTGGAGAGTTTTTGATCATAAATGGGTGAATTTCCAGAAAGAGAAATTAAAACAACAATCCCATTTACCATCACACCAAAAAGAATAAAATACCTAGGAATAAACCTACCTAAGGAGTCAAAAGCCCTGGGCTCCAAAAACTGTAGGACACTGATGAAAGAAATCAAAGATGACACAAACAGATGGAAAGATCACGTTCTTGGACTGGAAGAATCAATACTGTCAAAACGACTATACTACCCAAGGCAATCTACAGATTCAATGCCATCCCTCTCAAACTACCAATGGAATTTTTCACAGAACTAGGACAAAAAATTTTTTAATTTCTATGGAAACACAAATGACCCCAAATAGCCAAAGCAATCTTGAGGAAGAAAAATGGAGCTGGAGGAATAAGGCTCCCCGATTTCAGACTATACTACAAAGCTACAGTAATCAAAACAGTATGGTTCTGGCATTAAAAACAGAAATAGAGATCACTGGAATAGGATAGAAAGCCCAAAAGTAAAACCAATGCACGTATGGTCAATTAATCTACAACAAAGGCAGCAAGAATATGGAGGAAAGACAGCCTCTTCAACAACCGGGGCTTGGAAAACTGGATAGCTTCAGATAAAAGAATAAAATTAGAACATTCTGTAACACCATACACAAAAATAAACTCAAAACGGATTAAAGACCTAAATGTAAGGCCAGATACTATAAAACTCTTAGAGGAAAACATAGGCAAAACACTGACATAAATTGCATCAAGATCTTTTTGGATCCACCTCCTAGAGTAATAAAAATAAAAACAAAAATAAACAAATGGGACCTAATTAAACTTAAAAACCTTTTGCACAGCAAAGGAAACCATAAACAAAAAAAACCCCCACAGAATGGGAGAAAATATTTGCAAACAATGCGACAAGGAATTAATCTGCAAAACATACAAGCAGCTCATACAGCTCAATATTAAAAAAAAAAAAACACACAATCAAAAAATGGGCAGAAAAAAAAAAAAAAAAGGGCAGAAGACCTAAACAGACATTTCTCCAATGAAGACAGACAGATGGCCAGTAAGCACATGAAAAGATGCTCAATGTAGCTAAATATTAGAGAAATGCAAATCAAAACTACGAGGTATCGCCTCACACCAGTCAGAATGACCATCATCAGAGTCTACAAACAACAAATGCTGGAGAAGATGTGGAGAAAAGGGAACCCTCCTACACTGTTGGTGGGAATGTAAATTGGTGCAGTCACTATGGAGAACAGTATGGAGGTTCCTCAAAAAACTAAAAACAGAGCTACCACACGATCCAGCAACTGCACTCCTGGGCATATATCTGGAGAAAATTCTAATTTAAAAATATACATGCACCCCAATGTTCACTGCAGCACCTGCTTACAATAACCAAAACATGGAAGCAACCAAAATGTCCATCGACAGGTGAATGGATAAAGATGTGGTACATATATACAATGGAATATTACCCAGCCATAAAAAAAGAATGAAATAATGCCATTTGCAGCAACATGCATGGACCTACAGATTATCATACTATGTGAAGTAAGTCAGATAAAGACAAGTATATGATATCACTTATATGGAGAATCTTAAAAAAAAATGATACAAATGAACTTATTTACAAAACAGAAACAGACTCACAGACTTAGAAAATAAGCTTATGGCTACCAATGGGGAAGTTGGGGGAGGGATAAATTAGTAGGAGTTCGGGATTAACATATACACACTACTATTAAAAAGATAATCAACAAGGACCTACTGTATAGCACAGGGAATTCTACTCAATATTCTGTAATAATCTATGTGGGAAAAGGATATATGTACATGTATAACTGAATCACTGTGCTGTACATCTGAAACTAACAAAACTTTGTAAATCAACTATACTCCAATATAAAGTAAAAAAAATTTTTTAATTGTACTGGAGGGACTTCTCTGGTGGCGCAGTGGCTAAGAATCCACCTGCCAATGCAGGGGACACAGGTTGGAGCCGTGGTCCGGGAAGATGCCACATGCCACGGAGAGCGGAGCAACTAAGCCCATGCGCCACAACTACAGAGCCTGCGCTCTAGGGCCCACCTGCTGCAAACTACAGAGCCCACACACTTACAGCCCTGTGCTCCGCAACGAGAGAAGCCACTGCAATGAGAAGCCTATGCACTGCAACAAAGAGCAGCCCCTGCTCAACGCAACTAGAGAAAGCCCACGCAGCAACGAAGGCCTAACACAGCCAAAATATAAATAAATTAATTAAAATTGTACTGGAGGACCTAGTCAGTGCAATAAGAAAAAGAAATGATACATATGGACTGGAAAAGCAGAATTAAAACTACCATAATTCAGAGATGACATATTTCTATCTATAGAAAAATCCCCCAAAAATCTACAAATTATTAAAACTAATAAGTGACTTCAATAATATAAGTGGATATAAGGTATATACAAAGAATTATTTGGTTCTGTATACTAGTAATGAACAATGAGTAAATGAAAAAAATTAAAATTTTATTTACAATGTTACCTTAAAAAGTCAGATCTAGTAATAAATCTAAAGATATGCAACATCTCTATTCAGAAGGCCTTAAAACATTATTGAAAAAAGTAAAAATAACCTAAATAATAGAAAAATACAACATATTCATAGATAAGAAAACTAATATGGTAAAAAATGTTAATTCTTCCCCAAACTAATTCACAAATTCAGTTCAATTCCAATCAATAGGCTAGTGGAATTTTTGCTGTGTAAATTAACAAACTGATTCAGAAGTTGATACAGAAATGTAAACAGCCAAGAACGACCAGGAACAAAAAAAGATATGAATAACAAATAAGATATAATTGGAAGATCTGATATCATATATCAAGATTTATTGTAAAGCTACAGTAATTAATAAGACAGTGTCCAATAGGAATAAGAACACTCATATAAATTCATGGGAAGGAACAGAGAATCTGGGAATAGACTCATACATATATGGACACCTGATTTATGTGACAAAGATGGCACAGCAGAGCAACAGATTTAAGACAACTCTTTCTATAAACACTGCTGGGTCAATGAGATTATCACTATGGCAGGAAAAAATCAATCAAACCTTACCACAACAGTTCGGAGGGCAATTATGGAATGGTGATGAAAATCAATGTGTTTGTCCTCCACCTATCTGTGTATTTTATACTACTTCAACTAGAATGCAGACTCTGTTTTCAAGAAATTTCCAAATTAACATAATAGTACATCTATTCTTTAAGTGATGCTTCCCTTCCTCTAGTCACTAAAAATGAAATAAACCACAAAGAAAGGAGATGTGGGCTCAAACTACGGTGGGAAGTGAGGATGTCAGGAGCCTCCAGAAACTATGATCTGCCCACCAAACAGCTCTTACTTGGAAAACCTCAAACTAAGGTGCTTTGGGTTCATTTAATCTTTTGGCCTTATGTTCTAAGACCTGATATTCCATGCCTAAATGGAAAAATGAAGCCTCTGAAATGTATACTTTGTACTTCATCCCTGGCATTTGATTGTTAGATCTGTAAATAGATCAGATAATTTAAAAGACTCTCACTTTAAAAATGTAATGGATTGGGCTTCCCTGGTGGCGCAGTGGTTGAGAGTCTGCCTGCCAATGCAGGGGACACGGGTTCGAGCCCTGGTCTGGGAGGATCCCACATGCCGCGGAGCAACTAAGCCCCGTGAGCCATAATTACTGAGCTTGCGCGTCTGGAGCCTGTGCTCTGCAACAAGAGAGCCCGCGATAGTGAGAGGCCCACGCACCGCGATGAAGAGTGGCCCCCGCTTGCCACAACTAGAGAAAGCCCTCGCACAGAAACGAAGACCCAACACAGCCAGCCATACATACATACATACATACATACATACATACATACATACATACATACATAAATAAATAAGTAAATAAATAAGTAAATAAATAAGTAAGTAAGTAAATAAATAAATAAATAAAATTTTTTTAATGTAATGGATTTATTAGAATAATCAAAACTACAACGAGATACCACCTCACACCCATTAGGATGTTTACTATCAAAAAAACAGAAAACAACAAGAATTGGCAAGGATGTGAAGAAACTGCAACCTTTGTACAGTTGGTGGGAACGTAAAATGGTGCAGCCACTGTGGAAACTGCAACCCTTGTACGGTTGGTGGGAACGTAAAATGGTGCAGCCACTGTGGAAACAGTATGGTGATTTCTCAAAAAAATTTAAATAGAATTATCATATGATCCAGCAATTCTACTTCTGGGTATATACCCAAAAGGACTGAAAGCAGGTTCTCAAAAGAGATATTTGTACACCCATGTTTATAGCAGCATTATTCGTAACAGCTAAAACATGGAAGCAACCCAAGTGTCCATCAATGGATGCACAGATAACAAAATGTGGTCTACACACACAACAGAATATTACTAATCCTTAAAAATGAAGGAAACTCTGCAATATGCTACATGTATGAACCTTGAAGACATTATACTCAGTGAAATAAGCTAGTCGAAGGAAGACAAATACTGTATGAATCCACGTACACGAGGTATTTACGGTAAAAATCATAGAAACAAAGTTTAATCGTAGTTGTCAGGGGTTGGGGAGAGAGCGGAGAGTTATTATTTAATAGGTATAGGATTTCAGTTTTACAAGTTTAAATGAGTTATAGGGATGGATGGCTGCACAAGAATGTGAAATATACATTTTTAAATGGTTAAGATGGTAAATTTTACATTATGTATAGTTTACAAGAAAAAAGATTTTTAATGTAACAAATTGTATGCCTCTGTGTTTACTCTTGGTTTTCACGAAATCAACGGCCACGTTCAGAACAAAACCTGAAAACAGTCCTCTCGTTCTTATCTCTCTATAACAAATCCTCACCCCCACCATTTTCATAGAAAATCTTCCCCAGTTGCTATTACCCAGGAAAGGAAATAAAATATTCCATTTGTGAATTTGAGCTATGGCCATCTACAACCAGGAAGAGCAAACCTGACTTCACAAAAGGTTAAAAAGGAAGAAAGAATCTGGTTCATTTACAGATCTAACAATCAAATGCCAGGGAATAAGTGCAAAGTATACATTTCAAAGTGGAGGGGAAGGAAAGAGGGAAGGGGAAGGATGGAGGGAGAGGAAGGCAGGGAAGAGAAGAAAATTGATAAAAAGAAGCAAAAGAAAAGGAAGACCAACAGGAGCTGTGGAAAATAATGGGCTTTTTAAGTTGCCCTGGTTACAGTATGCAGAATGTATCAGAGAGGAGAAAAGATCACCAGCACTTAATTTTGGACTAGGAATGAGGGAGAGGTAAGTGTCAAGGTTTCTGGCTTACACGGCATGCTGTATTGGGGTGTTTTCAATTGAGGTAAGGAATTTAGGATGAAGACCAAGTTTGCAGAAGGTAGTGGTGTGTGCATTGGTTTGGGGGCTTACAAAGTTCTGGTTATCTTTTAGACATACCAGGGGAGATATCAGATAGGCATATAGAGAGAGGGCACAGAGAAGTTGAGAACATGTGTTGAAGATACAACTGTGTGAGTTACCTACATAAGTGCACTAACTGAAACCATCACTGTAGATTAGACAACCCAAGAGAATTTCGTAGAGAGAACATGGATCAAGTCTCGAGGAACCCAACATCTAAAGATTAGATAAAGGACATTTAACCTGGGGAGAGGATGCATGACCAAAAAAGTAGGAGCAAATCTAGGAGAGCCCTCTTAAATCAGTGAAGACAGAATTTCAAGAAGTGCAGACTGCTGCTGCTAAGTCAAAAAGCAAAAAGAATTTAAAATGTCCCCTAGCTTTAGCAAAATGTTGGTCACTGGTGACTATAACAAGAGCTGTTCTGGTGAAGTAACAGAGCCCCAATCCAGACTGGAGAGGGTTAAGGAATAAGTAGGAGGTAGAGAAATAGAGAACAGAACTCTCTCCAGAAGACTGACCAAAAAAAAAAAAGGGAAGGAGGCAGATGGAGAAGTAGCTAGAAAGAGATGAGAGGTCACCTGAAGGTCTGTGGTTTATTCAAATTTTATTCTCATTTAAACTAAAATAATACACGTACATGATTTTGTTTTAAATTAAACAGTCCCACCCCTTGCTACCCCAACTCTGCTACCCTGAGGCAATCACTTTTAGTTGTTTTTGGTACTTACCTCAGTATTTACAAATAACACAATTATCCCACCATTATTTATTGATTTCCTGCTCTATGTCATTTAATCTCTTTCACATACACACCTCCCCCCACACACACACACCCTTCCTTTTAACTTTTCGAGAAAGTTAGACCCCTACCTCTGATTAAATCAGTATCAGTGATTAAACTATTAGGAGAACCCAAACATGTCCACAGCTAAGACGAGCAGTTTCCTCCTCTCTATGCACTGACCAACACATTGAACTGCTCCAAACCTTAACCTGCCTCCTCGGCTCCCAGGAACCTCAGCCTCTGCTTGGCTCCATCAGGACAGTTTTCACAAAGAGCAGGGTGATTGTGGAACTCACCTCCTAAGCTTCTTCACCTCAGGGATCACAGTCTTACATTGCCTACTATCCAGTGCCTAGGAACTCATATATCCCATATATCTCATCGAGCTTCACAACTGTTTATGATGGGAATGCAAGGCTGGTACCAGTTCCTCCATCATGGCTGGAAGTGGAAGTCTAAGCTTCCTAATACCCCTGTTTTTAATGGGGTATCACCCATTTTCAGGTGGGACTACTTCACAATTGCTCTGGGTGCCCTTTACAGAAAATACACTTCAAGACTTCTCAGTACAGGACAGGGTAGTGACGTGGATGAAGGTGGATGACGTGGAGGAGGGAGCTGGGCATAGAACTGTACACACTAGGATGAATCACCCTACTCTTACTGCCCCACCACACACACCACTTTCCCTGCCACCAGAGGGACAAAGTACTTCTAATTCTTGAGATTTCCAGGATTTTGAGACTGAAATTGGCATGTTTCTTGGTCCTTCCCTCTGCAGGCACTTAGCTATCCAGACTGCTAAATCAGAAACACTTCATCCACCTTCTTTCCAGTTTCTAAAATGTTGATGACATCTCTTCTGTGCTGTAGTCTATCTCTTTCCTTTTGTCCTTATAGGATTAGGTATTTTTACTCATTTCAATAGGGTTTCAGGTAAGAATACATGTTCACGTCATCGTGTTCTGACAAAGCCAGGTTTGAACTTTTATTTCAAATATAGAAGACTTGAAAATGTTTGAGATCCAGTAAGAGTATTCACTTGAGAGGCAAAGGCTGACTACACATGAGAGAAAAGGAATGTATAAACTTTCTGGAAAGCCAGAAGATGAATACAAGCAAGAGAAGTAATCAGCTTTTACTAGTAAGACATCATATGCAAATTCATAGTTCTCATCATATTTAAAAGATTTCTTAACATTTTTAAATCTACAGAATCCTAAGGAAAGCACTCGTTTTTTGGCAATCCCATAAAATTATTGAGATCAATACAAATTCAGTAATGCCAGAACCTAACTGGGGAGGTAAATAAGTCTATTTGAATAGAAATTTAGGGTGCAGATTGGGTAATTAAAAATTTCTCCATTTTGAAGAACAAAGCTGGAGACATCACACTTCCAGATTTCAAATTGTATTACTATAGCTAACCACTGGTGAATATTTGAAAGTCGTTAAGAGAGTAGATCCTATGAGTTCTCATCACAAGGAAAACAATTTTTTTCCTTTCTATATGAAATGATGGATGTTAACTTACCTTGTAATTATTCCACAATATATGTAAGTCAAATCACTATGCTATATGCTATGCTTACACCTTAAGCTCATACAGTGCTGTATGTCAACTATTTCTTAATAAAACTTGAAGAAAAAATCTTAACTAGAGACAAAATCTGTATTACAAAGCTATGGTAACAAAAAAGTAGGGTACTAGCATAAAAACAGACCCAAGAGATCAATGGAACAGAACAAAGAACCCAGAAGTAAACCCATGCACATATGGTCAATTAATATATGACAAAGGAGCCAAGAATATACAATGGGGAAAGGACAGTCTCAAAAACTGAACAGCCACATGCAAAAGAATGAAACTAGATCACTATCTTATACCATGCGCAAAAATTAATTCAAAATCAATTAAAGACTCAAACATAAGACCTGAAACCATAAACTCCTAGAAAAATATAGGAGGTAAGCTCCTAGACATCTGTCTTGGCAATGATTTTGACACCAAAAGCAAAGGCAACAAAAGCAAAAATAAGTGAAGCTACATCAAACTAAAAAGCCTCTGCACAGCAAACAAAACCATCAACAAAATGATAAAGTAACTTGCAGAATGAGAGAATATCTGCAAATCATATACAATAAGGCGTTAATATCAAAAATATGCAAAAACTTGGACTTTCCTGATGGTCCAGTGGTTAAAGACTCTGCGCTTCCAATACAGGGAGCGCGGGTTTGATCCCTGGTGGGGGAACTAGGATCCCACATGCCACGTGGCAAGGCCAAAGAAAGAAAAAATATATATATATACAAAAACTCAATACAAAAAAGAAGTCCAATTTAAAAATAGTCAGATGATCTCAACAGACATTTTTCTAAAGACCACATATAGGTGGCCAACAAGTACATGAAAAGTTACTAGACACCACTAATCGTCAGGGGAATGCAAATCAAAATCACAATGAGATTATCACCACACACCTATGAGAATAACTACCGTTGAAAAGACAAGAAGTAACAACTATTGGCAAGGATGTGGAGAAAAGGGAACCATCAGGCACTGTTGGTGGGAATGTAAATTGGTGCAATCACTATGGAAAATAGTGTGGAAGTTTCTCAAAAAATTAAAAATAGGGCTGCAAGCAAGGTGGCAGAATAGAAGGACTTGGAGCTCACCTCCTCCCACAAATACATCAAAAATATGTCTACATGTGAAAAAATTCTCACAGAACACCTGCTGAACGCTGAAAGAAAATCTCATAAAACCAAAACTGCAAGAAAGGTCACCACGTAACCAGGTGGGACAAAAGGAAAAAAAAAAAGAACTGGGATGGGACCTGCACCCCTGGGAGGAAACTGTAAAAGAAGAAAGGTTCCCTCACCCTGGGTAGCCCCTTCACCAGCAGGGAGATCAGTCAGGACAAAAAGGGAGCTTCGGAGACTCAGAGAAGAGCACAGCAATGGGTTTGTAGCAGGCAGAACAGAGAGAGACCAGCATAGATGGTCCATGCCCCTTGGTGCATTCCCCAGCCGGAGGTGCATGTCTGCTGGTGTGCGAGGCGGCTGGGTGCTGAAACTAGGGCTTCAGAGGACAGACCCGGGGAGAGGACTGGGGTTGGCTGCACGGAGACAGCCTGAAGGGGCTGGAGTGCGGTACAGGCTGCAACCAGGGTGTGTACATGGACAACGCCTGGGCCCACCATAGAGATGAAGCGCCATTATTAAGGGGCATGCAAAAGGGAGGCGGGCCTGCCATAGCAGCCTCTTTGCATGCTCACAGCAGGCAAGGCACCACCTCTACAAGCTCTGGGAGTTCACAAGCGCCAACAGGTTGCCCACACGTGGAGACAGGACTGAATTCAGAGCCCATCCCCAGGGGCCACATGACTTAGAAGCAGGGCTGAAATTAGAGCCCTCTCCCCACAGCTATGCACTCCACAGTTTACGCTACCATGGCCAGCTTTGTAAACTCAGCACCTGTGGGACAGCCGAGTGGACTATGGGTGCACTGGTGCCTGGAGCAAGTCCGGCATTAGCAGCTGTAGGCTTTGTGGGTGTGCATGCACAGGGACGGGGTTGGGGTCTGGGCTGCTTCCATAGGTCCCACAGTGGGTCCAGGTACAAGACTACTGCGGTCCTGGTACCTGACTTCAGTGGATCTGTGCCTACAGATCTGCACACAAAAGTCCAGGACCTGATGGCTTCACTGGAAAATTCTACCAAACACACAAAGAAGAACTTATACTGATCCTTCTCAAACTCTTCCAAAAGACTGAAGAGGAGGGAACACTCCCAAAGACATTCTATGAAGCCACCATCGCCCTGATACCAAAACCGGACAGAGATACTACCAAAAAAGAAAACTACAGGCCAATATCTTTGATGAAGATGGACACAAAAATTCTCAACAAAATATTGGCAAACCAGGGCTTCCCTGGTGGCGCAGTTGTTGAGGGTCCGCCTGCCAATGCAGGGGGCGCGGGTTTGTGCCCCGGTCTGGGAGGATCCCACGTGCCGCGGAGCGGCTGGGCCCGTGAGCCATGGCTGCTGAGTCTGCGTGTCCGGAGCCTGTTGCTCCGCAACGGGGGAGGCCACAGCGGTGAGAAGCCCGCGTACCGCAAGAAAAAATAAATAAATATTGGCAAATCAAATCCAACAACACATAAAAGAGATCATACACCACGACTAAGTTGGATTCATCCCAGGGTCACAAGGATGGTTCAACACATGCAAATCAATCAATGTGATATACCACATCAACAACAAGAAGAAACCACACGATCATCTCAATAGAGGCAGAAAAAGCATTTGATAAAATTCAACATCCATTCATAATAAAAACTCTTATCAAAGTGGGCACAGAGGGAACATATCTCAACATTATAAAAGCTGTTTATGACAAACCTACAACATAATAGTCAACAGTGAAAAGCTGAAAGCCTTCCCGCTAAATTCTGGAAGAAGACAAGGATGCCCACTCTCACCCCTTCTAGTCAACGTGGTTTTGGAAGTCCTCGTCACAGCAATCAGACAAGAAAAAGTAAAAAAATATCCAAATTGGAAAGGAAGAGGTAAAATTGTCATGATATGCAGACGACACAATACTCTATACAGAAAACCCTAAAGACTCCACACAAAAACTACTAGAACTGGTAAAGGAATTCAGCAAGGTAACAGGATACAATGTTAACATACAGAAATCTGTTAAATTTCTTTACGCTAACAATGAAATATCAGAAATGGAAATTTTTTTTAATCCCTTTTAAAAGCACATCAAAAAAAAAAAAAAAACTTAGGAGTAAACCTGACCAAGGAGGTGAAAGGCTTACATGCTGAAAACTATAAAACACTGATAAAGGAAATTGAAGATGATTCAAAGAAATGAAAAGATATCCCATGCTCTTGGACTGGAAGAATTAACATTGTTAAAATGGCTATACTACCCAAAGCAATCTACAGATTTAATGCAATCCCCATCAAATTACCCATGACATTTTTCACAGAACTAGAACAAATAATCCCAAAATCTATACGGAACTACAAAATACCGAGAACTGCCAAAGCAATCCTGAGAAAAAAGAACAAAGCTAGAGGAATAACGCTCCCTGTCTTCAGACACTACTACAAAGCTACATTAATCAAAATAGTGTGGTACTAGCACAAAAACAGACATAAGGATCAATAGAGAGCCCAGAAATAAACCCACACACCTACTGTCAATTAATCTTTGACAAAGAAAGCAAGAACATACAATGCAGAAAAGACAGTCTCTTCAGCAAGTGGTGTTGGGAAAGGTGGACAGCCACATGTAAATCAGTGAGGTTAAAACACTCCCTCATGCCACACACAAAAATAAACTCAAAATGGTTTAAAGACTTAAATATAAGACATGACACCATAAAGTTCCTAGAAGAGAACATAGGCAAAACATTCTCTGACACAAATCGTATCAATGTTTTTTTATGTCAGTCTCCCAAGGCAAAAGAAATAAAAGCAAAAATAAACAAATGGAACCTAATCAAACTTAAAAGCTTTTGCAGAGCAAAGGAAACCATAAACAAAATGAAAAGACAACCTACGGACTGGAGAAAATATTTGCAAATGACGTGACTGACAAGGACTTAATTTCCAAAATATACAAACAGTTCAGACAACTCAGTAACAACAACAACAAAACCACCCAATCAAAAAATGGGCAGAAGACCTTAATAGACACTGAAGAAGACACACAGATGGCCCATAAGCACATGAAAAGATGCCCAACTTTACTAATTATCAGAGAAATGTAAATCAAAACTACAATGAGGTATCACCTCACACCAGTCAGAATGGCCAACATTAAAAAAATCTACAAACAATAAACGCTGGAGAGGGTATGTTGAGAAGGGAACCCTCCTACACTGTTGGTGGGAATGTAAATTGGTGCAGCCGCTATGGAAAACAGTATGGAGGTTCCTCAGAAAACCAAAAACAGAATTACCATATGATCCAGCAATCACACTCCCGGGCATATTATCTGGAGAAAACTCTAATTCAAAAAGATACATGCACCCCTATGTTCACAGCAGCACTATTTACAGTAGCCAAGACATGGAAGCAACCTAAATGTCCATCAACAGATGAATGGACAAAGAAGATGTGGTGTATATATACAATGGAATACTATTCAGCCATAAAAAAGGATGAAATAATGTCATTTGCAGCTACACGGATGGACCTAGAGATTATCACACTAAGCGAAGTAAGTCAGAAAGAGAAAGACAAATACCATATGATACCACTTATACGTGGATTCTAAAATATGACACAAATGAACTTATCTATGAAACAGACATAGAGAGCAGATTTGTGGTTGCCCAGGGGGAGGTGGGGTGGGGGAGGATGGATTGGGAGTTTGGGATTAGCTGATGCAAACTATTATATATAGAATGGATAAACAACAAGGTCCTACTGTAAAGTACAGGGAACTACATTCAATATCCTGTAATAAACCATAATGGAAAAGAAAATATTAAAAATAGAACTCCCATATGATCCAGTAATTACACTTCCAGGTATTTATCTGAAGGAAATGAAAACTCTATCTCAAAGAGATATCTGTACCCCCATGTTCACTGCAACATTATTCACAATAGTCAAAAGATGGAAACAACGTACGTGTTCATGAATGGATGAATAAGGAGGGTGTGGTATATATATACAATGGAATATTATTCAGACATAGCAAAGAAAGAAATCCTGTCTTTTGCAACACCACAGATGGACCCTGAGAGCATTAAGCTAAATAAGTCAGAGAACGACAAATACTGCATGATCTCACTTATATGTGAAATCTAAAAAAACCAAACTCATATAAATGGAGAACACATTGGTGGTTGCCAGAGGCAGGCGAAGGTGGGAGAAAAATGGGTAAAGATGGTCAAAGGGTACAAGTTTCCAGTTAAATATTTCCAGATAAATAAGTCCTGGGGATATAATAACGTACAGCACAGTGACTACAGTTAACAATAGTGTATTATATATTAGGAAGTGGCTAATAGGGTAAATCTTAAAAGTTCTCACAACAAGGAAAAAATATACATAACTACGTGAGGTGATGGAAGTTAACTAAACTTACTATGGTAATCACTTCACAATACATAGGTATATCAAGTCATGTTGTATACTTAAAACTAATACGTTAACATGTCGTCTACGTTGCAAATGAAAAAATTTTTTTTGCATTTTGAACACATCAAAAACACATGAACACATACAAAAAATGACCTAATGCACAGCTTTGCCATCTACAGCACATTTCTCCATAAAAATGGAAGTCTGCAATGAATCAAATTATAGAAGAGATTTGGGTGTAACTGATCTTATAAACAATTTACTAAACAAACAAAATTTTAGAACTATATTATGAAATCTGTTAGTTTTTCTGCTTTCCCTAAGTAATTTAATTTTAACCAAAGTGGATAATGCATGCAAACCTAATCAATACCAATTTGCAAAAATTCTTCTATTAAAATTTTACACTTCTAACAAAAAGCAGCTTGTTACTACATAAAGCTTAAACCTTCCAAAATGTGACTTTTTTATTCACAGAAAAAACAAATTTTTCTTTCAAGAGCAAGAATGTCATCTGAAAACAAAGGGAGTAAAGCTAGTAACTATTCATTTCCACAGAGACAAAAAGAACTGGAAAAAAAAAAAAGAAAAAAAAAAAGAACTGAAAAGATGTAGGTTAAAAGGTTGTTTTTATTTTTAAAGACCTGTAATGAAAATTATGATTAACACAAACGTCTCTCTCCTTGGAGAAAACAAACAAGTATGTCATAAAAACACTACATAGCTAAGAGGTGAAAATTTTGTGTTGGCCAAAGAGTTTGTTTGGGAAACCCAATTTTGAATATTGGCCGACCCAATGTTTGCTTTTATTTTTTTTTTAATTAATTTTTTGGCCACGCCACACGGAATGTGGGATCTTAGTTCCCAACCAGGGATCGAACCCATGCCCCCTGCATTGGAAGCACGGAGTCTTAACCACTGGACCGCCAGGGAACTCCCTGAAAGTATTTGCTTTTAGACAACATTCCTAATTTTGTTTTTCCATATTGTTGGGTCAAGGAAGTTTTGTTTTTTTTTATCAGTGACCTAAATAATCAATGTTACAATTAGAGAAGTTCATAAAATTACAAGCATAATACCTTTTTTATCATAACTTTGTTTTATACTGATTAATGGCGGTGATTTCTTAACGACTTTTTCTAAAATGTTTCAAATACCTAAAAATTATTAAATTAAAAGAAACTCCGCTCAGTTGTCTATAGCAATTCATACTAAAAGCATACTTTATTTTGTTCAATGGATATTAAAGAAACTAGAAGATGGAAGTAGTTTTATGAAAGTATCCTTTAGTGGAAAATGCTGTCATTATTGTACTTATTTAAAAAAAAAAAAGAATCAAAGAATCAATCTAGTCAACATGTATCCACTGTTTATGAGTACCTACTATTTGCTAAGCCCTGCTCTAGGTAACTGGGATATAGCGGTGGACAACTCAGAAAGGTTCCTGCACTTATATAGAGGGACAAAACATAAACATAAAAACAAGTAAGATGAAATCAGATAGTGAGTGATAAATCGTATGAAGAAAATAAAAGAAGGAAAATAATAAAATAACAGGCAATGGGGAGAGCTACTGTGATGGTTAACTGTACACGTCAATTTCACTGGCCTCAGGGTGCCCAGATAGCTGATTAGATAGTGTTTCTGGATGAGATTCACATTTGAATCAGTAGACTCAGAAGAGTAGATTTCCCTCCTCACTGTGCGTGGGCCTCATCCAATCCACTGAGGGCCTGAATAGAATGAAAGGTGGAGGAACAAGGAATTTGCCCTTTTTTCCCTGCCTTACTGCTTGTGCTGGGTCACCTCATCTCATATTCTCCTGAGTGAGATGTATACCATCAGCTCCCCTGGCTTTCAACCCTTCAGGCTCTGACAGAAACTACACCATCAGCTTTCCTATGTCTCCAAGCTTCATATCATGGGACCTCTCAGCCTCCATAAACACACAGCAAACTCTTCACAATAAATCTCCACGTACATATGTGTGTTCCAGGGAGAGGGGGTCCACCACTGGTTCTGTTTCTCTGGAGAACCCTAGCACTGTTCCTTTACACTGGTTGGTCAAAGTTGCTATGGTAGTCATTAGTATTGCTCATCATCAAATATTTCTAATTCTTGTCCTAGGCACTGGTAGGACTGCACTTCCCCACTGCCCTGAAATTAGGTTTGGCCATGTGACTAGATTTGGCAAATGGAATCTGAGTAAATGGGATTTACACCACTTCCACTTGGGAAGATTTAGAATCTATGATTTGCTATGCTTTATTTTTCTTTATGCCATGGGCAATGGTGATGGCTCCAGATGGTGGCTGCTCTGTCATCCTAAATCCCAGAACGAGAACACACAGCAGAGCTCCCAATCAGTGAGGAACATGTCAGATGAGCAAGGGAATACTGTTCATTCAAGAAGCCACTGAGATGTGGAGGCTGCCTGTTATCACAGCATGACCTAACCAATCCTAACTATCACAGGAAGTTAAAGAGACTCTATTTGAGGTAAGACTTGAATGATGAAAAAGAGCAAGCCACACAAAGGGAAAAACACATGCAAAGGCCACAGTGAGAAAGAACCTGGTGTATTTGAGGGGCAAAAAAGACTGGCTAGAATGTAGTAAATAAGGAGAGTTGTAGTGTGAAAAGAGGCAGAGAGGCAGAGGCTAACAGGCAGAAGCTAAGATTAGACCACACGGGATCCAAAATCCAGAATAACCAGCGTGGATTTCCACATAATTTCAATGGGCAGCAATTTAGAGGATTTTGAACTTCAGGGAAGTAGGAAGGATAACATAATCTGATTTGTTTCAAGAAGGTTATCCTTTGATTACAGATTTTAAGATGGCAGAGTAAAAGACCTTTCTACCCCTTCTCTGAAAGTAACAAACAAAAACAAACATCTTTGATGAACATATACTCCACAAAAAGTGAAGAAAGACAATGAATATAGGAATTGTAAGTTTCTGGCCAGAGGAAGATTAAATTTACATAGAGAAATAGTGATGAAAAGCAAGCCACTTGCCTAGAACTCCAGAAAGATTTGGGAATAGAATGCAGCAGGTACAGGGATAATTTGGGATGTTGAATAAACATCAGGTTGTCAAACATCTACCCATCCTCATCCCTGAGGGAACAGGAATACAGGCTGTGAATAAGCTAAACCTGAGAGACTGAACCTAGCATGACAGAATAGTAGTGGTAAGATATAGACTAAAAACAAAGAGTTAAGTAAAAAGCTACATAATGAATTGTGAATAGCTGGCAAGCCCTTTCAACTGCCAAACTCCAGACTCAGGCCAAGAAGCCAAGTGAGACCTTTCTGGAAAAATAAAATTATCCCAGAGGAAGGGCCTTTAAACATTAACATTTGAGGGAACCTAAAGAAACAGCTATCTAGCCACCTGACATCCCTACAGTAAAGCCCATACACAGAATTTTCAACTAGCTTTCTAGCATCTCACCCTTAAATATAAACCTACAGCCAAGGATCACCAGACACTGGAGAACCACTTCTTAATAAAAGAGAGAAAAGAGGTATATCAAGCAAAGAGAAAAGCTTGGGGCCTGGTGGGGAAGAGGGGAACAACTCAAAATAGAAAATGAAGGAACAGTAAAGATTTTCCAAATATACATAATTAATATCATTGAAGAGCAGGAAAAGGAACTGTATTTATGAAACCATAAATAGGGTAATATAAACAGGAATATTCACAAAATTTTTAAATAGGATGCATAACAAATTCAGTTAAAGGAGTAGAAAATAAAGTTGAGGCGATATCCAATAAAGTAGAACCAAAAGACGAGAAACGCACGATCCGAGACTAGAGGAAAAAACTTTATGTGATACAATATCTGAATAACAAGAGTTTCAGGAAAAGAAGTTGGAGGGGAGAAAATTATCCAAGAAATAACTCAAGTACTTAGCACTGAAAATAGGCATTTACAGATGGAAAGAGTCCATCAAGTGCCCAACACATGAATGGCAGGAGGCCCAAAGCACATCAACTTAGAATGTCAAATACAAGAAAGAAAAAGAAGAGCTCCAGGTTTCCACTACAATGGGGAGTGGTCACGAACCAAGATGTATCAAATTTCTCAACAGCAATGTGGAAGCTGGGCAATAATGGGCAAGCGCCTTGTAGATTTGAAGGAAAAATTATTTTCAACCTAAATTCCTATTCAAATGTTCAACTAGTAAAGGTTGAATAGAGATTTTCAAACATGCAGGTAACCCCAAAATCTACATCCTATGCACTCTTTCTCAGGAAGTTACTAATATCAATAGATTAATCATAAGAAAAGGAGATCCCATATTGTCCAGGAAACAGGACTGAGCACAGAAAGGAGGCAAAGGGAACTCCTGGACCAAAAGCTCTACAGCAGACCCAGAGAGAATCCAGTCCCATATTAGGGAGAGCATGAGAGGCATCAAGATGTCATCTCAGGGAGTAAGACTGAAACGGAGCAATTATCTTACAGTCAATAAACACACAAGTTTATGCTATAAACAACAAATAATACATGTAAGTTTATAGATATCCTTGCAGAAATCTTAACTTTGGCAAACAATCAAACAGCACATTAAAATAAATGCATTATTCTAGAAATGCAATGATGGTTCAATATTAGGAAATACACTAACACAATTAAAAATATTAGAAGAGTTAAGAAGAATATGATCACCTCTGTAAGTACCAAAAAAGCACCTTACAAGATTTAACATCCATTCATGTTTAAAAAAAAAAGCAGCTCAAGAACTTAAGAACTGAGGGATACTTCTTTAATAAACACATACTGGCCACAAAGCCAGCATTTTACTTAATGGAGAAATATTAGATAATTTTCTGCTGAAGTAAAGAACAAGTTAAAGCTCTTCACTATATTCATTCTTATTTATTTACTTTATTAGTTTTTAAATTTATTTATTTATTTTTGGCTGCATTGGGTCTTTGTTGCTGCATGCGGGCTTTCTCCAGTTGCAGTGAGCGGGGGCTACTCTTCATTGCCGTGCGCGGGTTTTTCAGTGCAGTGGCTTCTCTTGTTGCGGAGCACGGGCTCTAGGCGCACAGGCTTCAGTAGTCGTGGCACACGGGCTCAGTAGTTGTGGCACACGGGCTTAGTTGCTCCGTGGCATGCGGGATCTCCCCGGACCAGGGCTCGAACCCATGTCCCCTGCATTGGCAGGCAGATTCTTAACCACTGTGCCACCAGGGGAGCCCTTCATTCTTATTTAATATTGCATTTGAGGTATTTACCAATGCAATTACACAACAGAAAGAAATCAGAGTACCAGAAATTGGAGTAAAGAGGAATAACTACCTCTACTTGCAGATAATATGATTATGCATCCAGAAAAATATGAAGAATGAATGCAAAAATACAAATAAGGAAATTTAGTAAAACAGGATAGAAAATTAACATGCAGAAATCAATGCCTTTATATAATGTACAATAAAGAGTTAGAAGAAATAATATAAGAATATATCCTATTTACAATAATAAAATATAAAAGAAAATGAAATACTCATAAACTTAAGATATATGAAAACCAGTATGGTAAAAATTATAAAGTCCTCCAGAAAAACACAGATACATAACTGAATGAACGGAAAGATATACCATTTCTTGGACAGAAAGACTCATATCATAAAGATGCCAATTCTTCCTATGTTAATTGGTAAGTTAATGCAATTTCACTTAAAACACTCTAAAACTCCATTTCCTTTGGAGCTAGAAAAGTGTTCTGTAAAACTTCATTCGGAAGAATAAGCAAGAATTTCTAAAAAAGAAAAACAATGAGGAAGAGCCAGCCCTACCAGGGATTAATACATAATCAATCATATACAATTAACATAGTCAGGTACTGGGCACATAAGAAGACAGAAACTACCGGAACAAAATAGAAAGTTCAGATTTAGCCCCAAATGTTTACAGAAATATATGATAAAGGAAACAGCTCAAATCAGTGGTGAAAAGAAGGATTTTTAATAAATAACATTAGGACAACTAGATTTTTCCACCTATACACTAGAATTCCTAATGTTTCAAAAGTCTACACATAAAAATAATGAAACCAGCCAAGTACTAGAAGAAAGCATAGATAAATTTCTTTAAAACCGAGAATTGAAAAAAAAAACATTTCTGTGTTTCAAAATCCAGAAGCAAAACAACAGGAGAATGGGATAGGGAGGGGGAGTGGGATAAATTAGGAGTATGGGATTGACACATACCAACTACTATACATAAAATAGATAAGCAACAAGGATTTACTGTATAGCACAGGGGAGTATATTCAGTATCTATAATGGAAAATAACCTGAAAGTATATATATATATAACTGAATCACTTTGCTATACACCTGAAACTAATATTGTAAATCAACTACAGTTCAATTAAAAAAATAAGGGAAAGGTTGAGAAATTCAACTACCATGACCAATAACAACAAAAAACAAAAATCTAAAAACAAGTAAGCAAATGAACACAATTATGGCCCTTTGCATGGCCAAAATACTGCAAAACCAATGTAAAAATATACATGACAAACTGAATAGGTAAAGGTATAAAAAATATTTGCACTTATGTCATAAATTACACATCACTAATATGTAAATAACCTCAACTTTCAGAAAAAGCTCAAAAACCCAACAGAAAAAAATGGACAAAAGATGTGGACAGGCAGAAAACAGAAAAAGTAATACAAAAGGCCCATAAACTTATGGAAAGATGCTTAATTTGCCTCATAATTAGAGAAGAGTAATTTAACACTACATTTTAACATACCATTTCTCACCTCTCAGACTAAAGACAAACAATCCAGTTTAAACATGGGAAAAGGATTTAAACAGACATTTCTCCAAAGAAGATATATAAATGGCCAATAAGCACATGAAAAGATGCCCAGATCATTAGTCATTAGGGAAATGCAAGTCAAAACCACGAGATACTAGTTCACACTCATTGGATGGCTATACTGAAAAACTAGACAAGTGCTGACAAAAATATAGAGGAATTGGTATCCTCGTACATCACTAGTGGGAATGTAAAATGGTACAGGTACTTTAGAAAATTGTTTGGAAGCTCCTCAAAAGAAGGGAGAAAAATTGTTGCCATATGACCCAGAAATTCTACTAGGCATATGGCCCAAGAAAATTAGGGACATGTTCGTCAAAGGAAAGAAACTTGCAGTTAGAAGATAAATTCTGGGGATCTAATGCACAGCATTGTGATTATAGTTAACAATACTGTATTATACACTTGAAAGTTGTAAGAAACTAGACCTTAAATGTTCTCACCATAAAAAAGAAATGATACTTACGTTATGTGATGGAAGTGTTAACTAACTCTACAGTGGTAATCACAGGGCAATATATATGTATCAAATCAACACAAACACCTCAAATTTATAATTTGAGGTCAATTATACCTCAATTTAAAAAACCTACGTCCAACAAAACTTTGTGCATGTATATTCATAGCAGCAACATTCATAAATGCCAAAAAGTGAAAACAACCCACATATCCATTAATTGATGAATGGATAAACAAAATGTGGTATATCCAATGGAATATTATTCCCACAATGGAGTACTACTGAGCCATAAAAAGGAATGAAGCACTGACACATGCTACAACATGGATGAACCTTGAAAACATCATTTTAAGTGAGGAAGCTAGACACAAAAGACTACATGTTGTATGACTCCACTGATATGAAATACTCAGAATAGGCCAATCCATGGAGTCAGTAAGCAGATGAGTGGTTGCCTGGGTCGAGGGAGGGGAAATGGGAAGTGTACTAATGGATTCGAAGTTTCTTTTTGGGGTGTGAAAACTGTCTGGAATTACAGTGGTAATGGCTCCACATCCTTGAGAATGTGCTAGAAACAACAGAATTGTGCACTTAAAAACAGTCACCAAAGCCAACAGACATGTCATTTTGTTGATGTGAGGAGTCATGAGAGGATTATTTTATAGCTTCTATTAAAAGTTTTCAACTTAAAAGGAAATTTCAAACCATGATCATTTATTTTTAAATGTGTCTCCCCTTCCCTCCCTGAGACCAGCTCCCTTCCCACTAGGGAGTAGCTCCTGTCTGCTTTCACTGTTACTAGATTTTTAAAAGAACTATTATGGAAAATTTCAAGTACACACAAAAGTAGAATTATATGAACCTTTTATGCTTCAACAATTAACATCTTGCCATATATTTTAAATCTAAATTATTTTCCTCAAATTCCCAAGACAAAGGTATCAAATGTTCATTACTGTCCATAGTAATTTATCCTTAATAACAAAAACAATGATTAAGTGTAAGTTAGAAAATTCAGTTAAAAAAACAAACTTGAGCCTTTATATCCTCCTCCCCCTACCAGCAAAAAATATCAAAGAAATGATAGATTACATACCACTGACTCCCCAGTACCAATGAAAAGATCTGTGCCTACATAACCTAAAATAGTAATATAAAGGTATTTTTTGAATTTTTAATTTGACTCAAATTATTTTGTGCTTTTACTAAATAAGTACTCTGAACCATATCCTGGAAAATTATGAAAACTCAGACCAAACAATGAGAAATTCTCCATTTCACAAATATGCTACCTCCCAAATGAATATAATCCACCAGTATACTTCCAAATACATGGTTTTCACATTATCTAAAGGTTAGAGAACTATTTTAACTTTAAGGGCCTTTAAGCTAAAGCATGTATCATATTTGTGATTAGCATATTTATGTTGAGAAAGTAATCATGTGAAGGGGACTTGCCTGGTGATCCAGTGGTTAAGACTCTGTGCTCCCAATGCAAGGGGCCTTGGGTTTGATCCCTGGTCAGGTAACTAGATCCCGCATGCCTCAACTAAAGATCCTACACGCCGCAACAAAGATCCCACACACCGCAACAAAGATCCACATGCCGCAACACAGAGCCAGCGCAGCCTAATTAATTTTTACAAAGAAAGCAATCACATGAAAAGATAAAAAGATTTTCAAGTAACAGTGATGTAACTCATGTAGTTAAAACACTAAAATACAGTAATGCCTAGTTTATCCTTAAAAATAAGATATAAAGATCTTCCAAGTAAGTGATTTTTTTATGCATTAAAAATTTCTTAAAACAATGTGATTGGAAATCTAACATACACGTATTAGAAATGTCCACGCCTGTTTAACCAGCATGCTGTATGTAACAAACACACATTTTCTTAACAACCCAGGGTCAGCATCACCTGCAGCAGTACATCAACACGCCCCTGAGGTACACAGGACCTGCCTGCCCCTACACCAGGCTTCTCCACCTCAGGGCTACTGTGGGCCAGATGACCGCTGTGGAGCTGTCCTGTACATCGTAAGGTGTTAGCAGCATCCCTGGCCTCTACCCATCAAATGCCAAGAGTATCCCCCAAGGCTTGACTTCCAAAAATGTCTCCAGACATTGCCAAATATCCCCTAGGGGGCAAGCTGACTGCTGCAAACCAAACAGGCGTGCTTTTTGCATTCACGTGCTTGATTTTTGTAATTTTCTACCTTCTCCCTCAGTGGTCACACTCAGTGGCACAGTAACCTCTTCTTAGTATGCATTTCTCAAAGGATTCCTTGTTCCTTTTTTAACTATTTTAAATGTGTTGTCCACCAAAATATCAGAAAAACACCCTCATGACAGATGGTCTCCCAGGGAGGACCTCCGTCATGGTGGAAGACGGTAGATGCTCTCCTCTGACTAAAGTGTGTGTGTTTTTAGATCATAATTATTATGGATTATTAGTTAGCCTTTTTAGATTTTTTGATCTCGTTTTAATTTTCGTCAAAACCAAAAGTGCAAAGATTGTATCCTATTTTGTTTTTCTTAAAATTGCCATTGAGGCCAAACATCTTTCAAGTTTTTTGTTTTGTTTTGTTCTTTAACATTTGTAGCTCTTCTTTAGAAAAGTACTGTGTTCTCTATCTCCTATTATATGGTTTGGCATTTTATTAATGATTCTTCAAAATTCTTTATGAACACCTGATGAATACTATGCTTTGGGTTATCATTTATGTTGCCGATATTGTCCCAGTTTCCTTCTTTGTTTATAATGAGCTTTTTTCAGTTTTAAGTTTTTATGTAATCAAACTTGCCAATCTCTCCCTTTACAGTTTTCGCCCCTGGTATCAAACACTTTACTCAATATTTTAAAAATACATACCAAAACAATGTACATTTTTCCCCCATAAAATCTCAATTTCTCTGACGTACATTTAATTTGTTTAATCATATAAAATGTTTTCTGGAAAAAAAATCCTAATCCTTCTTTCAAAGCCAAATTTACCAAGGGCCTAGTATATACTAAACCCTACCTAGCTTGTAAAAAGAGATAAAATTACAGGGGAAAAAAAAGTCCAATTAATAGAATTCAAAACTAAGAGGAATTTTCTTATATTTCATTTGTAGCTGTGAAATTTCAGCACAATATTTATTGTTTTATAAAATGAAATAAAACATACAAAAATGAAAATCATCATAAAAACCCTGACACAGAACTTTAGTAGTGCATTTATAGTCAGTTGTCATTATTCGTGGATTCCACATTGTGAATTCACCTACTTGCTAAATCTGTGACCCCGAGTCAACACTCGTGGCCTTCTGGCAGTTACTGGCAGACAGGCACACACGCCAGCCAAGGTGGGACAGGGCAATGCTTTGCCCTCATGTTCCAGCTCTGTCAAGCAGTGTCCTTTTCCAACTCTATGTAGGCCATGTGCCTGGAATTGTTGTGCTTTTTAAGTTGGTGTTTTTGCTGTTTAAAATGGCCCCCACAGTGCTGAGGCGTGTCCTGTCTCCTGGGCCTCAAAGGCTGGGATGCACCTGGTGTGTCTGGTGAGCGCAGCTCAGGCCCAGTTGAGGTGCTTCCTAAAGACTCAACCATCCCAACGTCCAGAACTAGGAACCTGTCTACAGAGAAGACAGGAAAGCTGCCAAGTTCCTGGATCCATAAAAAGTGCAGCGGGCAGCGCTGTCCTGAGGCTGAAAGTCACAGAAATTCACAATCACGTCAGGGTTCAGGAAAATGCTAAACCCTCCTCAGCTAGAGCTGGCCTGCAGGTTTCAAAAGGTGATATTATGTGAAAAATGAAATTTGCAGGCAAATCCTCTACAGGAAAAGTGCTCTGTAGGAGAACATGTTTGGACACTGAGTTTTTGTTGTTTTTTTTTTTTACCAGGATGTTGGCAAATGAACCTATTCATTGGAAATTTTGGTTTAGAAAAATTTGTGGCCAGAGGCTTGCAGGTACTGAACCCTGCATTTCCCCTGGGGTAAAGGGTCAGTATTGGCTGATTCAGTGTTTGTGGTGACCTTACAGAACATAACTACAGTGAATAGCAAAAATTGACTGAAATTATAACAAAATGTGATCTTTACTTTTTAAATGTTTTGAGAATACCATTTTTATAACATTATAAACATCCTGAAAACCATTTTAAGTAGGGAGATGAAGAAAACTGAAGGTTTTTATGATGGTTCCAGTTAGAGATAGCCAACTCTGGATAAATACCAGCATGGTAGAACAGGGATTACTGTGCCCCTATAATCAGCTCATAACATTAATTTCCTAATAAGGCTTTTAAACTGACCCAATCACTGTCTTATAGGAACTTAGATATCTATGAAATAGGGCGTATAATGTTTGTATTAAAAATTATTTTAAATTAGCCATTCATTTATTACCAGCCCATGCTAAGTTAACCAGAATGCTTCATCTCTCAAAAAATGTTTTTCAAGAGGAGTCTCTCATAATTTGGAGACTGTATAATGGTAAATGTGAAATCTGAAGAAAGTGACAAACAGCAGTTCTGTACTTCAGAACTGATGGAATATGAATTAGAGTACATATTAGCACCATGCTGAACATATTCAAGGTCAAAGAGAGACAACATAAAATGAGTCAATTTTATCCAATGCAAACAGTTTATACTAAAAGAAACATGTCTTGCTCAATAAACATCTGAATGAATTTAATAGGTAGACAACTCAAATAACGGCTTATATTTCACGCACATTAATAATCACAACACACTTATACAGACAAGGTCTAGGTGCTTTCTCAGTCTGTACTGACCTCTCTTTTTTCCTAATACATTTACCTTTACAATTACCATCTCTTTAATTAATGAAATGAGACCGAAGTTTGCAACTCAACTTTTCCATTATTTGGATTCTGAATGCATGAGAATCATCAATAACTGTTTAAACCCTCAATTATTTGGCAGTCCATACAAGGATATTTTACTGCAACAAAGGAGCATATCCCACTTAACTACATCTACTTTACCATAATGAAAAAGCAAAAGAATAAAGAACTTAGAAATTACATAACCACTTTCTAGATTAAAGTAAATACACAGGACGGGTGAGAACATGTGGCACTCCTCCTGCACTAATGTCAAACATCCAGAACAGCGGGCATTTAGGCTGCAATGGCCTCTGGGCAGGACTGGGGAACACACATTCCTGTCTTGTTGTTCATACTGTCTTATTAAACTGTTATAATATACATCACAAAGCTTATAATATCTTTGACAGTGTATAAAGTATTACTTATGCAAGAAAATCTGAAGTCTTATAATTATCTTACACACTGAAATGTGTACAGCAGACACAAGCAATAGCAGACATTGACGTCTGCAAATAAATCCAGCACTTCCTATAGCTAAGTTGCCAAATACTTATTTTAATACAATGTCTGTTTCTAAAGTACTTTGAGTTTTAATTTGGGTAAAACATGTTTCCCATCATCTTGACAAGTACTGTCAAAAAAGTCTTCCCTGGTGGTGCAGTGGTTGAGAGTCTGCCTGCCGATGCAGGGGACACGGGTTCGTGCCCCGGTCCGGGAATATCCCACATGCCACGGAGCGGCTGGGCCCGTAAGCCATGGCCGCTGAGCCTGCGCGTCCGGAGCCTGTGCTCCGCAACGGGAGAGGCCACGACAGTGAGAGCCCCGTGTACCAAAAAAAAAAAAAAAAAAAAAAAAAAAAACAGTCTGGTCTCATTTCACATTTCTAATAGATAGTAATGACTGCCTAGGACAGACATTGTGTTAAGAATTTTGAGGCCAAGGAGCGAACAGTGGGAAGGAGCAGGAGGAGAGTGAGTCTCCAGGAAACTTTTAAAAAGAATATAATTATTAGTTGTGGTTTATGAAGGCATACTGTTTTCTGAAATAATCCCATCTCATAAGCATTAAAAATGGCCATGGCCATAACCACAGGGGGCACAGTACACAGGGACCGGATTACACAGAGTTTCATAAGCCAACCCTTTCATAAAGGATTTGAAACTTTAACCTAAGGGCAATGGAGGCCACTGAAGAATTCTCAGCAGAAGACAGTGATTAGACTCCCAGCAGCTACTTAGCCTGCACCAATCATGGTAATTCCATCTTCCTTATCGGCTGACATCAAGTCCAGCAAGTGCTATGTGACTCAATGAGGGAGAAGTGTGCTAGGGCTACTTTTAGGACCCATTCCTAGCCCTAAAAAAAGGCCTCTTCTCCCTCTAAATATCATTAGGTCTTAATATGATGCCCAAAACTGATGCAGCCTTCTTGCCGCCCTGAGGGGAACCAGCCTGAGAATAAAGCTGATGCTGAGGGCTGGACAAAGGAAAGATGGTCCTTTGAGCTGTTGCTTGTGTCACCTGGAGTCTTCCCTCTCTCTGGACTTCCAGTTAGATGAGAGAATAAGTTTGCATTAGCCAGTTTGAGTCAAGTTCTTCTGTAAGTTCCGGCTAAAAGCACCTTAGCTGATATAATACTTATTCCCATGTTGGTGGTAAGTGAAACCATGAGTCGGGATGAGACTCTGGAGGGAGGCAGGTAGTGAAGAAAGAAAGGAGTCCTAGGGCAGAGTGGGGGGCACCTCATGTTTCATTCTAGGCGGTAGAAGAGCAGCTGGTAAACAAGCAGCAGCCAAAGGTTCTAAAGAAAAGCAAAAGAGTGTGGCGTTACCAAAAAAAAAAAAAGTGTTTCAAGAAGGGAATGGTCAACTGTGCCTCTCGGCTGCTGAAAGTCAAGTAGAATGGAGGGCTGAAAGGCTCAGGCGGACTCAGCAACTTGGCAGTCACAGCACCTCCCTGGAACAGCTTCAGTCGTCTGATAATGTAGAAGCTGGGCTGGGTAGAAGTACAGAAACAAAAAGAAAGATGATTCTTTGGATGAGTGTTCAGAAAGGAGAAAGATTATATAGGGGAGAAAAGAAAACCAGAGCAGTGGATGTGGAGTTCTGAAAAGATTTCTGTTGTTTTTGTTTTGTTTGTTTTGTAATGGTGAGATGATGTCAGAGTATATCTAAATGAAAATCGAAGAGACCAAGTATAGAAGGGAATGCAAATGAGACAGGTAAGAGGTTTCAGAAGGGATGATCTACAGAGACACAGGTGAAGAGAATGACAGAAGGAGATGTGAGGGCAGGCATGTCTGCAGATCTGGAGTAAAGCAAGTTACTTACTTCCCACAGGAAGCCTCCCTTCTCTGGAAAAAGAGGCTAAACTCCTCTACAAGAGTAATGGGGGGTAGAGAGGTGTGAGGAAAGTGAAGAACGTTTAGTAAGTCATTACTGAAAAGTGGACGGTGAACTGACCAGAGAAAGTCAGAGAGCCCAGATGACCATGTATGTTGGTTTCCGAGAACCTACATACAGTGTCATGAGCTCCGTAGTTTCCCTCTACCAGCATGCAGGTTGTTAGGGTAAATTCATCCAGAATTCAGGTTTTGTCTATACATTGTAGGCACTGAAAAGATAAAGGGGCACTCTTTTGTCTACCTACATGCACTATGTGACCTACTATATGTACAGCACTGTACTAGGTATTCTAAAGAAATTTTAAGTTAGTGTTCTCAGGTCAAGGAACTGGGAAAATAAGATAATTATAGGAAGGTAAGATAAATATAAGATGATTATAAAAGGCAATAGAATAAGAACTAGTTGAGGCAATAAATGCTGTAAGGGGACAGATCACTGTGGGATAGCAATAAGATGGAGAAGATGAAACTTGATAGAGATCTCAAATGCCAACAAATTTTAAATTAAATTTTAAGCTAACTTCAGCACTGGGGGCAGAATGCGGAGGGGAAAGGAGGATACCTGAGCAAAAGTTATAAAGTATTATTAATATAAAAGTACTACTTGTGCATTAAAGAAAACACTTATTGAAAGAATAAACATAATTGGCTGAAGTAAAAGTTTTACTTAGGGGAACAGGAGATAAGACTAGAAAATTAGACTAAGAACAGGCTCCAAAATATCCTGATGACAGGATCATAAGCTCTGGGAGAAGGAAAATGAATGAGGAGAGGTTTACAATTGTCTCCAAATACTGCCTATTAGCAGATTTCAGGCCACAGTGCAGGGAAAGAAAACAGGAACAGAGCCTGTGGTCTCCCTGAGTTGAGGAGACAGAGCAGACTGCAGTGACCAGTTTTCAGCTCAGCATTTCATTTGGTAGAATCCAAATTTTTTCGTCAATTACTTTCCCTATGAATCAGACGTCAGATCCTCTTCCCTCCCTATTATTATAATATTTAGAATCATTCTATGAAATAGTACCTCTACTTAGGAACAAAGTGTATATAAAATAATTTGTAATAGTATACCCATCTAACATTTTCCACTCTATTCTGCAAGGTCTAATTTTATAGGAATATTCTATTTAAAAATGCAGTTCTGACAAGAGCAACCAATATAATTCTTGAACATATCTGGTAATCTAAAACTGAGAAATTTATGTTTATTTAAGACAATCTGACTTAACACACTTTAAAATAGACAAAAGCGAGAGGACTGATGCCAATGGGACACGGCCTGCAGAGGAGGCTATGGCATCCGGCTGGAAGAATGAACGACCTGCTCAGAACTTGAAGACCAACAGTCAGCACCAGGCCAAATGAGGCTTCTCCAGGCCACTCCTCCTCCTCTAAAGCCCTGACTTGCGAAGACTGATGGATTCTGCACTAGAGAGGAAGGAAGAGAAACCCGTGCAAATTCTCAGGCTCTCCACAGGTCCTCAGGAAGCCCACTGGGAAGCCTCAGCATGCTGAGGGAGAAGTGCAAGAACAGGAGAGAACACAGATACTGGCCATCAGTGACTGGAGGGACAGTGAATCTCATAGCTCACAGGCTTCTTCCCTCAGAATCTTCTGGTACTCAGCTTAGACAATGAATCTGCTCCTGCTCTGGCCCCATCTCTGGGGAACAACCTGTAAGTGGAAATGACACCCCCAATCTGTAGGAACATCAAGGATCACCTGAAATCCAGACAAAAGCCAAGGATACCCAGGTTGCTAAACAGCAGTGCCAGGAAAACCTCCTCAGATGGTCCCACTATCGCCTGCAGGCACAACTTCACCATGGCTGGCATAATCACCCAGGGAAAGACATCCAAGTGCTTCTGATGCCTGTCAGGGTCACAAGCTTACTCCACAACCTGCAGGAACACTTGGCCGCTGCTCAAACTACAGGAAATCTCAGAGACACTGAACTGGGTGGCAGCCTACCCCCGGACATCATTTGCCTCAGACACAACGCAGGACCATTAGGAAACACCAACAAACCCCACCTTTGCTATCCACCTTCCCTGACCATCAGCAGAGTAACAATACCAGAGCATTTCTGAGGAACCTGAAAAGACTTTAGGTTTTCTTCTGGGATATATTTATTTTTCAGGCTATTTTGATTATCCTGTGTAGGAAACTTCAAGAATAAGATTCCTGAAAAATAATTTCTGAGACAGAGAGCTGAAGGTTGTAGAGTGCATCATTTTCTATAAACCATTACAAAAAGAACTTTCTGGAAGTCGTCACATATACTTGGCCTACTTAAAAAAAAATTTGTAACTTTAAAAGTTAAAAAAAATCCCAACTGGGCTTCACTGGTGGCACAGTGGTTGAGAGTCCGCCTGCCGATGCAGGGGACATGGGCTCGTGCCCCGGTCTGGGAAGATCCCACATGCCACGGAGCGGTTGGGCCCGTGAGCCATGGCCGCTGAGCCTGCGCATCCGGAGCCTGTGCTCCACAACGGGAGAGGCCACAACAGTGAGAGGCCCGCGTATCACAAAAAGAAAAAAAAGAAAAAAAATCCCAACTGGAACTTTAAAATAGAGCCCAGACCCATCCCCAGAGATTCTGACTTAATGTTTTTGTTAAGAAAAAAAGTAGGGCTTCCCTGGTGGCACAGTGGTTGAGAGTCCACCGGCCAATGCAGGGGACGCAGGTTCGTGCCCCGGTCTGGGAAGATCATGCCGCGGAGCGGCTGGGCCCGTGAGCCATGGCCGCTGCGCCTGCGCATCGTAGCCTGTGCTCCGCAACGGGCAAGGCCACAACAGTGAGAGGCCCGCGTACCGCAAAAAAAAAAAAAAAAAAAAAAAAAAAGTAATTCAGATGCTCAGTCATGACTGAGAACCAGTGTACCATCAAGAGCTTCCCATGTGTGATCCAAAATCCCAAAGAATTTATTTAAAAGAATAAGATGCAAGTACTACTTCAAGGCTTACAACAGTATGTTTTTCGTTAGCATTTGTTTAAAATACGCAAATGAATCAAGAGAAAGTCTAACTTTAAACTGGATTGGTGGTTGTTCACCTTTTAATTCACTCGGAAATAACTGAGACTAAAGCTAGGTTTATTTTAATAATCATAAGAAAATAAAATTTAACTTTCAGATTACTCAAGTGGAAGTTTCTTAACTAAAACAATCTAATACTCATCACAATCGAGAGGCTTCTTCAGAACTGTATGTGTAGAAAATATATGTGCAGAAAAAGAAAATATGTTATTTCAAAATAAATGATCAGGTATTTTGACATTACACTAAGTGTGGCATTTTTAAACATAAAAGAAATGTTAAATTATAAGTGCAGTAGAAAAATAAACCACTTTAAACTTTATATCCTCTACAATTTAAAAAGATAACATCTCTAATAGTAAATAAAATGCCCCAAAACCTTGTAAATATGGTATCAACGGCAAGCCCAAATAAAGCAATCTCACTTGTTCCTACCACAAGTACTGGCCACCTTAAGTATATATATTCAATACTAATTTGAGAAGGGCTCCATGTCAAAACTCAGTTGAAAATTAAGAACTTAACAGCATTTTTCAGATACAGTTTTGAGACAGAAAAGCAATCAACAAGCAGATAAATCAAGAATCTACAAAAAAAATAAAGCGTTCATAATAGCTTTCAAGCTGAGATACTTTAGCCTTTATTAAAAGACTATTTCTTTTTGAAAAAATCTTTCTATAACTATTAAATATGAGAAAACCTTATGTAATATCCCCGCTGATGAGCATCAACACAATCTGAACCTGGGCATGCTACAACTCAGTTGATCTATGTCTCACTTCACCATATGCTTCACACTATTTTATTTTAGACAATAAACACCTACTGACTCCTGAAGCCTCGGCACTTAGAGTAACTTTCAAGAAATTAGCTATTTCAATCCAAAGTGAACTTATCCAACAGAGAGAATACTAAAAGATTCCTCAAGACAATGACTGCCCCTTCTCATGCAGCACAAAAACTTTAGTGGTAAAGTTAATTTCAAATATTTTCAAACATTTCTCTCCTATACCTAAGTATTAAAGTGATTGTAAGTTTCCCCCCACACACCCTGTGGCAAGTTATCTTCATAATGTGAGTTGCTAATAGTTACAGCAAGAAAATGAGCCAATTATTTATGCTTGTTCTTAGGTTACAAGCTGTCATTACCAGTGAAACTGGAATTAACCAGAATTTTATGTATGGGATGTTCTGATTACCAGGAGGTTTCTAATATTCCTTTCTTTCCATCTCCTACTTTTGAAAGAAGAGTGAGCATAGTTTCACGTTCCTTTACTATTCCATACTTTTGCAGACATAAATGTATACTTGTAAGATGACAGTGTATGAGTACAAAGATCCAAGAAGTTGGTGAGTTTTAGGGAGACAGAGCAGCCAAGTGCAGTATAGGGGTACTTCCCTGGTGGCGCAGTGCTTAAGAATCCACCTGCCAATGCAGGGGACACGGGCTCGAAACCTGGTCCCAGAAGATCCCACATGCCATGGAGCAACTAAGCCCACGCGCCACAACTACTGAGCCTGCGCTCTAGAATCTGCAAGCCACAACTAATGAGCCCGCGTGCCACAACTACTGAAGTCCTCACACGTAGAGCCCGTGCTCTGCAACAGAGAGAAGCCACCGCAATGAGAAGCCCGCGCACTACAACAAAGGGCAGCCCACGCTTGCCGCAATGAGAGAAAGACCGGCGCAGCAACGAAGACCCAAGGAAGGAAAGAAGGGAAGGAGGAAGTAAATAAATAAATATATATATATATTTTTTTTAATGGAGTATAGGTTTGCTAGTCATAGATGTGAATTCAAATACCCCTTTGATCATGTGTTCTGTGTGACCCCAGGCACTAGTAATGTAACTCTTCCAAGTCTCTTCTCTATTATAAGTTATGTAATACTTATAACTGTGCTGTATAATATTATAATTTATCATATAATCATACTATAATAAATACTTCCCTCATTATGCTACTGTGAGGACTAAAAGGAGTATGTAAAATGCCTAGGATAGTAGGTGCTCAATGACACCTTCCTTTACAAACAATGGTGCTGCCACAAGCAATACCTTTACAATGAAAAACAGCTTTCTAAAAACTGCTTACAAAGACTTCTAAAGGGACATAATGTGTGTACATAATCAAAGTACAATGTATTTATGACAGATTACCTTGCAATACACCACAGTATCTTCCTCATTTTTAAAATATAGCATTTTTTTTTTCTTTTTTCTTTTTTTTGCGGTACGCGGGCCTCTTACTGTTGTGGCCTCTCCCGTTGCAGAGCACAGGCTCCGGACGCGCAGGCTCAGTGGCCATGGCTCACAGGCCCAGCCGCTCCGCGGCATGTGGGATCTTCCCGGACCGGGGCACGAACCCATGTCCCCTGCATCGGCAGGCGGACTCTCAACCACTGCGCCACCAGGGAAGCCCCCTAAAATATAGCATTTTAAATCCCAATTGTGAAAGTTGGTATTAAGTAACAAGCTCTCAAAACAAATCCATTTCTAACTATTTGTATATATCTTTCTTTTGTTTACACGATAAATGCTTGGATAGGAAAGAAGAGTCTTCCTTCTTTAAATTCTATTTTAAGTTTACTTAGCACACAAACAGGTCAAATTAGGAAAAAATATTAAAGATTTTAAGTGGGACTATCTTTCATTTAAATGCTTAGATAGTATCAGGAGAACAAAAAAAATAGAATTACTAATCATAACAAAGTTGTTTTTAAAAATCCTCAAGTGGAGGCTTCCCTGGTGGTGCAGTGGTTGAGAATCCGCCTGCCAATGCAGGGGACACGGGTTCAAGCCCAGGTCCGGGAAGATCCCACATGCCGCAGAGCAACTAAGCCCTTGCGCCACAACTACTGAGCCTGCGCTCTAGAGCCCGTGAGTCACAACTACTGAGCCCACGTGCTGCCAACTACTGAAGCCTGTGTGCTCTAGTGCCCGTGCTCTGTGAAAAGAAGCCACAATGAGAAGCCCGCGCACTGCAACGAAGAGTAGCCCCCACTCGCTGCAACTAGAGAAAGCCCACGTGCAGCAACAAAGACTCAATGCAGCCAAAAATTAAATAAAAAAAATTTTTAATCCTCAAGTAGTTAATAAAGTCGCGAAGTTACAAATTAGAATGAATTTGAAATCAGTGTTGACTTCAAAAGTAATCTCAGCTCAAATACAATGTACCTTAACTCACAAACACTGCTCCAGAGCACCTGTACTTAATTTCTTGTTACACTTCATTGCACTTGCTTCAGTAACTGTGTTATCTAGCGTCTAGCACACAGCAGTTTCAATAAATAACAATGAATGAACTCAAGATATTAAAACATAGTCTACCTATTACAAGAAAATACAATATATTTTAATGTGCTCTTATGAAACATTATGAACTATAAAAGCACTTCTTTAAAACAAAACTAGTTTACTATATTTAAATATTACTCAGTTTACAAAATTAAAACACTATGTATAAATTTTCAGCAACACACATTTTTCCAACTACTATATAAGAGTACAAGGTAATCTACTCAATATATTCCTCTCATCTCGGAAGAATAGATGAGTCCATGTGATCCCTTAAAAATGCTGATATGGGGCTTCCCTGGTGGCGCAGTGGTTGAGAGTCCGCCTGCCGATGCAGGGGACACGGGTTCGTGCCCCGGTCCAGGAAGATCCCACATGCCGCAGAGCGGCTGGGCCCGTGAGCCATGGCCACTGAGCCTGCGCGTCCGGAGCCTGTGCTCCGCAATGGGAGAGGCCACAACAGTGAGAGGCCCGCATACCGCCCAAAAAAAAAAAAAAAAAAAAGCTGATATGACAGTATTCCATTACCTTTGTCATTTCTATTAATCTCTTTGTCTATTTCTTTAATTTCACATGAAGTTAGGCAAATGATTAGCCATTATGTATTGATGAATAGAAAACCCCCAAAATACAATGAAAGATGTCTAAATATTTACTAGTTGAACATAAGTTAGATTTGTAAAATTGAGTTGAATACCTAAGCCTAACAATTTGCCAAATTTCCCTACTAAATATGTAATGGTCTCTACAAATATTTTCTTAATTTCCAAATAAATATTTTTTAAATTTTGCATACTGTTTATTTGCATTTGTAAGTAATTTGATATCAAATATTGTACAGCATTTTCACAATACAAACTACAGGCATACCTCATTTTATTGCACTTCACGTTACAGGCCTTCACAAATACTGTTTTCACAAACTGAAGGTTTGTGGCAACCCTGCATTGAGCAAGTCTACTGGTGCCATTTTTCCAACAGCATTTGCTCACTTTGTGTTTCTGTGTCACATTTTGGTAATTCTTGCAACTTAAATTCTTAAGTTTTTTCATTATTACTGTATTTGTTATGGTGATCTGTAATCAGTGATCTTTGATGTGACTACTAAAGCTCACTAAAGGCTCAGATGTTGGTTAGCATTTTTTAACAATAAAGTATTTTTTAATTAAGGTATGTACACTGGTTTTTGGACATAATGCTACTGCACACTTAACAGACTACAGTATAGTATATATATAACTTGTATATGCATTGGGAAACCAAAGAACTCACATGATTTGCTTTATTGTGATATCTCCTTTACTGCGGTGGTCTGGAGCAGAACCCATGGTATCTCTGAGGTATGCCTGTAAATAGCTTTCCAAGAATTTTCTAAGCGGAAAATCAGTAATAGGCACACACACACACACAAAAAGATCTTTCCTTAAGGCAGCACATATGTTTAAACTACTACATGTGAGATATTACATCATACTGCTGGGTACTTAGATTTCAATTTGTATCTCCCTTCCATTATGTTCATTTCTATCATTTCACCTCTTATCACAGAGATTCTCAAGCCTGTATGTTATATGGATCATATTCTCTCAAAAAACTACTACTGATAGTTCATTCACTTCTTATTATAGAGAGTATGTATGTGTGTTGAGGGGTGTGGGTGTGCTACAAGGAGGTGGGACTTACACAGTTAAAAGGAAGACTGCTATGCTTTTAAGATGATCATGTGTATGATTTTTAGAAGTGGGATAGTGTATGTAAAGAACTTTGCACAATGGCTGACACTTGGTAAACATACAATATATGATGCCTATTTTCATCATGGTACTCATTTATGTTATAAACTTGTGGATACAAAAACATTTCAAAAATCAAGACCAAAGGAAGACAGACCACTGATGATACGGAGGACCTTCAGACCACTATTGATCTTCACAGAATCACTCTATGAAAGGAGATTTACATTGTTTTGAAATGTTGACAATGCCACTGAAACAAACTGAAACATGAAAGTCTTCATGTAAGAGATACAGATAGCAATTAAACTCCTTGTTTTTCAGATGGGTAAATTGAGACCAGGCATGGCAAGTTTAAATAATTTGCCGAAGATCACTCTGCTAGTAATGACAGAGGTGAGATTCAGACCCAAGTCACCTGGCCTCAAACTCATGTTGCTATACTACCTCCAATCAAATTACAAAAATCTAATCAACCTGTAAAAAATTCAACGTTAAGTCCAAGTTAAGGTTTTCAAACAGTGAAACTTTTTTTTTTTCTTTAAGTCAGACTCTTCTCCTTAACATTTTCTCCTTTTTTCCAGATACAGCCTCTTGGCTTAAATTTTTTCTATGGAGAATTCAACTGAAGGATGGTAGGGGTAGGTAAACAAAATCTGATACCAGAGGTTTAGGGCTTTAAGCAACAGTAGGACAGTATTTGATACTTTATTACAAATGTTACAATTCTTAATTAGCTTCAATCAGTGTCTCAATTTAGGTATGCCAAAGGGTATGAATGTCTCTGTTACGCACTACCTGAACAACCCTTAAAGGAAAAGTGGATACTGTTACAAAAAGGTGAGAGTTCAAAAAACACAGGTCAATTCACGGAAACATGCAAGATGCCATACACTCAAAGTATAAACGTAATGATATCCTAAGAACAATGCATATGAACTAAGGAGATAATTTTAACATTTTAATTGATCTTTCTTTGTAAAGCTGGGAGCACTTACATATGTTTATTTAACCACCTTGCAACAGGTAACTGAAAAAATAAACTGCCCAATTACAAAATGTAAAAGGGAGATTCCATTTTCATATGAACAACATCTAAGGGGAAACATATGAACAACATCTACAGGGAAAAAGTACCACAATAGAGATCCTCTGTTAATCATGCATGGAGTTAAGCAAGAAAAATATTTTATTGATTATGTCATAATCACAGACCATATTTTCTGACCTCTGATTCTCTAACTTGGCCATCTTATAAAGAAGAGTCCACCAAAATAATGACTAATCAACGCTAAAGGCAAAGAAAATAACATGCCTGTACAAAATTCATATTTCATCTCCTGCTTGTACAAGTTAGAATTCAGAGAAGTCACAAAGGTGACCCTGCTTACCAGAAAGCACTCAAACTTTTAAAGGACAACCAAGACTATCTCTCTGCTAACTTCAAACCATTAATTAGAATCAATGACCCAAAAGCCTGAAAAGGTTATGCATCCCATAATTACTAAGGTACAACCACTACATTTCTCAGTTTAAAAGAAAAACGTTTTACTTTCTGCTCTTAAACAGACTAAATTATTTTTAAGCAGTCTCGTTTCCACAGGACACCGCTTACTGTAGGATGCAGAACACCTGGGTGAGGCAGACCAGAGGACCCAGGACCTAAACCTCAGTAAGCCCTATGGGCCTCTAAAAATCTGACCCAAGCGGGCCCCTCCAACCTTCAGGCACCCATCCCTCAACAGGGTACCTGCTTTGAGTTCACAGGACCCCGAATACTATGTACACACCCCACAAGCGCACAGGAAGCACCATGAACACACAGTATGTAACACCGGGTATGACATGCCCACACCGGGAACCATGTGGACCCGTATATAACACCAGGCACCACAGACAAACTAGGTACCATGCACACACCATATGTGACACCAGGAACCATGCCCACACCAGGTATGCTATCCCCACCACATATAACACCAAGTACCAGGTGCACACCGAGCACCAGAAACACAACGGGTATCGTGCATGCTCCCACAGTATACAACACCAGGCACACATTCGGGACCATGGACACACCAGGCAGCATGGACACACTAGGAATCATGCCCCACCACATACCAGGTGCACACTGGGCAACACCGACACACAGCATATAACACCAGGCGCCACGGACACACCGGGCACCATGACCACACGGTATGTAACACCGACCACCATGGACACACTGGGTATCACACCCCCACCGTACATAACACCGGGCACCACGGACACACCGTGAGCGTCTCCAGCGCTGGGCCAGAAAGGCGTAAGGGGACAGTCCACGCGGAAGTTGGGGGTCCCAGGCCGGCTGCTGCGCCCCAGCTTAGCTCCCCTCCGGACGCCCGGCGGGATGGGTGGCGGACACTCAGGCGGTCCTGGGGGCCCGGGAGGATCTGCAGAGGAGGCGGAGGCCTCGCTGCCGCCCGTTACCAGCCCCGGGGACCAGGCCTCGCCTGGGCCCTTGGGGACCACCCTGCCCAGCCGCGGCCTTCGCTCCCAACAACTAGCCGTCAAGGCAGACGCCCGCCCCCCACCCGCCCCCAAACTCACAGGGCCGCGTCCCGGCGGACCCCGAGCCGAACCGCTGGCCCCGAGGCCTGGGCGCGCGGGGAGGACTAGCCCGGCGGGCGGCGCTCACGCGACTCCCCGGCTTCGCGGCCCGTGCAGGCCCCGCGCCGTCCTGCTCCTGCGGGGCCTCCTCCTCCTGCAGGGCCGCCCTTCCCCGGCCGGCCGAAGGCGGGGTGCGCAGCCGAACCCCCGCAGACCAGCAGGCCCCTGCCCGACGCAAACAAAGCTCCGCCGTCCACTCGGCGCTGTTTGCAGGGGGCGAGCAGCGGTCACGCCCGCGGCCCGAGAAGCTGCAGCCGGGCCCGAGCTCCACAAACACCCCGCCTCGGACACCCCGCCCGCGCCCCCGCCCCCGCCCCGCCACCGAGGCCGAGCGTCTCCCACCATTATGCTCCGGACGGTCCTCGCCGCCGCCGCCGCCGCCGCCGCCGCGCCCGGCCCTCCCCCT